>NC_088284.1:17639254-17975192 GCF_036013445.1 Caloenas nicobarica
GCTGCAGTTGTGACCTATATATGGTGAATTTAATGGCCTGATTTCATTTGTGGATTGAGTTGTGCTGTCTGGGTTGCAAAACATACTTCCATTTATGTTGGAAGGTATACCGGAGAGATTAGCTGAATAGTGGAAGCATGGCTTTATCATCTTTTCATAGAGTGTACCTTTCCCTGCTGGGATTACGGTGATGAGGAAAAAGAAGAAGTTTGCACTTTGTCTTCTAATATTGTAAAAAGACCTCCAGGGGGGACAGAAGCAAACAACCTCCCTTGGCATCCTTCAGATGAGGAAATGGAAAGGTCAATTGAGATTATACTGAGCTTCATGTCAAGGCCACAAGACATGCTGCTCATATCATTAATCCTGCATGGCTATTTCTAAGCCCCAGACCTGCTTGGTATTCATTCCACTTGCAAAGAATAATGATAGTTTTATCTATCTTCAGTGTAAGACATACAAATCACAACTACTAGTAATTTCATTTCAGGTTAACATTGTCCCACAGTTAATACCAAAATTAATCTTTTACACAGATATTTATAATATTGCCTGTAACATGTTAGCAATAGATTTCAGCATTTTAACCTCCAGTTCTCAGAGTACCACTAAGAGAGATTCATGTGAGAAAATAACCTGTAATAATGTTGCTTGTACCAAATTGTGGAGAAATCCATAAAAGCGTGATTGAGTTCATGTCTGGAACCTTGTGCCGTTGTGCTAGGGCAGTGGGGAGAAGAGTTGAAGGATTTAGGCTTTTCCCATCTTGAGCAATATCCTGCTCCAGCTATACAACAAACTGCCGTCCACTTGGACAATTTTGAAATGCACAAATGTATGTGAGAGCAATATATGGCTGGTTAAATGTTCGTGGAAAGCAATTATAAGGGACTTGCTGGCAACTTCAGCCTCAGTTCCCTTTAAACTCCATATGCGTACTTCCAGGAGAGAGTATGTAGTTCTATTTCCAGCTCCTGCAGTCATGTCACAATTTGTGCTTTGAAAAATTAGAGATTAATGAAGTATGCTGGCATTAGGAGGAGTCCTTGAGAGAAAAATTCAGCAATAAAAGGCAGGTAATTGCCACTGAATGAGGAACTGATGGATAGCACACTACACTGGTTGCAGGTAGGCAGGCAAAGTGACTCATGAAGTAGGCTATATAAAGAGATGAGCAATCAATGAAAACAGAGTGAAAGAACAAATTGTCT
Source organism: Caloenas nicobarica (assembly GCF_036013445.1). Taxonomy (NCBI): domain Eukaryota; kingdom Metazoa; phylum Chordata; class Aves; order Columbiformes; family Columbidae; genus Caloenas; species Caloenas nicobarica. Next base: position 17,640,466 of record NC_088284.1, read on the forward strand.
CTTATCAGAAAGGCAGCTGCTACCTGAGATCACCCATCTAGGACACAGAAGCAGTAACGAAAAATTTGCTGGAGTAGAATAAAGAAGGGTAATGGAAGAAAGCAATGGAGCAGCAGTCCCTAGTCCAAACTTGTTCAAGAACCTTCAGAGCAGCTGCAGCAACTCCTGGCCGTGGGCGGAGGAGGAGGCAGTCAATTCTTCCAGCAGTGTGCTCTGACCCATCTTGCACATATGCGGCAACATGTGGAGGGGATGGAGGCAGAGAGCCTATTGCAGATGGTAGCTAGAGGTGCATCTGTTCTGGGCCAATCAGACAGTGCAGATTCGGAAGTGAAGGGAGACATGCAGTATTTTGAGGCAGAAATACCATCATGGTGTTTGAGTGTTAGAGCATGAACATCCACGTGATCAGCTGTCACTGCAGATGACAGGAGAGCTCAGAATTACTCAGGGGGCTTCTTCCCAGACCCCAGTAAAGCAGCTGTGTGCTCCAGCATGGCTCCCCCCAGCCCTGCTCCAAGGAGCCCTGCTGCTCATAGAACCATAGAATGTCCTGATTTGGAAGAGACCCACAAAGATCATCGAGTCCAACTCCTGTCCCTGCATGTGACAGCCCCACAGTTCACACCATGTGTCTGAGGGTGTTGTCCAGTCTCTTCTTGAACACTGTCAGGTTGGGGACCATGACACCTCCCTGGGGAGCCTGTTCCAGTGTCCAGCACCCTCTGGGGGAAGAACCTTTTCCTAATGTCCAACCTAAACCTCCCCTGGCACATCTTCCTGCCATTCCCTCGGGTTCTGTCATTGGTCACCAGAGAGAAGAGCTCAGCTCCTGCCCCTCCTCCTCCCCTTGTGAGGAAGCTGTAGCTGCGATGAGGTCTCCTCATAGTCTCCTCTTCTCCAGGCTGACCCCGTGACTTTAGCCACTCCTCATACGGCTTCCCCTCCAAACCCTTCACCAACTTCATAGCCCTCTTCTGGACACTCTCCAGCAGCTTTATATCCTGTTTATCCTGTGTTGCCCAGACCTGCACCCAGTGCTCCAGGTGAGGCCGCACCAGTGCAGAGCAGAGCGGGACAATCCCCTCCCTGCCCGGCTGGCCATGCTGTGCTGGATGCACCCAGGACACGGTTGCCCTCTTGGCTGCCAGGGACACTGTTGGCTCATGTTCAACTTGCCATCGACCAGATCCCCAGATCCCTCTCCACAGAGCTGCTCTCCAGCCTCTCGTCCTGTATGTACAGCCAGGGTTGTACGCAGAGCAGCAGGGAAGACCTCTGCTCCTTCTGTGCGCACCCGAAGCCAGGGGAAGATTGAGCTGGTCTCCCCAGTGCAGGGAATCCGCACAGAGCAGGGACAGGACAGCACATGCACATGGATCCAGGAGCGCAGCAGTTGTGCCCCACTGTGAGATGGCTGAAACTTTTCCCTTATTTGGATAGGTATGGTCCATTTACACGTTAAATGAGAGCCAGACCATCTCTTCTCTGTGATTATTGTATCACAGTCAGTAATAGAGACAGGGAGTACTCTGACACTTCAGCCCTCTGATATGGTGTTTACTCAGTTCTCTCAGACTCTGCTAAATCTTAAGCTATTCCCCCAGTAATTTTGTATATTTGGACTGTATATCCAAGCAAGGCTTGGGAGTTAATCACTACGCTAGTCATTGAAACTGAATTGGAATGGGATGGATTTGTCCTTGTTCTCAGACAGGATAAGCCTACCCATTAGAAAGTTCCCCAGTTCATGCTCTTGGATTTGAAAAATTAAACTCCGTATCTGTGCTATCCTTGCTTAGACTCTGATCCCATAAACACTCTCACTAAACATTCACAAAGGAGAGGAAATACAGCCAAATCAGACAAAGTTATAGGGAGCAACAATCCTTGAGCAGGACATTTATGTTTTCTGCATGTTCCACTGGGAGAGATGTTCCCTTAAAGCTTTCAATATGATTTAAGCACAAATGCTTTTTATATAGGTCAGGAAAGAGAAATGTAATTTCCCCTAGTTTTGTTTGGTTGAAGTTCTCTGTTCTAACACTTAATTAATGACTCTGGCAAAATGTTTTGAAAGCAGCAATGTTTCTAACTCCAAATGCATTGCCAAATTGAGTACTTCCTGCTCATTGTCTATTTTGGAGAGGAGGCTGAACTCACATCCATGCACTGCTAATAAAACCGAGGAAACTATTTTTATGGCTATGGAAGAAAAGGTATTTCTTCCTCAGTACCCATGTCTGCTGGTTATAGCTGCAGGAAAGAAGTGATGTAAGAAATGTGGAAAGCAAGGGAGAGGAGGGAAGGGAAGCCACACAGGACAGTGCAATGTTACTCCAGCTGGAACAGCCAGCTTCATCTGTTGGCTTTGACACCTAACTTCCTTTCTTACATATTCATCTTTGAAATCCAAGCACTTTGAAGAGAGTCTGCCTAAAGACATAAGTGCCCAGAGTGGAAATCAGGCAGAACTGCATCCAGAACACAATCCTCAAATCTTTACCTAATCCAATGAGTGCTTAGGGTTTTTACCCGTAAATTTCCCCAGGCTTTTAAACTTTCATGTCTCTTACAGCCCAGCACTTGCCTCGGATCTGAGACGCTGCAGCCCAGAGGGCCTGTGTCAGAACACATGCTCAGAGCTCCCCTAATGTGTGTCCCCAGGTGTCACAACAAACTGATAGCATTACCATCAAAGACCTGCCCAGAAATGAGGTGACACTATTCATTGCACCATGGCCTGACAACCACTTCTCCATGCAGCAAGATGCGAACATGCCTCTCTGCAGCATGAAGAGTTCGAGCTTGCTACCCTAACAGCCAAAGTTCAGATTCATTTCACCTAGGGAGTTTTGCACCAAAATGGGATAAGAACAGAGAGAAATAGGGACTTGCAGCAGATGCTACAGCCCAACTGAGTTACCTTCATTGCTGAGCACAGAGGGAGCCTTGGAAAACACCTCCCACCACTCTGCAGCAGCAGCAGGACATGCAGACAGTGTGGGGACAGGCCTGAGCTTGGGTCCAGCAGCTGCTCCATGCACAGCAGACATTGCAAAGTCTCATCTTCCGCAGGTAGCTTATCCCTAACACCGCCAGTTGCTCTGCTGAATAAGCAGCACCTTGACTTGGGCCCCCAGCAACCCTCATGATCAGCCAGGTGCAGAACAAGACCAATTGCATCTGCTGCCATTTCCTCCGCGGGTGGATGGTGACACGTGTCTCTCTCTTCTACCTACATGTACTTTTCCAATAAAATCTGCAACAACTGAGGCAACTTCCATTTTGCAGTTGCATTTTGTTGGCATTTCAAATAGAGAAGTTATTGCAAAGGGAATGAGGGACAGTCAGAACAATTAGGTGAATCTCATTCCCTCAGACAGCTGTATAGCTTTGGAGCAAGTGTTAAGTTATAGACAGTGATTTCCATTTGTAAAGCTACAAGCATGGACATCCTCTCAGATGGACATCCTGCTTCTCCCAAGAACTGTTGCACCCAGATGCTATGGCAGGTCAAGAACAGCCACATCTACTTTAAGAAATTTAGGAACAGGAAGAGCAAATAAATACGAATTGCCACATCTTGGCCAAGGTCTCTCCACCTTAGATGACTGTTATGAAACACACTTAGTTTGCAATGTGTTACCTCTTGGAGACAGCTTAAACAACACAGGAGTCTTTTAAGAACCGAAAGCACTGTTCTTCTTGCAGGCATGACTCCTCTAGACACTTTCCACTTACCATAGCTCCTGATTGCCACAGTCCTAAGTCTTCTTGCTCTTAAACAGATTGATGGGACTGCCCCGTCCCCCGGCAAGGCCAGATTTCACATCCTGCCTCTTCATCTCTTTTTTTTATTTGACTTACAGCTCAACAGTGGAGAAAGGCTCACTGATATGATCTCTTCATTTTCTGGAGGATGTCCCTTTCAAGACCTTGCTGCACCATGATATCACTCAAGCAAACACACATTGCTGGAGGAGGCCTCAGTGGGAAATAATGCTTGGCTGCCACCAGAGTCAGAAGATCCTAAGGACTACACCAAAGATGTTAAAAAATCTTAAGAGTTAGACAGGCACACCTTTACTAGGAAAAGAAACTCTGTAGATTCTTGTCAAGGCTATAACCACAGAAGACTGAATCTGCATGCAGGCAAAGCACAGACTAGCATCTGGCCTGAATTTCTTCTGGATAATTGGAGTAAATCCCCATCTTGACACTGATCCTGATCTAGGGTGTGCTCATGGGAGTGATGGCAATGATTAGGTGAAGCCACAACAGACAGCTGAGAAGGTTCCACTGCTAAGTGAGGATAGCAATGATTTTGGTTCTGATGCAACATGACAGCCTTTCCTGAAATAACAGTTGGTGGAATATTAGATCTGTGTACAAGAGATAACTATGTGCATATTGAAATCTCAGACATGGTTAATTATATGTACACCAGCTAACAAGTAAACCATAAAGCTGCTATTGAAGTATTCGATGGGTGCATTGCCTATCTTTAACAGCAGCCCAGCATAAACACTGCTCACTGAATGTTCCACAGACTCACAGCATCTGACAAATAAATGACCCCCCAGGACTTCTCATTTGGCATCTCTGCTTTCTGCTGGAACACAACGATATTGGCTAAACATGTGTTTGGTAAACATTTGCCTGCAGTGTTCTTGCTTTGTATGTTTACACAGCCCATGTAAATTTTGGGCTTTACTTTTGACAGAGAAAACCTGCAGTGACTTTTTATGCTTAACGCATTCATTCTGAGTTGTTGTTTCACCTACTGCCAATATGCTCTTTCTTGCCGAAGAACATTAGAACGTGTTAAGAAAACATTTTTGCACACGTAACCTTCACATTGCCATTACTTGCACTACAAGCTTTAGTGGTTGAGAAAGGGGTATATTCCCAGATTTTCAATCAGTGGGGTTTCTCTGCCATCATTAGAGTCACCAAGGCCAAGAAAGAAGAACTCGAAAGGCCAGCGGGATCCCATGCACAAGCCTGCCAGCCTGGAAACAAAGAAGCCAAGGCAATGCAAAGTCACAAATGCTGAATTTGCAAAGCCGGACAGTATTAGTACATGAATGAAGAGAACAGCCCAGAGGCTTTCTCTTAAGAGCAAAGTGCAACGCTTTGGAAGAAAAGTAGTTAGACTATCAGTCTGCAAGCTAGTATCTTCATTTTAAGATGGGTGCAAGCTTCAGGGCAATTGATGGTAGTGTTGGAGAAAAAAAGCAAGCCATGGAAGATGATAAAGAAATGAAATAGAGGTCTTGCAATGCTCACTTGGTCCTCAGTAAAGAAATATAAGAATTAAAGTTATTGAAAATATTTACAAAAATAAGCAGTCAGGGATTGCAGCAGAGGTATTCAAATAGTCATTGTTTTAAAAACAGATCACACGTGGATCTCATCAAGCTGACACCCCTAGGAAGAACAGGTCATCTGTGTAGTTAGTGAGGAGTTTGAGGGCACAGGGGAGTCAAAAAGCCAATAATAATAAAAACAGGCTAGTGCTGAAGAAAACCAACTAGCCTACTTGTCGTGACTCAAGAATTATTTCTCTGACTTAAAACGAGAAACTGAAACTTTCTTTCTCAGGGAATCACCGGGCAAGTAGAGCCACCACTAGAATAGTTAAAATAGAGAAAAAGTCTTTAGTGTAAAATCAGTTATGCCTTCTTTAAGGAAAGTCAGTGTTAACTGAAACTGATCCTAAGCAAAGGGATTTTCCAAAAGGGACCTCACAAACATCTTTCTGCCTTACAAAATAAAACCCAAACAAACAAAAAAAACCCCACAAGAACAAAACAAAACAAAACAAAAAACCCCAGACACCTCGCTCCAGATCCTATCTGCAACTTCAAGCATCCAATCTGCAAAACAGATACAATTTTAGGAAAGTATAACTGCTTTTCTGGACAGAACAGTCAGAAGAGCAAAGTCCAGAAGTAGCATTTCAATCTGATTTAGAAAAGAAGCCTGCGTGATCCCGGACAGGTTTAGACTGGGATTGCCAGAGCTCATGGAGGACCTTGCAGTGGAGTGGATGTATAAATTTATGTCCCAGACCAGACTTGTCTCTTCTTGGAGATAATCTCAGCACACACGAGTAGGTGGGCAATGAAAAGCTCACACCGTCGGTTTGCATGGGGCAGCTGGCAGAGGAACAGGGCCTGACCAAGCTCCCGAGCTAGCAGGCCTGAACTGGAGCAGTTAGCTGCAGTACTTAAATATAGATGTCTCATTAACAGCCTTAATCCTTGGTCCAGGGGGACCGTGGAAAACAGGGACAAAACAGCAAAGCCTTCACGTAGTTGCTCGGCTCAGGCATGTCTGCTGGTTACTTCAGAGAACAAAGGCAACAACCTTCACTAATACACTGCTCCCTCCTTTGGACATACTGATCCTCCTGTCTCCCAATGTTACCCCAGGCTCTTCATCAACAGAACTATTTGACCAAGTTGTATTTTTGCCTACTCCTGCATTCCTCTCTCAGTGCAGTGAGTTCAGCCTGTCTTGTGGGTCTGATGTTCAGCTGGGATTTTTCCTTTTTAGACTTAATTCTCTGACCCGACACATTTACCATATCCCATGCAATGCACTTACTCTTCTTTCGGAGTAACAGAGTGCTATCACTTACTATCACCCGCAGATCCTATGAGGATGCAAAAACTAAAGGCTGTGAGCTGCTCCACAGAGGAAAAACGGGGTCACAGAAAGATGTTATCTAAATGTAACATAGACTCCTGTCTGCCACTTTGGTTTCCCAGGGTAACGGATGTCAAGCATTTCTGCCTGCCTTAAAATACCACAATAAAACCAACCTATTCTCACCAGGAGGATAGACTAAAATGTCATCAAAATAATAGTGTTACCATGAAATACTGATTCTGAGGTAACCATTGTCATTGGCAGAAAAAGTATTTGAACTGGTGGCTTCAAAGGCCTGAAAGCTTTCACTAAACTTTGGTCAGCAGCTGGACAGGAGAAGACAAGCCCAAGCTTTTATTTTGATGCACTTGCTCTCTTGAATCGAAGCTGACACTGTCTCTACAGAAATACAGCTCAGGGGAGGTTGGTTCTACTGTGCAGAAAGCAATTTTTTGAAACAAAAGTGTGAAGTAAGCAACATAGTGGGGTCAGGAGAGGGAGGAAAGCAATGGAATAGATGACTGGTGAATGAAAAAATTATTATAAGTGCTTAGCTAGACATCCAGAACACTAAATGGGGAAGGAAAGATGGCAAGAGAATAAATCGGTGCATACTGAGCCAGAGATTTTAAAAAAAACCAAAAAAAACCACACTGAATTTTTGTAAATTGTGCTGTTCTCTTGCAGATAACTCTTGCAATATTAAGGACTGATTTTCGTGCCAAGAAGTCCATAGACATTTTGACACAGAAGCTATCAGGAACAGGGTCTGGCCTATGTATAATACAAGAAAAACGGAACCAAGCCAAAGGTTGTTTTCTTTTCATTGATTGGGAACTAGAGATTTACTGTGTTCACCACAACACAAAACATTAATAAAAGTTCTGGTTTTCAGAAGAAAATTGTTCAGTACCCCCTAAAATTCAGAATTTCTTTTAAAATATCTCAGGTTATTGCTGAAGCACGTTTGAAATCAAAAATCACCACTCTTTTTGGGAGATTTCATGGAAAAAGCAGCTATAAAAAAGTAAAGCCTAATGATTTCCCTTTACATGGTGGCAAGTTTTGATTAAAATTTCTACTTCTTATATGTTCAGTGGCTGGCCTAAAATGTAATGAATATGACCAATCTGATACTATGAGCCTATTAATATAAAATGGAAGATTTAAACTTCGGGGCTTTCACTGCATTTCTCTAAAGGCCAAAACCAAAAGCACACAGCTGACAACCTCAGACTGTGGTAAAGTTCTGCTTTTACACCTATCCAGATGCCAAGATCCTTGGTTCTTGCTCATCTTTAGTTCTGCAGGGTTGTCATTGTTTTACAGAAAAACAAACAAACGAACAAATGGGTTTTAGAGTATTTTATAACAAAATCACTACTTTTGAATCCTTAATAAACACATGGAATACCTGAAAGAAAAACAACATGTTATTTAAATGAAAGATACATGAAAACTTATAATGTCTGTTAACCATAATGTCTACTTAGAGAGCTGCTAAGTTTATGGTGGTGTTTTACTATTCCAACAACACTATTCTCCTGTACATTTTAATTAGTATCCTACTACTTATAAAACACAACGTTCAGTTTACCTGGCTATCTCTTTTTATTAAGCAGTGTAAGTGTTAGGACCTGATATTCCCATAACCTCTGTCACTTGTGAGGTATTCTCTTACTTAACTGCGTTTGTCACTGGCTTTAAATAAACCTGTGAGTGACAGGAAACATGGCAATACACCTCCATCGCCAACTCAGCCAAATATAGTTTTCAAGTGGAACAGATCCCAGGACTTCATTTGAAAACACCTGTCTGGCTGTGGTGTGATGCTCGCTCACTGCAGCTGGGCATGGATAAGGCCAATGGTGTGACCTCGCTGCGAACAAGCCCTTTGGGAGCCCATAGCTCCAGTTATCCCCACTGGTGACTGTATTGCAGCTGAAATGCTGCTGAATTATAGCCTTCCACAGAAGGCTGCCTGGGGCTGCAGAGCCTTTATTCCCACTGCAGTACTTTGCAGGTGCTACACGCTGTGATGGGACGGCAGCAGCGTGTCCTATGTGACAGTGAGACAGTTACACTGGGTTATGCCCTTACAGCTGCTTCTACCCAGAAACGAGTGAATGTTTAAGGGTTTTACGTTTCGAGGTTTTTAGCTTAGCCTTTAGAAAGGTAGTCTAGGAGAGTGCTACATCTGAAGTTGCCTGCTGCTGTTGAGGTGCAGCAGGTCAGCTGCATCTGCTATCCCTCCTGCATGGTCCATGCCACCCAGAGGAAAGGCTCCTCTGCCTCTGCAGACAGGCACTAGTGCAAACAATCTGGATCCTGAAACCCACCATCACATCGCACAGCTAAAACCTGGGAAGGGCCAGAGACACATGAAGCAATGCTATATTGCAGCCTGAAGGCCATCAAATGACAACACCAAGACACCAAGAAGTAACGCAGGGTCGTGTCAGCCCTGAGTGCAGTGAGGCCTCTGGGGGTTCTTCTGGGAGAGGAGGTGCAGCTGCCTTTGTGGGGGCACGTCTCCCCACTCCGGTGGAGCAGCAATGGTGGAGTAGCCCCATGCAGTGTGAAATGCCAGAGCACTGGCAGTGCCAGCCTGGGCCCGCAGACCACAACAGGGTGGGCAAAGCCAGGTCAGAACACAATGAAATTGTGAGGGTCCTTTCTTTTTCTTCTCTTTTTAAACCAAACAGCTTTAATTTGCATGCAAGCATAACCATATATGAAGTGTGAGATTTCACAGTAGGTGGCATCAAGCATTTAAAACACCCTACTCACAGGGCTTGGCACTGGAGGTCTCCTTGACCACTGAGCACCTGGGAATGGCCTTTGAGTGAAATGCCAAATACTTAAAGCAAGGCAAACAACCACAAGAGATCCACACTGAAGTGACAGTATTTACACACACGTGCACACTAGCTAAAATCAAAAACCTAAACCAGACAACTCATCGCTTTACAGCAGTAAGAAAAGAGGCTTCAGGGAACAGGAGACAGAAAGATCCAGGTTATTGGAGCTGCCAAAACAATGAAAAAAAAAAAAAAAAAGGTTTAATAGCCTTGGAATTTATTCCTTGGGAAAGCTGTCTTCATACACTGCATTAATGATATCCAGCTATTAAAAGACAGCCTTCTTCTCTTCCTTAAACTGCTGTGCCCAGGAATCTGTTCAATTAATCAGCAGAGGAGCAGCTCAAAGCAGGTCCAGCTCTACAGAGAATCAGAGTCTCTATTCAGGACATCCCAAGGTTTAGAAACACGACAATTCAGCTTTGGGAGCTGATTTTGCTTCTGGAACCTTCAGCCTTCTCACTTCAAATTTAATCAGAAATAACTGACCCTTTTGAACAGCAGGAAACTTGGCTGCTACCAAAGGTGTACTTCACTGCCAAGCTCTGCCTGTCCAGCAGGAGCTGCAGTCCCGCTGCATGGATGCAGCTCACAGCCCTCAAGGACAGGCTCTTCCTCCTAGGGGGAAGTAACTCAGCATCCCAACAGCCTCCTTGGGACTTGAAAGGAGAACAGTGCCCACTTTCATTGCATTTGTTGTAAAAAAGGGTGACATGCAACAGGAGAACATCAACTCATGTTGCATCAGCTCCTAAGGGAGGTCTCCAGATTGTAAAGTGCTGTGGGTCAAGGGATGTCCTAGGCAGATCCTCAGGCTCTGAGACCTCTCTAATACCCTGGACTGTAGTAACAGTTTTAATGTGATGAATACTGCAATAAACTGCGTAAAATGACCATGATGTTCTTTGAAAAGTTTCACCAGTGTTATTAAGAGTGCTTGCACAGGGAGCAGGTGCATGTGCACATGGCAAAGAGTCATAATCGTGGAAAGGCCACGGACTCTGATGTCAGACTGATGCCAGGGTTGGTACTGGCCTGGCAGGAGGATATTGGCTGCCATGAAAAACGCCAAGGGCCTTTCCCAAATATGAGTATGCAATTAGGAGATGACAGGGAATGCCTTTCAAAATGACACATGGTGATTTGTACCAGCAATGGTCTTGTGCAAGACAGTTCCAGGTTGCAGAAATCACAGCTAATGGGAAAGAGGATGAAAAGGAACTTGTGCAAATATCGTCCGGAGTACAGGAATGACAAATGCCCTGAGGAGAGATCCTTTAACCACTAGGGCAAACTCCACTATAATCAAGGTGTAGGCAAATAAAAGGCCATTGTCTTCACAAGTGAAACAAAAGAACTTTTGAAATGCTAAGAGGATTTGAGGGGAAAAAAAAATAGAAAGCAGGAACTTTTAAGGGCAGGCAGGACTCTCATGTCATATGATTGACAACTAGATTTTGTATTGGGAACGGGGACAGAAATTAGTTCATTTCTTAATGTGGCGCTTCCAATCAAATATCATTGTCAAAGCAAGGATGCTTTGTTACTAATATGGTGCTAATGTGGTAACTGCCCTGCCCCAAACTGCCCTAATAGTGAGGAGGTTCAGAAACATTTCCTGATATCAGAAGAACAGAAAAGATATCTGCAAGATACAAAGGAAAGACTTAAACAATCTGAGCAGAGCGGTGGTGGAGGGAAAGCCACACCAAAAAACAGTCTCAGAGAAAGATGTGACAATGTGAGCCTCAGATTTCTCTTCGGTTTTCCGAAGACCTGGCTAAGGCGTCTCACTCTTGTGTATGGGTGAATTAGTTTGACCAAAAAAAATCAGTGAAAGTAAAATATAATGGTGCCATCAAAGGAATGAAGGCTAAATATTTTCTTATCCCAGAAATCAGCCTTAGCACATAGTTGAATCTGGATAAAATGAGGTGGATGAGAGACCTATGTATGTTATAACTTGCAGCAAACTAACCACAAAGGAAACACAGCTTCAAGATTAAAGGTATGTTAAAAAGTGCTTTTCATTCTATATCTCAGAATGTGCTTCTTTCAACTTGTCAACTCCATTTCAATTTCTTGTATAACGTGACAAACAGTATAAATTGACAAAAACCTTATGACTGAAGCAACAGCCGCAATTTTATGCTGTATAATTTTAACTTTGCATTGTTCACTGTGTCCTCGTTATGTTTTACCTCATCCGATATACATTGCAGTTGTCTCCAGTTAGGGGCAATAATAAAATACATGTACATTCTGTAAGTACAAAGGCCTCCAAAGAAACTAGCTAAATTACCAATAAAGATACAACAAGCACAGTAGCCCTTAATCCAAAGAAAAAGTACTAGTTGCTGTTCTTACGAAAAATTCAGATCGTCACATAACATTTGCAAAATATTCCACTCTCAAATTGCTTTGGCAATTGCAGTGGAAAATCTCCGGGGTCAGAGCCTCTGCTTACACTGGGCAGAAAAGCTGAGCCAAGGCAGCAACATACTTGAGGTCAGGATACAATCTTTTGACAATTCCTGTAAGGAACTATTCTTTTTTGCACAAGAGAACCTCCTGCAGTAGGATTCTGCAGCAGCCAGTTTTCTTCAGATGTGAATATCAGAAAGGGAGTGAAGCATATGCTGGAATAACTCTGTGACTGCAGCCTGAGACTAAACAACAGGTAATGTTTCTCAATTAGACATGCTAATCCTCCTTACAAAAGCCAGACAAGTATGCTGTGCATTCATAGATTTAGCCGAAGGGCTTGCTACAGCAACCTTCTTACGGCGCATAGCTGAGACGGCCCAGCTGCGTCCTGGCCTGCAGAGATCCTAGGTAATAAATGAAAAGTAATCTTTTTAGCTTCATACAATGAGATTATAGGTATGTAACCCTTGCAAGCCACTGTTTCCACTAGAAATGGTGGTACAGTGGCAGTAGGATCAGTTAGTGTGTGAGACAAGAGAAAAATGGAGGTATTTAGGTTTGCCAAAATAAATGAAGGCTGACAGGTAAGCAAGTCTGCTCTTGGTCAGGAAGTAAAAACACCATTTGGGTCTTTTTTCTCTAGAGGTGCTTCCTATCTATTGCTCTCCTGTATTTAATAAGCCCAGGGCCGAATTTTAAATGTTGTGCTATGCAACTCCACAAATATTGCAGGACAGAACAGACTGGAAAGGAGCCAAGACATTGCAGCACTAGGAGCAGAGGCCACAAAGTGAGACCTAAACCCAGCCTAGACTTGGTTATGCTGATAAAGAGAAAAGTGAGGGAGCCCAGTGCCCTGCTTCTTCACAGCTCAACACGTCTCCCTCCTCTGCATCCCTCTTCCCTACATCTTTCCAGCACGCTCCAGCCATCTCATCTTCACACCAATTTGTGATGACATACTGCTTCAAGCAGACTTGCCACACAACATTTGGAGAGCCTGGAAGGATAGCCTTTAGACTTTTATTCAGCTAATTGCACCATTTTGCACTCAATGTCATTTAAAGCTTTTTAGTAGCTGATACGTCATCAAAATAAAATTATTCTAATAACCTCTTCATTTCCTGCCTGAGATTCATAGAAATAGTAATCAGCATTCAAAAACAGTTTATCTCTCAGAATCAAATTGCAGGAAAAGATTTGAATTAAGAGGTACATTTGAAAAAATATAGGAGCTTTTCACAGAACAATGCTAATAACAGGAGGCCTTTAAACCCTATTGAAATATAATTAAATACATGTTCACCTCAAAAATGGTTCTAAAGAATTAAGCTTTCCTGAAGCCATTCAATAAAACCTCTTGGAACCCATTATGAATCCTTTCAGTAACATTCAGCTTTGGGGTTTTTTTTATCCTGTTGTCTTGGTACATTTTCTTGAAAGCAAAGCACACTAGTGCCATTGTGTTAGCTTTGGGGAAAAATCCAGTGCTATAAGCAAATGCAAACGCTCTTTTGTTTTGCCCTCATTACCCAATAGAACAAGAATAGGGGTGTAATTGAACAAGTGACCTCACATTTGGACACACACAGGAAAGAATGAAATGTATGCTATTATAAGCTCTCCAGAGTCCACATAAGCAAACCTCTCCAGATACTGCACTAAATGTCAGATCCTGCTTCTTATAAAGTCAGCGGGAGGTTTGCCATTGTCTTCAGTGTCAGCAGGATGGAGCCTCTAGCATTCATCTTCAGATGTGGCAACTTGTCCATGTTCGCCAATGTCAGTAGAGCTCTGGCTACTTAGATCAGCTGAAGATCTGCCAAGACGTGTTTATAATCTATCACTATTGAAATCACAGCATGCAGGAATTATTTTTTTTTTTTTTAAATCTAAACCTCTTTGTTAAAGGAAGTCCCAGAGGACAGTCCTGCACCTTTGGGAAAGGACTACATGTGCACAGGGCTGAAGAACATGGAAAATAGCTGGGCAGGGTAGCAGCCAGAGCAGCGCAGCCGCTGCGCAGGGCACACTCTTCTTTGCTCGCTCCCTGTAGCACGGTCGCTGCAGCTGTTCACAGAGGGACAGGTGGGAGCTGGGATGGAGGATGCACCAACCTCTCCTCCTTCTCCCAGGGCCCCACGGGGTAGAGGCACGAGAGGGAAGGTGTGAGTACTGGGTGTCAGCAAGGGGTGGGGAACACCAGAGGACAGGGAGCACCAGGGGACGGGGAACATCAGGGGACAGGGAACATCATGGGACAAGGACCATTGGTTCGGCCTTAGGGGATGGAGCAACTGAGCCATGATTCCTGCTACCAGCAAAGCCACTGAGCTAGCTGGGAGCAGGGACAGGCCAGCAGGGCCAGCATGGGCTGGGGAGGGAACTTCACACAAACCTTTCCATTTTGCCTTTTTTCTTTTCCTCTTGTTCCGCCTGCCCAAGCCACTTTGGGTTTCCTCTATTTAAAAGCCTAAACATTCTCAAATTAAGTTTTCAGTTTAAAAGCCTTCTAGTTTTCCTGGAGAAACTCATTGTAAGGGGAAGGCTTGACAGATCTGGCTCAAACCTCTGGTCATTGGAGTCCCGTCAGCAGTACCAATAGATACCATCTGCAATGGCTCATGGAATTTAAGATTTTTTTTGAGGCTCTTTTGTTTAAGCAAAGCCATTCCCCCCTCTATCACCTAAGATGGAGTGTCAGCATACTCTTCTTAAAATTTCGGCGTGTCACTGTTTTCTTTGAATGTGGCTCTTCGGGAAAAAAACAAAAAAAAATCCTGCTGTTGTTTACATCTTGCTAAGCCTTTTTATTCAGTGCCAGACAAAAGGCAAATAGGATGCAATGCTTAATAAGGAGAATAACTACACTTTATTTTGGAGTCAGCCCATCACAGAGAAGAGATGAAGTCCAAGCAGCTGTGATGAGATCCATATTCATAAGGGTCGTCCAACAATGTTTGTATTGCCACAATGCCATCTGCTTGAACAATATGCTCAACACCCTAGTGAGGTAAAATAAAAATAATATCTCAGTGGGAAAACAGAGGTGTAGGTCATAAGTGGCTTTCTTGTTGCCATAGGACTTGCATACAGTGCAGCCACCAACCTGATCCTCCAGTACAGGGCTTAACGAGAAGATCAAACTTGCTTAACCACAGTATCAGTGACAGGGAAGTCCAGGACTGCCGTAACAATAGAATATGAAGCCACTCACAATTACAGGTGTTTCTGCTGACCCCTCACACAAGATCAACCTGCTGACAAGCAGTGGCAGTAGTTGCCAGAGCTGCCATCACTGGGCTGAAAACAGGATAAGCAGTCTTTGCCATTAACAGAGCCACTCCCTCAGAAATAGTAATAGTTTTGAATTTTGCTGTGTTATAGATCATCCCATGTAAAAACCCTAAGTAGCCCGAAAAGAGCTGAAATATTAACTAGCTCCACTGAAAACCACCTGTGACTTAGCTAACATGCCACCAAAGCAATAAGGAGTGATGGATGAAGTTCAAGATATTCTGACGAACCACAAGTAGACAAGGAGCAACCTGTCCACACCAGCCACCAAGGAGACCACATGGAGGTGCACCTGGGATGCTCCATGGTAACCAGCCAGGCAACTCACATGTCTCTGCATGGAAAGGACCATACGTATCCTCTGGAGTTCTGAAAGAAGATAAAATAATTTCCCTACTCTGTGGCACCCCAAACCCTTCTACACTGTGACCCACTTACAGGAATATGTCTCGCCTCTGCTAACACAGGTGGTGGCCTTCATGCAGGCTCCTCTCCCAGCTGCCATGGTTGCACCCGTGCTGGTGGCTGGTGCTGTGGGAACTGCTCCCCAGAGCAAAGCCAGCTCAGCAACTAAACTCACCCAATGGGAACCTGTGTCCTGATGAAAAATGGGGAGGTGGCAGACACAGAAGCAGCAATATTTTCATTGTCTGCTGAAGGGACCTCTAAGAATGATGGCAGCGACCCAGACCATCATCAAGAAAAGCTGATGGGGCTACTGAGGAGATGACAGAGGACCTTCACTGCACCAGGAGGTATTCAGGACCACTGGGACACAGGGACGACTTTTTAGCCCAGCATTTCTAGATTCAGTGGAAAGGGATGAAAGGCACAGAAAGAGAATATTAAGGCAAGGATATTGCTGTGACAAAGGACAGAGCTGAAATCAGGAAGAGAGACAGAAACATGCGTCAGCTTTCCTTAGATCATCATTCAATGACCTCAATGCCTCCCCCGTGTCATGTAGTTTCTCCTTTTTTTTTTCTTTTCTCATTCAAATGTTAGAGAACTCGCAACAACTGTTACATGTATTATTGTAAACAATGTAAGGATGTTTACTGCTCATGTGGTAACTCATTGCCAGGCCAAATACTCCTTGGTTTTTGGTCCCACAATATTTATTTGCAGTAGATACTCCCAGGTTAAGACACTTCTGCACTTTTTGTGTACCAGGCAGCTGGTCTACTTGAGATGACTTTTTCAGAGCAAGAGGTGCTGTGTCTGCCCACTGATGACAAAAGGAGCTTCATGTGAGCAAGTCAGCTGTGGCCATCCATGCTCAGAGAAGGACCCTGCCTGGGAAGAAAAAGGGGTCTTGGTTTCCTGAGCCATCGCTGGCATTTTTTCAACTTGGGGTAGGAAGGAGAAGAAAAACAGTCAGTCCTTTCAAGCTCACAGTGACTTCTGTGAGACACATTGTTTTAAAAGCAACACCTGCTATGCATAAGCCTTTCGCTTTAACCGAATTCACAGTTTTCCTGGAAAGGAAAATGAGTTGCTATTGCTCAGCATAACCACCAGGAAACGCAGAGATTTCCTCCCTGTGGAGCCCTCTAATAGATTCCATATTGAAATAAAGTTGGAGCAGGGATTAGATAGTGTCTCAAACATTCTGAGATAATTACAAATATACTTACAGCTTAAGTGTTTTGCAATCTGATATATAAAGCGTTAATCCAATCATTGTACAATATACTGTAATGTCATAATGGTAATAATTTATAAATAACTGACCGGCTTTTCAGGACAAAATGGTTGCAGTACTACAAAACCTGTGCAGACACTGACTATACTGTGTTTGATTTGAACAGTTTATTGTGGGTGGGCTGTTGCCTTCACTGGTACAGTTCATCTTTTGTTTGTTGTTAGCCTCAATTGTGAAGGGTTTTCTTAAATCATCTGAATTAAGGCAGTGTTTTCCATCTGTTTCAGGGAGCCAATAGCTCTTAAACACCTTAACTATTTGGATCTACAGCTGCAAAATTTGCATGTGAATACCTCCGATGATAAATTAATCCAGGACAGGTTTTAGTTGGCTTAAACTCCCAACCATTAAATGAAATGGTGCTATATAAATCAGATGGATCATTTCATGCTTGCACCATTAAATGCACTGTTTCATAAGGAGCCAATCTTACTCACAGTCTTTGAGGTGAAATACATTTTGGAAACCCTGCAAGAAGGACGTGTTCTTCCTACCTAAATATGTGCCTTTGCAAGGGCACTCCTCCACTACTGGGGGAGCTGGTGTTTATAAATATCTTTGTGCCATTTTGCTGTACTTTAAAGAAGTTACTCCTGCAAAGCAAAGGCACTCGATCACATCAGAAATGTAAACACCTGCCAAAAATACGCTTGCAATTAAGGTATAGTCAGGAAAGCATCCCTATGCAGAAAGGTTAGTTAAGCATGTGTTTAAATTTAAGCCGATGTTTAAGTCACGTGAAAGGAAGTAATGCTTCAGCATTTCTCCTTGCACTGACTGTCATCCCCACTCTCTACTGGAGAAATCAGTGTTTCATCCAGTGAACTGAATGTAGTGCCTGTATTTTCTAAGAAAAGATGCCACGTGCATTAAAATATTTTCCCAGGTAAGGGAAACTCCAATGAGTTTCTAGGTCAAGGTCTAAAATCAGAAAAGATGAAGAAATACAAACAAGTTAGCCATCATTCCCAAAGAAAAGACCCATCTTTTGAATGCAGTCCCCATTTTTCAGGGAATCATCCTCTATAAATCTGGAACAGCTGGGCTCCAGCTGGCAAGATTTAGTTTGAGCAAAGTCAATGGCTGCCACATGATAAAATATACTCATTTCCCAGCATGAAAAATTAGCAGCCTGCACAATGCTGGATTTGATGCAAATAAAAGGGTATGCAATTTCAAAACCACCTACTAATTCGTTTCAAATTGGTATAATAATAATAATTACAATGAAATAGCTCCTGGTTTTTGATAAAAACTAATATTTTCATTTTATTTCAAGCTCTATTACCACCAATATTTTTTTTAGATAAGTACATCCCCACTTAATTAGGTGTAGCATTTGCTTTGCTTTGTAAAAATATGGTCCCATGATCAAATTTTGATGGATTAGAATAATAAAGGTCATACGTTTTTATAGAGGACTTTCAGCAATTCCAGTTTAAAGTCTGCTTTATAGTGTTGTTTGCTTAGCTCATAATCTTCCCATAAAGTTTGCCTGCCCAAAACATTTATTTCTTTACATGGTTTGTATTTAATTGTCATAAATCACTCAGCTGAATTCCAAAGATATAGGCATTGATTCCAATTTCTCGCAAACTTTATGCAACCGTGACTCCACTGTCTTTAACCATATTGTTCAGTTCACCACCATACACAGACATCTTTCTCTACCAACTTTGCAGATGTCTGAGAATTATTTTTTTTCTTCCCATTTTGACCAAATATGAATAAATTTGAGAACAAAGTGAAACTTTTCACTCAGCTTTTCTTTTCAGAATTGTATCATTCTTTTGACAACTAGAAGGGAAAGAAGAGCTGTCATACAAATATGATAACAATATAGTCGATTAGTTAATTCCATAGCTTTAGTGTTTGAAGAAAGAGCATGAGTGCAAAGTTATTTCTGTATTCAGATTAATACCACATTTTTCACTTTATTTGTCCCAAGACTCAGAAAGTGAAACAGAAAACATGCACATGAGGTTTGCTCAGCACCCTATAGCATCAATGTCTGGTCTGAAAAATCCATATTCATGTGATTTGTACACAGAGATAAAACAGTCTAAGGTTCCACCCGACGCTTGCCCAAAATATCATGACTAAGAGAACACAGTCACAGATACACCAGTGCAGAAATAGCCCTGTATCAGCACCTTCTTTTGCAGCACAGCTTTCACACCTCATCACATGCTGCATGAGCGGGTTTGGAGACCATCCCTATCAGGACTGTGCTTGTCCCTGTTCCCTGTCAGGTCTTCTGTGCACAGACCACAACTAATGTGGGACTTCATCAGTTCCTTGCAGCACCGTCTGCAGCCCACCAGCATCTCAAAGGTGATTTGATGCCATTGGGCTGAAAGAGGAGAAGACGCATACAGTGGGAACAGGAAAGGAAATAAAGCGTCAGAAGCAGGCAGCTGATTTTTCTCACCAAGTACCAAAAACAGAAACAAAGATAAAAAGCTGAGGGGACAAATTATTACCAAAAGCACGATCTGACCTGTTGCCACTGCTTGCAGAGTTTTATTGTTGATAAATATGGCCTAGCAATTGCCATTGAGGTCAAAAGTCTCTGCAGGAACTTCTCTGCAGACATCTGGGTCTGACTATTGCAACTCCATCCTCTGACTTACAACCAGGGTGTTAAAAGTTTTCTCTGGAAGATGAACAACTTCTTTGCTCCTCGGAGCTTTTATCTGTGTTAAGACAGTAACTCAGCCCATACTTCTGTCATTCAAAGCCAAACAGATTAATATTTAATACAGAAAAAAATCCAAGTCAAACGTATTTTCAAATAACACTTTAATTTCATCAGCTGTGACTGGTGGTCTGATCAGCACTGTTCAGAAAAGGATGTACAAGCCTTGTAAATGGGAGTTAAGGATTTTTGCCTGAGCCAGCTCGTTCCAGATGCAGCATCTGGTTTTCAGCTTGTAAACAAACTTACAGTTTGGTTTATTAGAGCACAGGGAGGTCAAGTGACCTGTCAGAGGTCTCCCAGCAAGCAGTGTGTAGCACTGGGTTTGAACCCGGGCTCCACCTGGTTCCCAAACTTCTACTCTCTTGTTTGGATGCTTCCCATCCATCAACCTTGCTTCTCCCTGCCCACTTCCCAACCAACAAATTGATGAAACCTTTTTCCAGACCAGGTTTACAGGTGGGGTTTTTTAACATTTATCCAGCAGGTACTGAATCTGGTGGGTTGAGTAAAACCTGAATCTGTACTGAAACTGTGCTTTCAGTGCACTGGAGTGAGGTAACAGTACCAAAGGCCCTTTTGCAACACACCCTTCCCACTCAGTGCTCTTACAGGCACACTCATGGACAGGAAAACTTCAGTAGCTCCTCATCAAGAGATGTCCAGAGCTGGTAGCAGCAAAAAGGATCACTGCTGCCCAAACATGCCAAGACTGGGGCAAGACAAAGCCCTAGCAAATGCTGCAGAAGTACATCTTTTCTGTTTCTCTTGGGCAACCTGCTTCCTATGTTACACTTGGAACCATCCATTAGCCAAATACCTGCTCCCTGGAAGTGGTACCTCTCTCAGCTGCTCGTTGTCACTCAGCTCCGTCTTGCGTCCCAGTGTTTCCTCACTCCTCAGAGCCATGAGTGAGCCCATCTTAGGCTCAGCCTGAATTGCTTTTGAAATCAGTAAGAGCTTTTAAAACAGTAAATTCAAGGGGAGTAGAATAATGGTAGCAGTAGTAGTAGTAATAGTAGTATTAATTGCAAATTTAACATTAAAGTACACCTTCTCTGCCATCATATAGCCCAGGGGTCTGGATAGGGTTGTCATCTGGGGTTTTGCTCAGTCCAAAGCAATTAATTTCTCTCTGGAAATACAGAAATCTTTTGCTACCTTGGCAGTGGACACATAATCAGACTTAGAATCAAAAAAAGCCAAAACAAAATCCAAGGCTTCCCATTAAACCACGTTGCAGTGTTGGATAATTCACAGTGTTTCTCTGTGCTTCAGTTCCCTGTCCTGCAAAGTAGAGCTATTGAAAAACGCTTGCCTTCACCAGGCACTGGGTTTTGCAGGTAATGACAACCACTCTAGGTATAATCCTTCTGCAATTTTACAGGGTTTGAAGCACTCCCTCAATATTGAAATTATGTTCCATGGGGTTTTTTTGGCTGTCTACTTAGTGACTTGATTGTGTAGGTGCCCAGCAAGAAAAGCAAACACAAAAGTTACTAGAACGAACCTGGGCATGGGCATAAGAAAGAGACATTGTCCTTCTCACTGAGCATTAGAGCATGAGGCCATGGACAGCCCTGCCTGGCCTCCAACCCCATTACCAAAGCTGGGGAGATGAGCCAGCTTGGAAGACAAACCTACAGATCCAGTTTTGCTAAAGAGTACATTTGAGCCAGGAAACCCAAGATAGGAGTTTACCACAGAACAAGAGGATGGACATTTGCTAAATAAATGCTTTGTGCACCATATGGCTTTCTACTCAACCTAAATCTTGAGAGGAGGGGTCTTCAAAGCTGCTCTCCTGGGTGGCGATGAACACTCAGAGTGAAAATGCCAGTGCTGGCTACTTGCAAAACAGTGTCTGAGACCACCTTTGTGATTCCCCATTGATTTGGAGTTTATCAAGAATGGACACGGGGCTTTGGAGATTCCTCCTGAAATCACCACAGCTGCTATTAATGACCTCCTGCTGTAATTCATGGTTGTGTTCACATTTTTGTCTAAAGCACCTTCTAACAGATGTTATTTTACAAGTGCTGCATTGTAAAAACAGAAAAGAAGACCTTAGGTCATTCCCATACCATAGTATGATACTAGATCTAAGCGAAGCCC
This sequence comes from Caloenas nicobarica, assembly GCF_036013445.1. Lineage (NCBI taxonomy): Eukaryota > Metazoa > Chordata > Aves > Columbiformes > Columbidae > Caloenas > Caloenas nicobarica. The sequence goes on from NC_088284.1 coordinate 17,662,229, forward strand.
ATGCCTCCAAGAGTGCCTGAGACAGAGACTCTTCCTGCCCCACAGGACAAATAATTTACACCAACAAAACCTGTTTCTGACCAGGGCATGAGGGACTGTGTCAGAGTGCTCTTCCCTTGACAATCCTGATTCAAAAGTGACTCTAAAGTGACAAATGCGTAAGGCATGCAAACCATCTAATTAAGTCTATCCATACTCAGCACACTTATTTAAAAGAAAACAAAACAAACAAATACATGAAAAACAAACAAACAAATTAAAAATTAATTCAATCCCTGAGGTTTGTTTTCTTGGTTACACCCTGCTATACTCACACCCAAATGAAAGGCCTTGTTCTACTTTGTCACAAAGTCTGTTACAGGCCTTCAAGGTCAGGTAGCAATCACCACTTTTCTTAATCCCCCCTCAGTGTGAACTATAGCTCTCCAAAGAGCTCAGCCTGGTCAAGCCTCCTCCTAAGACCCCTCTTCTCAGTCCCTGCGGTTCAGGCAACCAGCAGCAGGCAGCCCTCTCCATATTGCAACGTGCTCCCACCAAATTATTCAGGACAAAAGAATTCCTAATATGGATTAGATAGCAGGAAAAAAAATGTGTGATTTCTCGGCAGCTTTCAAACCGGCACATGCCGGGACCCTGCGTGGAGGGGCAGCACCGCTCTGCTGACCCACGAGAGGAAGGCAGCTGGCTGCGGCAGATGGGTCTTGTTAGCTGCAATGCACAGCATAAAAAGGGGTTTGAGTCCTTCCTTTGAAAAAAGCAAGTTTAAACTGTAAAACTTCTTGTAAAGTAAAGCCTAGAAACAGAAAGTGCGTAAAAAGGCTCAGTGTTTGACATTGCTTAGCTTTAGGTTACGAATAAAAAATCCAGGTCTCTTTCCAACTCAGAAAGCAGAAGCTTTGCACATGCTTTTGCCTGTTTCTCCATATTTGCCGCACCAGGGGAGTTATGTGATGTATGGCCTCACTTTTATTGGAATTGTCTTCTGCTTTAGTTTTAAACAAAAAGAAAGAATAGGTACATTTCTCCTGAGCTCAGCTCTGGGCTTCGAAATACAGGTTTTGATATGGGAAAGAAATACATACTTTTCCTAACTACAGCATATTTTTTTCTGCGGAGGAAGAGAACATTAGCCAAAAAGCAAAAATATCATCCACGAGTTCCTGTATTTTAACTGTCTCTCATCTTGAAGCAATAAACAAAGGTTAATCAAATACTTACTGGTTGAGTAAATATTTTTGCTCATATGTGTAAACCAACCTAGGTCAGATTCACATGTTTTGGCTCTGCATTAATGTCTTTGAAAAGTGTTTCAAGGTTGGTGGATTCAAAATTAGCTTTTTCCATCTCAACTCCATATGCTAAATCGAGGAACTATGCATATATACATACTTATGTATATACAGACACTCTATATACACTTTTACAGACCCTCCAAGAACTGTTTCTTTTTCCTCTAAACAAAGCCCATCAGTGTGTTCATGAAAATGTCCCTGAGGAACTCTGCAATAAAATTGAAAAAAAAAAAAAATAAAAGCATTTGACAGAGGTCAGCATGTTCCAGCAAGGAAACACACTCCAGCTGCTTACAAGCTAGGTGGAAGGATCTTTCCAGTCCACCTTACAGACGGTGGGAACATGCCAAAAGCTCCATTTAGGCAACACACTCTCATATCACCCCCCTTTCCATGCATGTTAATTCCTATCTGGCTCTCAGCAAAACCAGCTCCTGTACCTCTCCTGCCACACACCAACCACAAGCCCTGTGCTATGGACACTGTCAGAATTAGTCCTTTGCCCCAGCCCTGCGGAGGTTGTGGCTTAAGCCTTCAACTTCATTTTAATCAGCCTTTCAATTTTTTCCATTGTCTGAGAACTATATTGAAGACCCCAAAGGGCATGCCCCCCATTTTCCCCAAAAGCTGTAAAGAAAGGAAATGAGAAGTAACTGTCTGTCCTCTGAGGACTTCCCAAAGGAGACCTGACTTGCCAGAGAGCAGACACCCTGCCACTGCCCTACCTGGGGACAGCACCAGACAATGATAATATCAAGTAGCATCTGCCAGCACAATTATCTGTGTCTTCCAAAGCTGTCTTGCTCAGCCCTGTGAAACCTGTGGCTGTGCTTTGAATGTTTTCCTTTCTAAGGGCAACAGTTTCAGGTTCATTCCAAGCTCTTCCCACACTTTGGCAGGTTCATGTATATCGTGGTTGGGCTGAACTGCTTTAGGCTAACAGTTCTACTGTAAGCTTTGCTTCAGACAAGTGATCGCTTTATGTCCTGGAAAATACCTATCAGGCCATACATTACTTCTGGGAATCATATCTGCCTCCTAATCCTTAAAGACTCAATTTCCTCATAGGAAAGAAAAGAGGGTGAGTACTCCTAGGCTGAAAAAAGAAGTCTTTCACCTTCCCTGCAACCGTTGATAAGAGGTATAGCAGTACCCCAGCTAGCAACAGCCTTCAGCTACCCTGGGAAGCAATGAAGAATGGAGCACGAAGCTCTGTTTAAACCTTTTTCTAGAGGAGGTGTTATAACACGTCTTCCGTTAGTATGTTATGTGTTGTGGAAACTGCCACCATCTTCCCCAATTAACTTAGCCCATTAAGGACCACAGCCTCACAAACCAGCTCTGTCACTCTGCCAGCAAGTGGGTGGCGCTGGGCCACACCCGAACCGGTGACTTTGAATTGTGAAACCAAAAATGCACAGCGAGTGTTATCAGACCAGCCATCCACTCCCACTCTGTAAACCAAAGCTCTCAGTAAGCCATTGCAAATACAAGACCTTCTTGTTGTCTGCCTCTTTGGGAGTGTTGTGCCAAATCCATGGATGCCAGATGGATCTGACACATTGGCATCTGGGACGTCACCCCACAAGCCAAGGCTCCCGCAGAGAGAGAGGAGGGATGTTTCTTCTCCAGGAGCTAGCTATGCTGTTTTACTCTCAGTGAGGAGGAGAATGCATGGGGTTTTTTACAGACAAACTACTAAAGCATTTTAAAATGGAAAGCTAGACCCTAGATAGTGTTCTGGTATTTATAAAATATAATATGAGGCAGATCAGACAAAACAGATTGATGAGAATCTCATTTTTTTTTTTCCAATAATCACCAATAATTTGGGGCTGGCGTAAAAAGCTTTCACAGTCACCCCATTCCTTTCTCATCCATTAGGCTCTGCTCCTCCTCCATGGGCCTCAGTGAATTCATTTGCCCCAAGGGACCCAGAAGTCAACTTTCCCTGCAGCTGTTTTTACTAGACTAACCTTTCATGGACCCAGGCCAGACCACAAGGAAGCAAGCCACGGCCATCTGCCCAATTTATGCCTTATCCTGGAAAGATACAACATAGCAGGTCTTTGTCAGGAGTGGTCTAGATTGGCTCTGTCCCCAGCCTGGGATTTACCCAAAAGCCACTCCTGGGAAATCCTCATGTGATTTCTCTTTCAGGATCCCAATCTGAGCCAGCCTTCCCTGGGTTTTTCCCCCCCTTATTTATCCACCTATTGGTTTTGGGTTGTTTGGGATTTTTTTAAACCTTTTAATTTCCCACTTTGTGGCCATATTTTTGGGAAGATATGACTATACCTCCTCAGTCATGAGAACTGACTTCTGGCTGATGCCTTCGCTGAGAGGCTACTCCACCACTGAGACCGAGTCCTTTCCCTTCTGTTATTCTTTGTACAAGTACCAACCCTAGCTCAATCTTTAATCATAAGCCTATTTAAACAATCCATATGTACATCAACGATGTTCTAGTTGTTTCTTTGGCCATCAGTAAATCAATCATCAGTGGAGCCTACACGTAGAGCAGTTTAGCACAACCTTGGTGGTAAATAATTCTAGAATGGAAAACAGATGACAAAACGAGTGAATAAAATGACAAATGAATGTGTAGAGCCTTCTCCTCCTCTGCCAACTCCATACTCTTCTTCTCCCAAGCTGTCTCAGCTTTTCTCCTGCCACCTGAAGCCTCCTGGTTCTCAGCTATAATTTCTTCCATTACAGCTCTCAAGCAGGAGAGCAGCGTTATGATGTTAGTAGCTCTGGGTGCCCCGGGTGATATGGGCATATGGAACCTTTTCCAGGCTGCTGTCAGCATGTGGGTGGCAGGTCTTTGCCCTCATGTTGCAGGGAAGTGCTTCTGCCAGGGGGGACTCGGGCGACCCTCAACCCCCACTCATGCAACACCGTTACCCACCTCTTAAGAAGCCAGTCAACCACAGTGTTTTTCCATCTTTCCTACACTTCTGGTAATTTGCAAGCAAAACACTTTTTTGTACATTTGTTTGTTTTTGTGGGGTTTGGTTTGGTTTTTTGTAGGGTTTTTTGTTGTTTGTTTGGGGGTTTTTTTTGTTCATTTGGTCAGTTTGTTTTGGTTTGTTTTATTTACTGGCTCCTTTGACTAATCTTGCTTTATTTTCTTCATGGGCAAGAGTGTGATTGCAGGGGGACCCAGTCTCAGTGACTAAACCTGCTGCCACAGCTCAGCAGGAGAGCTTGTTTCTGACCTTTACATAGTCCCTCCATGAGCATATCCCCTCAACAGTAAGATCATAGGCCACTGATTTTTCTTAAGAGTGAGCTGCATTTCCTCTAGAGGCTTTTCCAGCACTTTTTAAAGAAGCTGTGCTGCTATTAGAGACTTAGCCCTTCAGGGAGATGTGCAACTAACAGATGTTTGCAGTGGGGCAGTATAACATCTTCAAAACAAATAAGCATCTATCAGCCAATGTTAATATATTTCTAGCAAGCCCATACCAGTCATGTTACTTCTCTCTTCACAACAATGGCAAAAAAAAAAATCTATCAATTTAATAAACAGACAGTTTTCATTCTGCAGTCCTGACACTTCTGTCTGATTTCATGCTTCAGAAACATTATTTTAACTGTGTCTGAATCCCTTGGCTGGTAAACATGATGTGTGGTCATAGGTTTTCCACTGTAAACAGGTCAAAGGTCTCTAGTCATTAACAACATGGCTTAGGCACGGATCTCCACCAGATCCACCTGGCCAGCAGCTCTGGTGGATCCGTCCCAGCCCACATGGTGGAGCTGGTGCAGTGTCACCACACAGTGGCACAGTGTGGCAGTATGGACGTAGGCAGGGGTAACACACGTCCCACCAGCTCGCACACCCAGGCCATGTCCGCACTGGGCCTCCAGCAGCTCCTCCAGGAAGGTATTGCAGCTCTACCACCCTGTTACAAAATCAGAGAGGACGCTGCCATCCAGTGCTGCCATTTTTAACAGGGGTTAAACAACCAGATCAGGGACATGTTTTTACTTCATTCTTTGCCAGAACTGCAAAAATTCCAAGAACCAGCTTTTCAGGGAAAGCACAAAGACAACTTGTACGTGGTCCATCCTGGGTGCATTGTCCTCTTCATGTCTGCGTGAAGCCATGATCAGACCTCTCAGAATCAGTAACCCGTGTGACCACATCACTGAATTAAGGAGCTCCTAGTAACTGGAGTAACAGAGCTCTGACTGAACACCTGGGTGCATCCACCTGCCTGAGCTCCGGACCGGAGGCTGAAGGTGCATCCTCACGTTCAGTCACTCTGAAGACAGATCTGCTTCAAACAGAGAGCCAAGGACACATGGAAGCTGTATGGTTCAGAAGCACTGTTTCCCTAGAAATCAATAGACTTTCCATGCATTTCCAGAGTTTGTTTCTATTGGTATTTGAATGACAGCGACAACCACAGGCCCTGAATCAGAGGCTATTGTAATATGTATCACTAAGTGTCTCTGTTAGGATATATGTTCATTATGGCTTCAAAACCATTCTACACCCACAGCCCCTCTCCAGTCCCAGATGTATTTCTCCTTTCCTAGCCTGGAAAAGAGAAGCTCTCCTCTGAGGTTTGTGAGGCAGTAGAAGCAGTTAGAAGAGCAGTTAGTAGCTAAAAATAGATGTGCAAGAAAAGACTTGGATCCAAGGCACCTACGGTAGCTAATTTCAAAATGCTTTCAGTTATATGTTCAAAGCTATCTCTGCAGGATCTCCTCCAAGTTTTACTGTATGGCTGAGAAGATTTTCTTCCGTTGCTGCTAATTAAAATGATAATCAACAGAAACTTGTGTACAGTCCTGCAATTAAGCAGTTTATATCTGTCTCATTTAGAGATTTCCTGGGGCATGTTTTCATTTAGATATCTCTCTGGTAGTGAGGTGACACTTATTCCCACACAATTCCTCCACATACATCTCCTTTAAGAAATGTCTCGGATCTTTTCCGCCTTTCAGGCACCTGTCTTCATCCCTTGAAATTCTCTTTATATGCCCTCTTTAGGGAGGAATGTTTCCTGAAGCCACTATTAACCTTTTCTTGTCAGACACAGGCTTGGAAAAGAGAATTGTTCATCACATCAGCAAGATTCAGCATAGCCCTCCTTGCATTTCATCTCCCACTGTGGCAAGTTCTGAAGCCCCAGTGTCTTGATCCAGGTTATAAGTGTGGGATGTGCCATGCTGAGTAATGAAAACCTCATTTCCCCAGCTTTGCCTCTTACTCCGTCTTTCTTTCCCCCACCCGCCTCCAGCACAGCTTGTAGTTATGCCTGCTCTAGACCCCAAATCCAGAGGGAGAGCTTCCGAAGGGCTACACTGGCAAGACCAATCTGTGCTCAGAACTGGTGTATGCACATCATCTCCACTGAGATACCTCAGCATCAGCATCTTTTACTTACTGTCAAAAAAAATGACATGTTCTATGAGGTTTGCAATGATTAATGTGAAGCAATATCAGCCTCTAAAAGAATATTAAATATATCTTAATGCAGTGTTGAAAGTCAAGTGAAACAATAGATCCAAGTTTTATCCAGCAGTTGCAAATAGCAGAGCTCAGCTTTGCTCTTCCTACTGCTCAAGATGCATGACAATTTAGCCTGTAAACTAATCACTGCTGTGTGACACATTCAGGGACATTTTAGCTACAGAAAAGAGAACAGCAAGGGCTGCTGTGAGAGCAAGGGACACAAACATAGAAAGCAATGTTATATTCCTCTTTGGCCAGCTGTATTTCTGAATCCTTACCAGACCGCCAAACAAGATGCCATTTGTCCTCTACAAACATACAAATTATAAAGTTCTACAAGCACAAAGTGTGCAGTTATGGCTGGGTTTTGCATACAGAGCTCAAGTGAGAGTGATGTGGTTTCCTACAGCTTCTCTTGTGTGTTTCTGCTGGAGTCAAGCCTTTCCCATCAGGACACTACTGCCTACAGCAGGAAGACACAGTCTATTTTGGTCAAGTAGGAGTTTCTGCCACCATTTCACAGAAAGGGACAACGGGCTGTGGCTGAGCTGGTCAGCTAGCAGCAATGGCTCATGCAGAAAGCAAAAACATATTGGGGCTGCCACAACAGCCAGCTCCCAGATGAGTTTCTATTCTGAGGACGGAGGGAGCCTTGACGGCTTCTTGGCAGCTGGCATGTGTCACCTTCAATGCACGTACCAAAAACTATTCATTCTGCCCTCAAAACACATCTTACCTTTTAAGAACAAGCAAAGAAGTAGCTAATGGCAGTGACATAAAAATTGTAAAGATGAACTTTTTCATGTACGGTTTTTGAGATGTAAGTCTGAATATAGCCATAGTTCACATCTATATGGTTAATCAAAGCCATGCAAAATCTACACATTAGGACTGAGTCTCAAGATACCATGTTTCAGCCCTGCAAAATATATGAATCCTGACTGAGTTTTGAAAGACCGTTTTGTAACTGCGTACACACACCCACTGGAGAAGGGGTGAAGGTGATGAAGACAATGGCTGAGAGACAGGAAAGGCCTCCTGCAGAAGTCAGATCTAGAAGAAAAATGTCTTAAGAGTTATGCCTAGAAGCAATGAAGACAGAATTAATATTTAGTAATTAATAAGGAGATAGGAAACACAGATAAGAAAGAGGGAGAACTCAGAAAACACTGTTAGCATTGAAGCAAGGTGTCCTTTTAAGAGCTGTTACAAAAAAGTACACAGTACACTTATATTTAGATACTACATTGAAACACTACAGAGTCATCTGCAAAACTGTAATAATAATAATAATAAAACCACAAGCGTTTGAATTTATTGGCTTGGTTCTCAAAAATGTGTTTCATTCAAAACCACAAAGAAAGAAGAGCTATTAAAATAAGCTCTTTGGAGGGTCCTGCCTTAATAAAATAAATATGATAAGATGACCAAGAGTTTATGACCATTTTGGAATTTGATCATGATGTTCCAGGCTTACAGCAAGTATAAAGAAATTGCATGTTAGATTATGCCCAAAGGATTATTCCTTCTAATGACAGCTGTAAACAGTGTGTCTATTTGAAAGTCTGAATAAGAGAGGGCACAGCATACTGTGTGACTCAAACACACACTGCTTACTAAAAAGAAAAAAAAAATTAGTATTGTTATACCTAAACCAAGTCTAGGCAGCTTGTGAAAAATATGACAGAGCATGAGAACTTGCTTATCAGTCTATCACTAAAGTTGGGATGCCCTGCCCCAAAAAGTCTGAGAAAATCCTCATCAAGATCCAAACTGGTCAGGTGTTTTCCCCATTTATGTGTCTGAGTCAAAACCCATGGCTCTGAATTGAGTTTTGGGAGATTTCATCTTGTAGTTTGGGTCCAGGGTTTAGCTGCAGGGGTTCCCCAGCACTGCCAGGAAGTTCAGATCAAAAACACGTGACAAATCTGTTGTGAGAACCCAAGGGGAGAGGACATGAGAGGGTTATATATGATGGCAGCAAAACAGCAGTGGCAACCTGTTTTTGTGCACAGGAGCAGGAGACCCATGGTGTCACGGTGCTTGGGTCCCTGGGCACTAGGAGTTAGGCTGCACCCCAGCACCAGCTGCCACTGCCACCACCACCACACACTCTGAAGTCAAAACAATGATGACAGCACTGCTGAAGCCAGAGCCAGGCCCCAGCACTGCCCCTAACAAGCAGAATTAAAATAAGCCTGGGACTCACCTGGCCGCACTGCGTGCACAGAAGCATCCTCTAACTGGAGCTATTACATTTGTTATTGCCAAGGGCTGCTGGGTGATTTTAGTGAGGCTCAGCTGTCGGGTTTGGTTTTGGTTTGGGTTTTTTTGTTATTTTATTTTTCCTCTTTTTGGTCTGCTGTCAGGGTGGGTGATAGGAGACAAACTCCTCTGGCCAACATGCTCTGGAGCTTCCAGACCTGCAAGGTCAGTACCTTGTGCCCTGCCTGTGAGCATATGTGTGCCTCTGCTGCTGCATGGACCCAGAGTGTGAGCATTGTAGGAGAAACAAGCAGTCCTAAGACTTTTTATGCCCCAACTTGCTTACTTTTTGTAACAGGTTTAAAACTTTCACTTTGTTTACCACTGAAATGCCTGGCTAGTGATTTTTTTAGCAATCACTGCTGCTCCTTTTCAATGTGTGCTTTTCAGCTAACCCATTACCTTTTTTGTTCTTGTCCTTACGTACTGCATGGTTACCAGGTCCCTGCTGACTCTGACTAGTCAGCTACAATTTCTCACCACCGTGGTATGCTGGAAAAATGGTCCTTTTTTGAACCTTTCTGCTTCACTTCTGGAAACCTGCAAAAAATGCAGAAGGAGGAGCAAAATTTGCAAGAAGGAGGAATTGGATGGAGTCTCCAGGATCCCACGTGGAGGGGCAGGGCTGCAACGCCAAGTGCAGTTACAACATCTCATAACTGCCTGAATGAGGAGTCAGTTTATTTTCATGAACAAGGAATCATATCCTAATGTTATTATTAAACACCCCCCACAACTCATACATCCCCTTCACACCTTCAGAGACATCTGCCTGTCTACTTTTGATAATGGAGAGTAGCCAAGCAGATCCCTGAGCAGATCTTTCTCGTGCGCGGCAGAGCAGCGGGAGGACTCTTGCAGGGCTCTGTGCCAGCTGGCAGCGCTTCAATATAATAATCCCATACAGCACTTTACTGCATCACACTGCAGGGTGTTGTAAGGGTTCATTAGCTAAGGCTTGTAAAGCATCATGAGTGCTTAAATAAAAGGGACTTGTTTAATGTTAAATATTATGAGGATGTTTTTTCACCATGCAAAACTTACAGTTCCAGCCCAGAGAAGTCAGCTCTGTCCCTGCCCTCAGCTCTGGTAAAGAAGGGCATCTGACACCAGCAATGGTATCGTCATCATCATAACTGTCTATGAATGGGATTACCTGGGGTGGCCTGAAAGCAACTGGTTTCTTTCACAGCTAAAGGAACATTTCATTGATTTCTTAGCGGAGGTCTTCATTCTCTCTGTTAGCAACACTACAGCAGCTAAAACTCTTTGCAAGACAGTAATATTTTCACCAGGACATTTTATTGTTACATTTTAAACCTTTATAAAGAGTAATTTTAAAAAGTAACAAAAAGGAGGTAAGAAGGCTATATTTTAGCATAAGTGAAAACTGTTGCTATTACTATTAACAGAACAATTCATTAGTAAGCTTTTACTGGTGCATTACATAAATAAATGACAGTTTAAATTAAAACATTTAATCAACTGGTAGCCTTCGCAAATATTCCTGCTCTTTGTCATCAAGGCTATGTATCCATAGACAACAAGGACCTTTTTGTCCAGAAAATCAGTTCTAAAGAGCAGAGGAAACAGCCCACTGACTGTGACCTTAACAAACGGTCATTCTGCATTGTACCCTCCAATAACAATGAAAGAAGATTAAGTACAGGAAGTAGATCAGGTAAATTAACAGAATCATTCTGGCACCAAAAAAACATTCGTTTTACTATAATTTAAACATGTTGGAGATTACTACTATAAATTACAAGGGTCAGTTTTCTCCCTCTTTTTATCAACGTATGTCCATCCATTTCCCAATAGTCACCAAAGTAGACAATATTGTGTTTTCCATAATATGAAAACCTGTAAGCCTAGAAAGCCAGACTTGTTGCAGGGGTGGAGACAAGATCTTTCTCAGTTAGGAGGGATGACATGAGCATGGCTGGACACCCAGGTCGGGCTGGCGAGCTGCAGAAGCGGGGCTGCTCCATGCTGAGGGGAACAAGCAAGGCACAGTGTCACGTGCAGAGTGATATTTAAGGGAACAAAAGTGTGGCCACGTTTCTCTTCCCATGGTCCTCTCACCTTCTTTGCCATTCCTCACTGCTCATGAGTTAATTGGCTTAATGACGTCTGCCGTTAACTGCAAGAGCTGATTTTCCTCTCCCTCTTTCAAGGCCCAGCAACCCCTAAAGAGATCCAAAAATGCTGATTCCCGATGAAGTTTCCTGTAGCTGGTATTTCTGCTGCCTCTGATATTCCTAACAACTTGTCCGTCAAACAGGGAAGAAGCAGTTTGTTCGTATTTCTGACCCACACAGCCATCTACACAGCATCTTGCCCTTCAGCAGCCAGGATGGCTTCCCAAAAGCATGGTCTGAGACGGGTTCAGTCCAGACAAACCGTAAGGTTGGCCTCGTAACCCATGTTTTGGGCACATTCATGCAGCAGCCGAAAACACTGCCCGCATTTTCTCCCTCTGTCTGCCAGGCTGCCTCCTTCTTACTTGCAGACACTCAGACTTTTCCCTTCATTTCACCCCAAACACTTTTATCACAGTTTTATGCAGCACAAGAATGTCAAACAAAGAATTCATTACTTAATTACTCAATATCTAAATGAGAGAGCTTAGTTAAACATTTCAAGTGTTCTTACTTATAGCCAACTTCATATAAACATCTGCCAGCAAATGCCAGGCTTGCAGGAAGTACACCACAAATGACAGGAGAATACCTGGGGCAGCAAAATAAACACAGTGGTTCATCTCTACTTGATAATCTTCTGAATATTTTCATTCTCAAGTGATTTTGCCAAGCATTTTTGAAATTCAACCAGAAGTCTAGGTTTCATTGGACTGTTTTACTTTGCTACTACAACAGACCAAAGACTGAAACAGTATTTTTATCTTACATCTGGTTTCTCAAGGAATTCCATCACCAGCATTATATCAATTCCTTCTTCCATAAAACATATCTAGCAAGACCTAAGCCTGGCAGAAAATTGTGTACAGTTGATTTCACATCTGTAGATTTTACTTTGGCCTTCTTTTCACTCACAGAAGGTGCTCTTATGTACAGGCGGGCTAATTTTGTGGTAAGCTGGCCTGCCAGAAGTTTTTTCCATAGTACAATGCCCCTGACCATGTGCATGAGCCTCCAGGAACTTCCTCCAGACAAAATCAGTCTTTTTTAAATGAAGGAGGAATGTTGTTGTCTACCCTCTCTCAGATGCTGAAGTTCTATACCAAGACTAGACCCAGCTCTTCCTTGATGACATTTCCTTTCAAGAAGAGACATTAGATCTCCAGCATAAGTAGGCACAGGTAGTAAAACTGTTCCTGATACACTCAGCATCTTGAAAAGCTGTAATTTAAATGTGAAAAAGCTAAAGCTTGGTCCCTCTCACATGCTTGGGTCACCACAGGACACCTACAAGGTAAGTGACCTGCAAGGCTGAAGTCCGTGGTGCTGGGGAAACTGGGTGCCAGCACAGTGGTGAGGGACTGTAGGCAGAGCTCTCACAGGACTCATCAAATCTTCAGTAGAAAGGGCCATCAGAGAAGTAGATGTCGATCTGTTTTGTGATTTCTCTTTTCTCCCCAGATCATCCTTGCTGGTAGCTGTGTCACTTAGAGGAGTGCAGCCAAAATACAAAACATACTACCAACCTAACTTTTGTATTATGATGTGCTTTCTAGCAGCACCAGTAAATAAATTATTTTACCAGTCCCTTTCATCAACCTGCAGACTTTCTCGGGGTATCCTCAAGTCTTTTTTTTTTTTTTTTTTTCAGTAAGTGTATGCTGTACACCCTTAATCCATCTTTTTATTTTGAATCTCTGAAGGTTAGTGCCATCTCAACTCCTTGTAGCTGATTGCCCTGCAGTCAGTTGTGTTTGTTCCGAATACACTGGCCAACATTTTTGCTTTGCAGCACGTGCATCTGTGGAAATCCCTCATTCCTCATTTATGGTTCAATCCTACCTCTGCTCGGGGGAACCCTTTCCTGTCTTTCCAGTGGGAACAGGAGGCAGATATTGCTATGTCTGCTAAATTTAACATCAAATAGTCCTCTTATTATCTTTAGCAGAGATGGCTATGGACATGAAGTGCACTGTTTCACCTGGTGGAGGTACCCAGGTTCCTCAGAGAGCAGGGTGGCCACTGTGTGTTTTGCCCAGACATTGGGCCATGGCATATTCACAAGACCATCTCTGTGCCCAAGCAGGGGAAGGAGTCATGAGGTCCCTCATTGCTCCATGTCATGATCTATTCCTATGCCATTTTATAAGCCTACATTAAATTAATTCACTTTCTGCAACCTACATCATAGTTTACACTTGATAAATATCTGTTAGAGTTACAGAAGAACACATACAATCATACTAAGTGCATGAATGGCAATACACAGCAATATATAGTATCTAACCGTGACATATCCAGCTGTTTCTAACAACATTACAAGATTTCCCAAGGGATTGTTGCAGCTTCCTATGCAGTTCTCACTCTGGTGTAATCTGGCTCTCGTCACTGTGGGAGGTAACCTCTCCTAGTATTTTGCCTGCTGGAATTATGCCATTAACAGTCTAGAAAATTATCAAAAATAAAAATTACAAAAACCTGGTCTTGACAGAGTAAAACCTATGCCATTTCCCAGTGCTTCTGGAGTCTCTTAAATCACCCACAGGGGAGGAGATTTTTATGGTTTGGCATGGGTTAATGATGGCCCCAGAAAAGAACTAATTAACCTAATGCCAGGAAACATAATGTGTAATAGTGAGCATGACATTATTAGTTATGCAAGTGTCAAAGATGTCCTTTTTTTTCAAATTATTATGCATTTTTTTAGTGTTGATCAAATTATGCTGAAAGACATTTAATCTACCCACATGATCTTATAAAATTTATATTTATATAGCTTCTTCCATGCTTTATTATCACCAAACACCTTAACAAAAGAATTCTTTACAGGGGTGGAGAGAGACATTTTTATACTCACATGGAAGGCAATCAATTTGTAGAAAGAAATAGGTAAAAATCAAGCAAAATTTTAAATTCATTAGGTCTGTTATGTCCATAGTGCTTCAAGATGGAAGAGAAATCAATTCATTCTCCCAAACCTATATGTATTCCATCTGCTGTGTGTGGAGAGAGAAATTTTGGTATGGAAAGTAAGCAAACACATAAGAAAAAGAGCTGAAGCAATTTCAACCCTCCAGGGTCCTTTAATTGACTGAAGATGCTTTGCCATACAGCTCCATGCTATTACCTGTCAGTGAGTTTAAACTGTTTCTTAGAACATTCTCCTGAATAAACGAATCTCCGGATTAAATCACTGTGATGGACATATAAACACACATGTGGATGAAGAAGAAGAATTACAAATAACCTAATAAAATTTATGACCCTTGGCTTGGGAATTCCTTGATGTTTCAAGGTTTTATCCCATGAGCACTGCATCATAAATGTGAACCTAAGTGGCTTTCTCTCCCTTACAGTGCAAAAAACTGTGATTTGATACCAAATCAGGTAGACAATCATTTTTTTATGAAACTGGCTGCCAACTTGAGTTATACTCACATAGGTAGTGATGGTAATCTCCATTAAAATATTTCTCAGCTTACAGTAAATTAGGCAACTTCCAGCTACTAAGAGTGCCAAATTCATATTCAAGAGCTGATGTCTGTGATACTTACAGAAATGTATAAGGTAGGCAAAGGCATGAGTCCAGAATGTGCTCAAGGAATCAATGATTGCAAAGCACATAAAATCCTTAAAGAATTTGTCCGGCCTCTGTATTGTGAAGGACAGAAAGGCTAAATAGCCCTAAGCACTCTCTCTACTGAGAGAGACCTTTTCAACCTAGGATTTTTTTTTTAAATACTTTAGCATATTGATCAAGTGTTAAACTATCACCCGCTGGTCAATAATTCATTACATTGGCTAATGCACTTAACTGCTAAACTAGCTGTGGCAGACTCCTCATCATGAGCATTAAAGCTCTGAAATTAAAAGAGAGCAGAGCTGCTGAATTCTGGTTACATCAGAACCTCAGAAGACTCCAAGTTCCTTCCTGATGAAAAGTGTGTAAAGCTATTAGAGTCTAATCCTATTATTTTATATTTAATTTAAAAAATCTTACAAGTGAGATGCCCATCTAATTGCAATATGTGGAGGCTCAGTCTACTTGGTGAAAAATAGATCTTGCAACAAAGCAGGGGAAAAAAGCCACTAAAAACAAACAAACAAACAAACAAACAAAAAGCCCACCACAAAAAAACCAAAAAACACTAAAAAAACCCACCAAAACCAAAACACAAAACTCTCACTGCTCCCAAAGCCCCTCTTCAGGCACAAACAAACATGTTCAGTTTTTCTCAGCCTGGGAGAAGACATAACCAGAGCTGCCACCTAAACATGTGTATTTGCCAGTGTAAGATCTACACGGTGAGGGTGTCACAGCATCAGCCACCACAGAATGAGCATAACATGTGGCTGTTCAAAAGCAACGTGCTCTCTGTCACAGTTGTATAGCAGCTTGACATGAAAGGAAAACACTTTAACTTTCATATGACAAATCTTAGGATAAAAAAATAAATGACACAGTTCTGAAACACAAAACTAAACTGCCTGGATTTTTCTTTTCTTTCTAGTTTATGCAACAAACCATCCCCCAAATCACTTATCCACATAGAGTTACTCTTCTCCAGGAATTAATTTGTGACACTGAAAGGAGAGCAGATTGCTCTGCCTTTGGGTTAAAAGCCTCTTGATACATCAGGGACATTTAAGACAAGTTGTCAATTGCGTTTTCAGCCTTATATTCTATACTACTTTTTATGAGCTTATTTAGGGAGAAAAGAATGCTGGATGTGGCTGGAATGTCCTTTTGGTGACCTCCTCCAGAGCTCTATCTCCTTGGGAAGCCTGGTTAGTGTAAGGGTATGCTGGGATGACTACAGCTTTGATGAAAAGACCGTTTCAGAAGTAGTTGCTTCTCATTCGTTTTCCCATTACCACTGCGATGAAGTTGTCTTCTGGTTTCTGATGCTCTTTCAGGCATCAGGTTCAGTTAGACATGTACCTCTGAAAAACGAGGAAATGGAGAGAGCAAATCTATGCTATAGCTGCAGAAGACTTAACTCATCCATCTTTTAACAACAGCCCATCTCTAGCAATGGAGATTCCAATTACACTAAGTACTTTCAAATTAGCTGGAGCGAATTCCTGATAGCCAGAGTGGAAGGTCTCTTTGTATGAGTAAGGCTGATTATTAAATAGGCATTGGAAAAACTGCAACTTTTAAGTCAAATACATTCAAGTGTAATTCTGTTGCTTCAAAAGAGAGAAAGTAGTTTTCTAATCGACATTAGTTTGACAAAAATTTTTCAGGATTTTATTAAAAAAAAGACAGTCTAAAAGTACAGTGAATATCAGTCAGCATGGTTTCATGGAGAATAGGTTCTGTAAACACTTGTTTGTTGTTGTGGGGTTTTTTTAATATACAGGGTGTTTCAAAAAGCTGGACCCAATTTGAAATCACTACATACAAGTTCCACTGTTGTTTCAATGTTGTCCATACAGCAGGAGTAGGAAACATAGAGCATTTATAAAAAAATTAGTAAAACTTGATAACTCATTCAACTCTTCATAAATTTTTGTGTAATTGTAGCACATTGCCATCATGAAATTGGAACCATCTTTTTGAAACACCTTGCATCTTAACTAGTTTGTGTTGAAGCAAATAATTTCCTACCACACGAGATTTTACTAAAAAGTTTGCATTTACTGGAATTAATGAATACTTTTCATGGATCTGAAAGCGGCTCAGTGATAACTCTCCGAATTGTGACATTAACGAAAAGGCGTCAAGAAGTGAGGCTATGATAAAAGACATATTCCCAGGAAAATATCTTTGGTCTGATGTTAGTTGACATTATCAGTGATCCAGGCGACCAGAACACCTGGTTAGATTCTTGCCAAGTAAATATGCAGGTGTCAGAAAGACTGGTGGGATGGCAAATTACAAGAACCGATTGGTCTTCTGGACTGACCTGAAAAACCTCACTAAGTGGTCTCTATACCATGTCAGGATAGCATTGCATTGAGTTGCAATTATGAGAGAGATGGTTTGGTAATTATGTGCCCAGCCAGGTGCTTCCAGGAAAAGCAGAGAAAAGGCAAAGGAGAAGGGTTTACCTACGCTTCAAACTCAAAAGTAGGACCTGAAAACAGATAAATATGACCTTGTAATATGATATTGCTTCACAGCGGCAAAGGTAATTAAAAGGTACTGGGGGTTACTGGAAGGATTGGTAGACTTCTAGTCACTCAATCTTTAAAATGAAATTCCCCGCTTTTCTAGATGACTGGCATGCTTTAACCTTCTTCTGGAGAAATAAAATGGTCTCTATGCAAAGCAGGACAAGAGTAGATGGCCATAATTGTTCCTTGGGGCCTCACAGTCCTTGAATAATTTATTGACAAGTCAGATGTTAAGTTTACAACATGGCAAAGAGGTAAAAATATATAGCTTGGCTTTGGGCAGCATCTGTAAGATGAACAGGCTGGCTTTTCACATCTCTGAACATCAGCTCAGGCCACTAGACCTTCAAAAAGAGTCTCACTAAAATAGAGTCCAGAGAGGAACAACAAAAACCATCCTGACAAGGCATCATTTTGGATCAGAAATTCTGGTGTGTGACCATATCAGACACAGTGCCACTACAATATCTTTGAGAGGTCAGTACTAGGGGGATGTGGAAGTGTTTCAAGCACTTTAACTACCAGAAGTGTAATTTAAGAAAGCAAAGTGCTAGGGACTTGTACATTTTCCTGCGGACTTGTAAAACTGCATTAAAACGTGACAGGAAATAAGTCCTGCATTTCAAGGACATGAACACAATGGTTTAACAAGATTTCATCTTTAACTTACTATTTCCAAAGCCTCTGGATTTCAGCATCGTGTTGTGCTCCCTGCATCACATTGACAAGGGGTCTGGGCATTGAGCATCCTCCCATCGTGTGACGTGCACTACATGTTACAGCAGATGATACTAATGAGTATGGCTACAGCCCCTGAGTCCTCCTGCAATAGAAATGCAAAGTGAGCTCATTGCTTCTGCAAAGCCCTAACAAACCAAATCTCCAAGGATAAATGACAGCCAACGCAGAGCAGGGCCCTTTGAATGAGAGATACCGTTCAAGTTCAAAGAAGTGTAAAAAAAGAAAAATAGAGGATGATGTGCCACTGAATGGGAGGCAGAAAAAAAACAATACATGAGCCTTGAATAAAAATGAAAAACTAATCACACTATACTGAAGCCCTGGATAGAACATTTCATCCCCTTTTTTGTATTCTGATAAGTAAGGCAGGCATAAAAATGACCTTTCTTGCATGTATGTTTTCAGAAACCTGTTTCAAGCAGATGTTCATTCTATTTGACTGAATCTAAGCTGGCCTTCAGCTCAGATGATACCAGATGTTTTCTATTTAAGGACTGTTCTCTGAGAAGTTAAGCCTGGGCAGTACGGCAGGTGTCTGTGTGTAAGCACTTCAGCTTCTGCATCGTCGGTATCATTCCGTGCTTTGTGACTTTGGCAGAGGCTGCTGGTGAGCAGTAAAGCTGCCAGTTCCTTCACCACTGGTCGACATGTATTGTCCGAGAGCTCTGGGTACAGTTTGAAGGGTCCTGTGCTGGTCCCAGGCCCCTGGCAAGCAGCATGAGAGGTGTTCTCTGACATCTTGTTGATGAGGCCTACCAGTGGTGCCACCACACAAGCCTTTGAGCCATTCCTTTCTCCTAGTAGATGAAGGTTTTCTCAGCAATGAACAGGAGTTAAAACCAAGAGCATTTCTTTTCTTTCAGCCACACTGCAACACAATCTAGACACATTTTCCACCATGATTTGTATGGAGTCAAAACCCAGAGAAAGCTGCCTGCTGAAAGTAAAAGGATAAAAGACCACCTTATGCTATTTAGCTTGCCTAGTACCATCTATGAGACCACCTGAAATGGGTCATACCAAAAAGTTTGTCTGGCTCAATATCTTCTCTCTGACAGTGGCCAAAAGCAGGTGTCCATGGAAGGGTGGCAGACAAGGATGCACCAATAGGATATGTTACCAAACTAATGTCGCAACTCCTGGTAACATGTGGCTGAGGGCCAGGAATGGTTCCTGTATACTGGGCAACCCCCAGTGCATTTATCGGTCATTAACTTATTCAATCTCCACACATGAACTTGGGCATCTACAATATCCTGTGGCAAAGAGTTCACAGTTGAGCTATACATCACTTGAGTAGATTAACAATGAAAAGATGAATGTTCACATCTTGGGAATCACCTCCTTTTTGGTTTACACCCATCACCTGTTGACAAGGGGGTGTATAAAAGAAAGTTCTTGAAAAAGCAATGAATGGACACCAGAAGCTGGAATGCTATGAGAAAAAAAAGGACAAAATGAAATATTGACTTCAGTACATTGCTGGTCTCTCACTTGCCTTTTGTCCTGAGAGGAAAGCCAGAAAGGTAATATTTGCATTCTTTTTGAATTATTATTATTGTTGTTGTTGTCATTGTTGTTATTGTTATTATTACAACTACTACAAAAAACTATCTGTTTAGTTTGGATCAACACCCTAGGACTTAATCATACTATGCATCCCAGCTACTATATTTAATTAGCTGACATCTTGCACATATTCTTGAAGAAAGGGTACTCATTTTGTTAGGAAAGTTTAGTGTTACCACAAATGAGGAGGAAACAGGAAGACATCCAAGGGAAGCAAAGTGTTTGAAAAATTAGAATGATGGTCTAATCAAGGAAGAGAACATAAATTCCTAAAATCATAAGGATACTGATGAAACTGGAAACAGGTGAGATTTATTACAGTGAAGCTGCTTCTTGTTGTGTACTTCCAAAGACCTCGACTATGTCTTCTTGTAACTACCTGTCTGTAGACCTGCAGCAGTCCCAGCAACAAAATGCTGGCAAGCAGAAATGTGGAATGAAAAAGGGGCTTTACTGACTTCTAATAAGTGAGTAGAAGAGTGGTAGAGAGACATCTGCTAGTCCTAATCCACTTATCAGCCAGGATTTTGACTTTGAGGGGATTTCTTAGTCTGGACAGACAGAGGAAGGAAAGTGAAGAAGGATTAAAAGATGGCTGTTTGCTCAATCACTTTGTGAAATGAATCTGAAGGATTTGACTAGAGGAACACATTTAGACTTAGATTTTTCCCATGTAAGTTTCTTGATCTGTTTGTGGAAAATTATAGATTGCAGTTCACAGAGCAGTCAGATTTCCTTGCACATGTAATCGGGGATTGTAAGGCTGTTTTCAAGACATTTGTAGCCTGCTGGAGTTTTCCAGCCATGACACACTTCTTCATATGTTAGTCGTTACTGCTGCCATATCTGAGAGCCCATAGGCAAAACTGAGCACAGGCTAATACGTCCAGAGCCAGCTTGCATGCTTGCAGGGCAGCATATACACTTATAGACCAATGCATAATCAAGGGACAAAAGTAAGTCTGAAAAGACATCACCACTGTCCCTAGGAGGCAGTTGGCTCTTAAACAAGATCTTTTCACCAGTGTATTCCAGGATTTAATTACATTACTATGGATGACAGGAAGTCACCCTCCTTCGTCCATGTAGGGATACAGAGATTACTGATGGACAGCTAAAGAGATGAGTGTATTATAGCACTAAACCTGTTTTATGCCCCATTAAGAAACCTAGTTTTAAGTAAATAAAAAGAAACACCTTTAATTATACAAAGGAAAAGAAAGCATCAATATTGAAAGATATTCAGCACTAAGGGGAACTCACACTTCCCTGTTGGCTCATAATTGAAAATTTAAAAAAAAGAAAGTGAGGTGGAAACTATGTGATACAATCTCAATAAATACTGTGAAAACTGTCCAAATGCTTTTTCACATGATTTCTGTAAAACTTCCTTGGCTTGCAACATGCAACATACCCATTCTAGAAAGTATACTTTCACATCAACTACTAGATGTCAAAATAACTGGGGCAGTTGCATAACAGTTGCTGCAGCACAGAGGAAAAAAGTATTTTTTCTTTTTTGTTGTTGTTGTACACACAATATGGAGCTATTTGTTTTTAATTTCTATAATATTGTGAAAGGGTTTTAGTATTTGATGTTTCAGAATTTTTTTTCCCAGTTTGTTAAGGATACTTTTCTACTTCCTGTGCTCTTTCCTGTATGTTGCTGATGGCTTAATTCTTAGGCAGATGGACCTCAATACAAGGGGCAAATTTCTTCTCATCTGCACTAAGTCATGAGCCAGATGCGATAGACACTTGGTTAGGAGCTGTGTCCCACATTCTGCAGGTCAAACTGGGAGCTGGATGGTCCCTTTTGGCCCGACCTGGAGGGTGTGAATAATGCAGCCCCCATGGCACACTTAGCTCAGGTCAGCTTCTGCTGAAAATACTTTTTACTCTTAGCTTGCAAAGAATACCTCTAACTCACAAAACACCCTTAAAAACAAGGTTAATGCCACAGACTTGCTTCACAAAGAGCTATCACATGCTAGTAATTTTATCCACCAATATTGCTATCCATGTTCAGCTGCCCATAACCCAGAGGTAAGAAGCAGCTTATTTCAGGCTCCTGGAGCAACATCCTATTGCCTAGAAATGTTACTAACTGTACAGATTATTTCCTGAACGAAAGCACTGTGCTGACCTGCGGCACGTACATGACTGTTTCCACTCTCTTCTGCACATAATATGCAGCAAAAGTCCAGAGTTTAAATTCCATTAAGAAGTTTACTCCAGAAGTGTGATCATTTAATAGGATCATGAAATTGCTTAAAATACAGTGAACTCCAGCATAAAAGCCTGGATTTCTTATACAGACACATTTTGTTTGTGTTTCTTAATTTATTAAAAGTTTAAGAGAGGAAGTAATAAAATTAATAAATCTCTATACTATTTAACAAGGTAATTTTAGTCTTTATTTTTAAAATCAGATTTATTAAATATAACAGTGCTTGCTGGAAGTATCAGAGCACAGAATTAATTACATGTCTATCTACTGTGCCCTGAAAATAGGGCAGTAATCCCTGGTAATCTCTAGGTATTTAAGATTACCATGGAACAACATTAGAAATAGCTTAGCAAATGATTTAAGAATACCTCAGACTGTAATTATGTGCAGATAAGTGTTACTGGGTAGAATATTCTTGGTGTGGTTTGGAGTTCATAAAACAGTGAGGGTCTTAATCTAAGGTACTTCTAATTCCATTCTGCATAATTGAGGTGGAAAAGTAGCAGCATGACAGTATCTGACTTAATTTCTAGGTAATTGGTACGCCTCTAATAGGATTTTTCCACTGAACGATAGGATAGGCAAGCAGTATGTGAAACAAGGGTCAAGAAAAGAGAAAAAAGAAAGTGAGAGTTTGAAAAGCTCAGAGGGAGAAGCACATCTTGAACTATTTGTTCCTCTTCAATAAATAAAGAAGGCAGAAACTTTTGCCAAACCATGAGTTAACTTCTTTGTATTCATCCTTCCTACACATTCTCTCCTCTTACCTTGAGCCCTTCCCTCCTGCAGCATGTACCCACTGAAGAAGCTCCCTCTGCAAAACAAGTTTGAAACAGCTGCACCCTCCCTTTGCACAACTGAGGCTCACCTCGTTGTTGAGACACTGGCTGGGGATACCAGGATTTTGCTTTTGGCTGATGCTGTCTTTGTGCAGATGTGAATCTGCATGCAGACCCGACATCCCCGGTCTAGAGACAGAGACAAGGCTGGCTTTGCCTTTTGTGTGCCTGCATAGCATCACCAGTCAGGAGCGAGCAGAATGCCTGGCCCGATCCCTGTGCACAGCCAGCCCAGGCTGTGGAGTGTTGATGCACCTCTACTACCACATCTATCAGAGAGCAATAGCTTTTGCTGGGTGACACATGGCAGCATCCCCAGTTTTCCTTGCCTGTATGGGGTAGTGTTCACTGTGAGTTGGACACCTGTGCTGTGGACTGTAGACACATGCCACAGGCTGTAAACTGTGTCGCAGGCTGTACACCCACTCTGCAGGCTGTACACCCATGCCACAGGCTGTACACCAGTCCTGCAGGCTGCACACCTGTGCTGAAGGCTGTACACCCACACCGTGGACTGTACACCCATGCTGAAGGCTGCCAGGTGCTCTCTGTGCCCAGCAGCTGCTGACTCCCAACCCAGAACACCTCCCATTATTGTCTACTCAAGCACATGTGGAGAAAAATCTGCACTTTTTTTTAACAAAAATCTCACATTAGCATGCAAAGATGTGCTCTCTAACAAAAAGCTCTCACTCTAACAAAAGCCTTTGCTACTCGTTGTTAGTGAGCATGCTTTGGGGATTCAGCAGGGTCCTGTTCAGGTCAGCCACCCCTCCAAGCACCCAGCACCCCAGCACTGAGGGTGACTGGCCACACAAGCATCCTGCAAGGGCTGCAGAGGGAAGGTGGGCAACATACAGGCAGCCTGCGATCTGAGAGTCCACCGCTGAAGTCAGCCCCTTCCTCCCTCCCCCCGAATAATCACAACACAGGAACTAAAAGGAGAGAAGCTTGCTTACAAATAATTTATGAACCAAGAAAAGGTAAAAATATCAATGAACATGGTGCTCACAAATCAGCTGAATGAGCTTCAATTATTAGAAAACAAACATTGTCACTGAGATCAAGGTTTGGAACCAAGCTATAATTATAGCGTTAACTTTAATTCCCGAAAGACTAATGAATCAGGGAACTGACATTTAGAGTGATTTTTTTTTTTAAGAAATAGAAAAATAATGGCATACCAAATTTGCCCTTTTTTTCAAGTCACAGGAGTTTCACTAACATCCAGGTTTCCTCTAGAAAAGAAATAGATTCATCTGGATTTATTATAAGGAAAAGAATTCATTATAGTAAAAATAATGTTTGGAGAAATTACATGTAAATTATATTTTGCCAGGAAGTCAAAACTGACAATCAAATAAAAATGCCCTGAATAGTCATTATGGTAGCACAGATGTTCTACTGCCACATTACAATTCGATTCTTTCTATTCAAGTTGCTCTAAAATAGATAATTGAATAAAAGCTTGTAACAGCAGGCTACAGACCTTTCCATCTCACTTGAGCTCACAGATATTTCATTTCCAGCTTTATTCGCAAACCTGTTATTGTTGGGCCATATTTCCTGGATATTGAACGAGGTGAACGCTGTTTTAAAAGAAATATGTTTTGCAGAAATACAAGCTCTGCAGCTGTTATGGTGCCTTTTTTTTAAGCCCTCTGCACTGCATACCATTAGCATTTCATAGAATTTGACTGAGAAGTTCAAAAAGAGGGCAAATGTGCAGTTCTCAGAAGATAACTAATTCCACAGCCTGGAGAGAGTAAGTGCTCCAAGAAATCATATTAAAAACTGTTGAAAGTGCTGAATCAACAGCAAACTTCACATAGAGTCTGTTAACTGATTTCATGGAAAATTTATGCCTGTGCCTACAAATCCTTGCTTTTTGTTCATGAGAGCTATTAAGGATTTTCATTTCAAACTGGCATCCGAGATCAGACCTCTGCAACCCTTCTGAAAGTCCCTGAGAGTCTAGTGCCATCGTTTGCTTTGGAGTCATATGATTAATTGATTTTGTCAGTTTGCTGTGGTAACTTCAAAGCAAACACACAAATAAACAACACTGAAACGTCATCTCCCTCAGCAAAGCAAGAACTGGGAAAATACCATGGGCAATCAACGGAAGCATTTCCAACGGTCCAAGTTGGAAGCTGCATTTTTAAAATGAAACACAAGCAAATATCACAGCCAATGGTTGCTTGCACCACTGCCATTAATATTTCATCCTTTTTCACACAAACTATTTAACAACTCTGCAATTACTTTAAAACTTGCACAAAATGACTTCAAATTACTTTATTTTGCCAGCAAAACATGCACCTGGCAAATTTCAACCATCTTAATTGGGACCCTTTGAGAATGGCCACACCAAGTTCTGCCTTCAATGCTGCCCTCAAATACCGCTTCAGGACAAAAGATATTATACTTAGACTCTCAAAAAACTTCCGTGACTGACAGAGCAGACCTTAACCCTTTCATGCTAGCAGAGCTTCAGGTATGCAAACCTCTTTGAGTAACAAACCTCTGTCCTAAAAACATCCCATGGCACAGTTCTCTGCCCCACCCCCTTCCACACAACCCAAAAAGAGCTTACTATGGCCAAGGGAAAGGCAGGTCCCTCATAGTCGTTACATACCCTTGTCTTGCTCTCCACAGCCCAGTCAAGATTGAGCTCATCCATTTCTTCCACAGACAAACAAATTGATAGAAGCACCCTCCTTCACCTGAGATGACACTGGTCCTGGCCCTGTGCTTGATCAAGACCAACAAACAGAAAAAGATGAATTTTGCACATACTGAAGTCACATCAGGAAGTTAATATATTTGTGAGCAAACCACCCTCAGCGTCAAGTTGTAGTCCACAGAAGTTGCCTTTGTAGTCCCAGAAACACCAGACAGATGTGTGGTCCTACAGAGAGCTTTGCACTGAAACACATTTGGGGGTACAGGTTGGGGCTGTAATTCCTGAAGGCTGTGTACCACACATCTGCAACAATTTACTCTCTATCTGCCAGGCCTTTAAATGAGAAAAATCTCCTCTCCTTGCTTTAGCCACCAGTCATTTTGTGTTTAGATGCAGTCCCTTAGAAAAATGCTCTCAGATTGATTATTTCTGCTCTTTCTTCCTTTAACTGGAGCAGTTCCTTGTGCCTGAAATAAATATTTGAGGTCAGC
Source organism: Caloenas nicobarica (assembly GCF_036013445.1). Taxonomy (NCBI): domain Eukaryota; kingdom Metazoa; phylum Chordata; class Aves; order Columbiformes; family Columbidae; genus Caloenas; species Caloenas nicobarica. The sequence continues at coordinate 17,688,079 of NC_088284.1, forward strand.
TGATTAAACGGGGTAGCATTCTACTTGCCAGCACTTCAGTTTGGAAAAAAAAGCGAGTGACACCAATAAGAGCTTGAAAGGCTGAACTGTGCCTTGCGTTGTTTTCAGGACAGAGGTTTACTTCTGAGGAGTTCCTGGTACTATATTTTTCAAAATTTCACTCACAGCTGTTTAGATAAATTGTCTTTTTACTTTCCTCTCAAGACATCAAAGTCCCAACATTGCCCTTTGTACTTGAGCAAGAAGCCCTGAGACACCAGCAATCATCTTATCTGAGGAAAACTCAGGCTAAGTCCTAAAAAGCTCTTCTGGGCCCTCCTTGACTGAAAAGGAGAGTGTCTGAGGAGTCTGCCAGGAAAGAAAGGCAGAACTTGGGCCATAAGACACAATTTTTTCGGAAAAAAGTTGCATCCTCTAAAAATGGTCGAGCGTCATGTTGTGCTGGGGCTTGGTGGTACAGAGCCAGCCTGCTTATGTTATGCATCAAAAATATAATTTCCCTCAACTCTGTATTTGTAGTTTTCTGCTTTTAAAAAAAAGTATTCAAGAAGAGCTTCCTCAGCTGTGAGACTCTGTTAGATTTCCAGGCTAAAGGACTTGTAGGGATCGCCGGACAATATTTTCCTGCTGTATCTGAGAAATGGAGGTGCCACACAAATGGCTGATGTGAGGAGAGCAGTTTCTTACATTTCCTCCTGTGATTTGTGTCTCTAGATTTCCACGGCATGGCTGAGGGACTTACTGCTATCAGCTGCTTGCAAGTGCAGAGGTCTTTCTGTACAGTGCTCCTCACTCCTTTTTGCCTGTGAGCTGCTGTGCTTTTTTTTAATATTTGCCAAAGTAAGAATTTTAGGGGTTCTCCACAGCAGTGAGGCTGTCACATTCTGTCCCAAATGTTTCTGATCTGCCAGGCAGATAAGTGACCACTGTGCTGTTTTTCCTCTCACATTTCATTACCAAACTACCTCCGGATACCACAATTCTCAGCACATTTCCTGCCAGAAATAAGTGCAGCATAGACTGTCTAAAATACATAGGTATGTGCTTTTCTATGACCCATTTCAGCCTGTGCATCATTCAGGAGAGCTGATGGGGAAGGACATGTCCAAAAGTCTGTTTGCTACCTCAGTCCCTCTTTCCTTCTTATTTTATAGTCTGGAGCACCATGATAAACTTGCAAATCTGCATCCTTGTTGCGACAGCTTGCCCCCCGCCACAAGCTTTCTCCTGCAGGAACACTGCAAGACCTCAGGCTCTGGACCTCGGTGCTAACAGGGATAAGTTGCAGGATCTAGCAGCCGCATGTGAGTGAAATAAAGCCACCCTTCGCCTTCCTGACCTGATCGTAAGGAGCAGCACTGGCCCGCAGCAGGGACCGGCAGGGCTGGGGGAGCCGGGAGGAAGGTGAGTCGGAGCAGCACGTCCTCATTGCAAAACCTCGGCTGCCGCAGCCGCTGGCGTTGGCGCTTCCTGAGCCAGGGCTCACACTCAGGGTCCCCCGTTCGCCTCTCTGCCATGGGCTTGACTAACCCTTTTTGTGACCCCATTCATGCCTTTGGCCTCACAAACATCCTGTGACGACAAGTTCCCCAAACTAAGTATGCTTTGTTCAGAGAAGGACTTCCTCCTCTTTGTTTTGAACCCAGTGCATGGTATTTCCACTGGGTGCCTCAGACTTTGAGATCCCAGTGAACAGTCATTCCCATTTCACCATCTTTCTTAGGCCCCAAAGTGCCTTCCCATGCTGAACACAACTTACCTGGATCACAGAAAAGCACTCAAAAGCTTCAGTTCAATTAAACAAAAGCCCTCAATGTTCTTTTATTTCTCCTTTGTTTACACCAATTTCCAGTTATTCATTGCCCTCAACTAAACACAATAACATTGAAAAATACCAGGCGACGCTTGCATTTTCAGCTGGATTAGTAGGGCTGCTGTGTGTGTAGCAAGTGGGTACAAGGCGTTTCCAAACTGAAGCCTGCTGAATCCTCGGACACACACAAGGACCATATTGCTCTGAAGTGCTCAGCACTCCCCTTCAGGTCCAGATGTCCCAAAGGTCTGCTGCGGCTCAGACACCAGAAACCAGCAGCTGCACCCCCTTGCCCCATGGCAGAGAAAAGACCCCACTCCAGAAAAATGAGCTTGGACTATCGCAACCAGAGTTTCTGCACGCGAGCACTTCACCATCCAGACCTTATTCTAGTGCCTACCAACACAACCAGCACCCTTGAAACCCTTGGTCCCAGCTATGCCTGCAGAAAAACAGACACCATGACTTTAAAAAATCTGCCTCAAATGAATAGTCCATTAATGGTGAATTACAGCAGTATCACCATGGGGTAAGCAGCAGCTGAACAGTGATAACAGAAACATCTCACCACAGCCACAGGGCAGAAAGAAAGGAGCACTCCATCGAGCAGGAGCAACAGGGGAGTTCACACAGATGTAGCACAGTTAGGAGACATTTTGTTTTTATGAGAGCTATCATAGGCTTTTTACTGCTAGACATATATTTGAAACTGAGCTTTGCACCTAGTTTCTCAGTTTCCTTTCTTCTCTTTGAACCTACAGAAAAGTCATCAATCTTATGACCTCAATCTCATTTTATGGGAATAAGTGTGATCAGAAACTCAGCATAGCTTTATTGCAAGAGCAAGACTGTGTGTGTAGTGTGTGTTTGCACATATGTATTAAGGTTAAGAGAGAAAAATCCCTTTAAAAGAATCTAACATCCTTACAAATATCAAATAGCAAGCAGAAAATATTGTGTTCACTGAACAAGACTAAAGCTCTAAGCAAAACATAGCAGACTATTTTCAAACTGTAACTGCCATTTTGAACCCAACAAATTGAGGTGATACCCAAAGTGCAGTTAAGCTAGACTGACTATTTAAACTCAGATAAGTAGTATATCTTGTGTTAATGGTTGAAGTGCAGCTCATTCAGCCATCACAAGATTTCCAACCAGGAATCCCCAGCAGGTTTATTTCCCCTCTTCTGTACATTTGCCAGATCATCACTGTACACAGCACCATGCTTCCTCCCCGCAAGGGCAAACCCTTCTGAAAAATAAGCAGCAGCAAGCCCATGAACAGAGCAGCTGGAGTCGTTGAATTCGACATGCGAGGGTGGTGGCAAGGCCATGGGGAGAAGCCCCAGGTTCGGCTCCTGCCCATGGTGCCGGCAGTGCTGCAGGGGTTTGGCCACAGGCCAGGGCTGGAGGTGTTGGTGCTGGTGGGTGCCAGCACTCCTGAGAGCATCACCAGCAGATGTGCCTCTGACTGTGCTCATCTCATCTTGCTGGTTCGCAGAGCAGCCCTTCCAACACCTTGTCACTCGTCACAGTGAGCTGCCTCGCAGGGGAGGGAAGAAGACTTGTGTTAATCCAGCTTTCTGGGGAAAGGAAGCATCAGTCTCTGTGTTCCAGCAGACCCTGGATTATATCAAAATGTTATTCCAACATCAGGACTGGCAGAAAAGGGAGGCGGTTTGGAAAACCCCAGGTGCATCCGCGGCTGGCCAGGATGCCCGTGCTAATACATTGCCCAAGCAGGGTCTTGCTGTGGAGCCCTGCCTGCCCCTCTGCTCAGCGAGCAGGTTCCCCTGGGCAGGTCACAGGCAGGTGATGAAACACGCACAGCAGCGGCAGGTTCCTGTGGATCAGAGTCACTGCAGCTGCCTCAGGATCATATTTTGACACTGGCGTAGACATTTACTTTGAAAGAAATTATCCTATGTTTCACCTCTATTACTTAATAACGACCTATCTAAAGTTATGATGAGTATGCCAAAGGAGAGAAGATTGCTATGCAGATCAGATACCCATCATTAACTTAGAGAGCGATAATGAATAAGGTTAATAGCGCCACTGAACTGAGAGAGTTCCATGTGCTGAATGTAGATGAGATCTGCAGCCAAACTTGAGGCAGATTTCGCTGGGAGATGTGCCTTTCCTTCACACACAGGGATAGGAACATGCACCACAGCTCTGGACTGGATCCAGCTGTGCCCATCTCTAGGACTGGTATTCTCCAGTTCAGACCCTTCTCCTCCTCTGCCCCTGAAGACTCTTACTCTGCAGTCTCCAGGCTCTCTCTTCTCCATGACAGTTTTATAACACACGCATCGTGGCAGCTCTTTAAACATTTCACATTGCTTCAGCGCACAGCAGAACAGATTAATCTCCCAAAGATAGGACTGGTAATGAAGCTAGCAGACCAAGGTAATGTAAGTGCCAGAGCAACCAGGAGTAGAGAAAGGTGGATATCACAGTCTCTTGATTTATGGTTACACGGGTTGACCTTGCTAACATTCTCTAGAAATGTATGTTAGTTTAGGCAAATCTCAACCTATTTTCTGGCCAGAATGTTCCTCACAGGACAGTAGGTCTAAACAGGCATTATTTACTGCTGTTTGGTTCCCAGTGAATCATTCAGTGTAATTTCCAAATGCTCGGTAATAATGTGTTGGACCAAAGTAATTACTCCCTGTGGATACCAAGGAAACAAAGTGCTTTACAGATCTATCCCACCTTCCACCCAGAGAGCACCAGCATTTTATGGAGTTGTGAATTCAACCTCACTGCCTATGAGGCCTGCGGAGAAAAAAAAAATGCTGGAAAGATTCACCTCTAACACAGAACTATAACTTCCTTGTAAAAATATAATATAAACATATTTTAAATTTCATTTTTTTTTCCACTAGGATTTTTCATTACCGTTTCTCTCATAACTTATTTTAATTGCAAAATATATTCCAGGTTGACAAGGTAAGTTTTAGCAGCGAAGAAGCTTAATGAAACTGGTCCTAACAGAGCCTTGAATCACCTTGGTCCTTCTCCAAAGATAGGGCATACTGTATCTAGAGTAATATTTCTACTTCCACAATGTGTTTCTAATTATTCACTGCAAAGCCATTAAAATAACTGTATATGGCATAACGTGACATGAAACAGTAATTCTCCAACAGCTTAAATAAAACAGCCTCTCCTTCTGAGGAGAAAACATATTATAGTTCAGCTGCCTTTGGGTCAGTGATGTCCTGAACATCTTAATATCCAAATGGTGAGCACTATGGTTCAACAACAACAACAAAAAATCTCAGATAAAATCCTGTTTGCCTTCCAGTAGACTCCTGAGGGAAATTTAAATCATTCCTACCAAAGTGATCAGTATTCCACATGGCACTTCACAAAGGAATTAAAGAAAATCAATTTCCTTCAGACCTTCCTATTTCTGAGCTTTTTTATGAGTCAATGACAGCTGAAGTGTTTGCATCATTAATGAGGTCTTTCAGCACATAATACCTCAAACGCTGCACAAGGGCTCTCTCGGGATGGATAAAGCAAACTCACTAGTTCTGATGTCTGGACTTCAGAGCAAGAACCAGGAAGCGTGGCTGTAGTACACCTCTCATAAGTGCATACACATATATTCTTTTTAAACTAGCTTTTATAATGGAGGATAACATTTTTCGCTAGCTCTCTGAGCCTAGCTGCATTCATACAAAATACCCCAGACTCCACAGGAATCAAGAAAAGCAAAGGCATGACTACATGCTACATATTTTAAATCCTGCAGGCAGAGCCTGAAGGAATTAAGGTAGCTCTTCAGTGTTTTCCAGAAACACTGTGTGAATTGCAAGGTATATTATGACCACTCTTTTCCTCTGTAGTAGCCATGTTTACCTCAAAAATTGAACGTTTTTTGCTGGGAGGTCTCCAGCCTAAATGTATAATTTAACACAGCAATCCTTAGCAAACTTCACAGCAGAAATGTGCAGGAAAAAAAAAAAAATATATATATATTTATGGCGAGATCATTACTCGTGCTCCCTGCCTCTTGGACTAACCAACCAACAACCCCCACTAAGAGGTTCCCCTTGCTGCGGCACCCTGCCTCTCGGTAAACAGCGCCTGGTGGGACCCGTGCTTGTGGGCAGCCATGCCTGCTCAGCAGCATCTTCCATGGGCTGCAGGAGCTTCCTGATGACTGATGGGCATGAGAGTTGCAGAGTGCCTTTCAACTCCATTTCTCACTGGGAGGAAACTACAGTTGTACTCACACCCCTCTGCATCTGCCAGCCCTCTGGGAGTCGGAGTCCAGGATCCTCTACCTGCTTCTGGTGTCCTGCATGCAGATCCTCTCCTGCAATATGCTCTTTCACCTCAGATTTTGAGGACAACTTGCTGTGTCCTGGTTTAGTTTGCCAATCAAAAGTTCACTGTCACATGCTTAGAAAACATACTTTTTTGGGTTCCCCTCCTTTCAAACGTCTTAGTCTTTAAGAAGCCCTGTACCAACTTGAGTGTTTTGTGCAATACTGGGAAAATGTACAATATTTATGTCTCGGGGCTCTGACAAAATTTCCCGTGATGGCTTTATCTGTACTACTGCTAGCCCATGGCTCTGGAACAGCTGCCTGGTTTGCTCTGTTGGTAGCTTTTGGTCCTACATGCCAGCTGACTTGGTAGTGCCATGCCCTTGGCCTGTTCCTTGGCACATGCTGTGCAGGGTAGGAGCACAGCAAATGGGCCAGGAAGCCCTTCAGCTTGCGGAAAGCTCAAACAACATTCACCCTGTGTATCCAAAAAGTTTGCCGGCACAGGGAACTGCCTCAGGGAGCACAGCCCTGTTCTGGCTCATGGCAGTTTGCTCCACCAAGCACAGCCACGGGGCAGGTTCCCAGCAGGGAGGTCGCCTGCAGAGTTGCACCAGTAATTCCCTTTGCAGGTACCAGGCAAGTCCTGCTCTCATGTCATTTGGTTCCCTTGAGTGAAGGTTTCAGTCCAATTTATCTTCTCTCAGCTGAGCTCACCTTCTGTGCCTGATTCACTGCACCTTTGTAGCCACATTATGGCAGAAAAAAATGTCATGTAGATATGCAAAACTGGTGAAGAAAAAAGGCCTTCCAGACCCACCAGTAATCACAACATGGTGTGGGGCTATCACCTCTACCTCACCGTTTGGTGATTATATTGCTGTTTGTGCAAATTGCAGTGTTTGGTTTTTTGGGTTTTTTTTAAAGAAACATATTTGCGAAGAAGAATATTTGCGTAAATCCCACTTTAATGAAGGAAAGGCCATTACCAATGACCGAAGAAACAACTGGCACCCAACCATTCAACAGGAGCTTTACAACACAAATACTTTTTAGATAAAGACTCGTGTTTAGGAGGAAGCCCTTGCGTGCTGATGCTTGAGCTAACACACTTCATTATGAGGACCCGAACATCCCGTTAATTGGCTGGATGATGCAGTCATTAAAATATATGAGCTACACTTTAGCAAAGCTAGCAACTCAGGAATCCATACTATCCTATTATCTTACAGTGAATAATAGACTGTAAATAAGGCAGACATGTAATTAAACCAACTAAATATTAAAAGAAAGAAAGATCAATTTTAAGGATTATCTTTTTTTCCCCTTCTGCCAAAAGTCGTTACCTATCAGATATCCTACAGGTTCCCCAAGAAGCTGTCCAGAATGACTTGCATGAAACAAGTCTCTCAAACATCATAATTTGCTAGATTAAGAGTTTTAATGCATTTTCTTCATGAGATGACTACATTAAAGACACATATAAAGGAACACTGATACTCCTGCATGAGAACGTCCTACCATCTTTACAATTTGATTATCATCTCGCTGCAGTAAAAAAGAGATGAGGCAGGCTAGACGCTTACAAGGCAGTCTACATAATTTAAGTGATACCAGACACTTATAACATGTAGTGGAAGATGCAAACCTAACACAGTTTTATGGTAAGTTCAAGATGCAAAAATTAAGCTAGGGTCAAGTCTCTGTCTTGCATGGAGAGTTAGCCAGAACATGTACTAAAACCAAGCGTAATGTGTACTCTGTGCAGGCACACAGCTTCCCACCTCCTCCACGCTGCAAAAAAGGGTGTTTGGGTCTTTCTCCACAGGTCTAATATCATCACTGTGATAGAGAAAAGGGTAAGGGTGAGGAAATAATCTGGTCTCCCAGGGGACATATTTGCCTACCAGTTGCACACCTGCTGGCGTCAGCTTGGACCAACGTGGGCTCAAAACACCAACTTCAGCCCAAAAGCTCCTACCACTCAAACCAAAGGACTGAAGTTAGGATTACTAGTTAGGATTGCCCACCAAAGATGTATGTATTTAGACTAGAGCTGGGTTTGAAGAATTTTATTATGAAAATTTCACGCAGTGAAGGAAAACTGACTGTAACCTAGTATAAACAACTGAGTTGAGGGAATATGACTCCCAGGAGAACATTGTCCAAGTCCAGGATTATCAAATACTCTGGCGAAGGTAAGAACCATCCTACAAAGCCATTGGCTGTGGCTTCAAAATATCTTTCTGCTGCTGTTTCTTAGGTCTACCTTTTTTTTTTTTTTTTTGGTGGGGGGCAGTCTTTTTCTGCCAGGCTCATTAGTTGAAATTCACAGTGATTTGTGTGAATGAGAAGGGAGTTAGTGCCTCCTGTATAGAAGAGGATTTAAGAAATTATTTTTCACTGCCTCTTCAGAACTTGGCTCTGACCACATAATCCTGAATAAGCCTTTTTCATCTTTTTAACCTAACAAAGCACGGATCCAGGAGATGTATGCTGTTTGGGTAGGTCTGAGATATACGTGCTCTTTGGCTAATAAAAAATTCTCTGGAAGAAGTACTTGAGGTGATGTGCGTGTCTAGGAAACAATGGGCAGGCATATAAATACACATAAGTGTGTATTCAGACTTCATTTCTCATATCCTGTGTCTGAGCATTACCATCCATGGACAGCAGGAGGAGGGGGAAGAGAGGGAATAAAACCAAGAAAAACATGGGTCTGAGGACCCTGTTTGCTGCCCTGTTATTCAGTATCTCTTGCCATGAAGGACAGATATCCAGTCTGCATTCTAGGAAACACCCAATCCAAAGGCAGAAATAATATATGTATTTGAGAGCAATAACCCACTCTGAAATGTTCTTGCTTCTCTTAATAAATGGCAATTATCCATACACTATCTATTGTAAGTGAAAAAAAAAAACCCTACATAATGAGGCACGTAATATTCTCAGAGGTTTTCTGAAAAAAAGTCTTCTGGGAAGTATCAGAAATACACATCATATCGCTAGATTCTGGGAAAATACGTAAGTTTGATTTAGATGACATTTGTCTAACAGTACACAGAGGCAAATACATTACAACTGAAAGCACATTTGAAAGATCGTAGGGATTTATTTATTCCAGCAGAGGTCAAGAACAAATTATGTTCCAAAACATGTGTTCCCTACCTGTTTGTTTCATGGATTATGGCTAGCTGACATGCACAGCTAAAACCTCTCGCTTCCAGTCAAAAGAAACCTCATTTACAGAGCAAACCTCATTTTTAGGTCTTCGAGCACAAGCAAGTTGGACAAGCATGTCTCTACCAATTTATTTTCTGGACAGGCAATGATGTCCTGGAGGCTATACAAGATTTCATGCAGCAATTACTGATCAAGCCCTTAGACACACAGAGTATGCCATTTTGATAGTGTTTGCTGAAAGATCCTAATTGCTGTCAGGAGGGGAATTTCAGAACCAAAGACAACAACAGTTCTCATTAAAATACTGTACTTGCCACACTCATTTTAGATTCAGTTGAAGGAGCAATGAAACCACTTTCTCTACAGTAAAAAACATTTTAGAGCTGCCTTGGAAGACATTTTGCAATTGCAAAAGAGGTCAGGGCTAACCCATTTCGCCTGAGAGTTTCCTATCGTTGCGAAAGAAGAGGTCAGGGTTTGGACTTTGGGGACACAAAGTAAGGTGAAAGGGTTTGAAATGGAAATTGGAGAGAGATGGAACTTTCTGAATGCATAACTCCTTGGAACTACTGTCTTTGGATATATTAAGAGCTGTAGCTGGTGTGTACTTTTTATATTTTGTTAAAGTACATTTTTCATTAACTCAGGGGGTAATACAAACAAGCTCAATTCATAGTCTCAGTCTCCATATTCATGATTCACAATCCTGTAAATTTTCTCCTTTATAGGTTGTATTTTCTCTGTGTTTCCAATATTTCTGAAGAGGTTGACTAGAGTTTCCAACTCTGCACAAAAGAAAAGCCCAGCCTAGCACATCTACGAATTTACAGAGAAATGTGACAACTACACTGCAAACCCCAGCAATGACCCTGCAGGACTCCTGAGACTGTTGTTTCTGACTTTATCCTGGTTCTAAAAATGGGCACTGGCCAGTGTAAATGCTGAAGAGAAAATGAAAAAGAGTCTACCAGTAACTGATAGATTAAAAACCTTTGAGGGTGAAAAGGCACAGTAAAGCTTCAGTGAGTTGGAGGAAAAGTCTATTTACACATAAAATATACATAAATATATACCTTCCTGTTCTGGTAGGGCATACAAGTAATAATACGGAAACGTAAATACATCTTTTAAATCAGGCCTCTGCTGATTTCATGAAGTGTCACACTCCTGTTGTGTGGCACTTGGGACCTGAGGAAAAGGATGGAACATATGAAGAAACATCACCTTTCAATTGTCTTCCACTGGAGCAGTACTGGACCATTGCTGCAATATTTAGTTCTTAAAAATTACATAATAACTAAAAATATTTTAAAATATTCATCCTTTTGATCTGAAAAAACTGCTCATTATTGCTGTTGCTCTGTCCACCTGTTCCCTGCTCCTCAAGGCTCAGAAACAAATCATCTTGGTCTATTCTTTCTCCTTTCTCTTTGAACTGCTTTTTTTCAAGAATTTATGTGGATTATTTATGAAGTGAGGTCTTCCTTGCTATTTTCATTTGCACTCTAAACCCTTCTTTTTCCTTTCTGAAATCCCTGGCAGTTCATTTGCTCTCTGCTTTTCTATTTATAAATCCTTGTGTTGAAGTTTTGGAATCTTCATTTGCATTTTGCATTTCAGAGCTTGGAGGATGAAGTGGAGATTATTTTGGAGTGGTTTTTCTGTTTGTTTTCAAGACCACAGAATACCTTGCAGCTAGGTTATTGGTTGTTTTTCTGCTAAATCCTTCCATGCTTTATAGCTGAGTGTTATTTTACCTGTCGTAGGGGCCTCACTGCTCTGCTCTTGCACTAGAACGTGCTATCATATTCCCTTCAAGAGCTTGTAAGAACATCTCAGGTTTAAGTTAGATGCTAGTCCAGGCAAGGGCACTATTCATTTGCTGTGGTTATAGCTGGTAAGCAGTTATCAAGGATCCTTTCTTCTTTATGTTTTGGGAAATATATATTTCTGCTTTCAACATACTCTAATCATGTAAAGGTGCAACTTGTACAGATCTGCTCTAAGCATTTGCCCATTGCACTTTTGAATATCAACAAATAGTAGTCTGTGCACTTACTTGTAGAAACTTGGGTTCTAAATCCATTCCATATGTGTAATAATAATAATAATGAAGTAGATGATATTTTATATCAGACTGAATACATTTATGGAGCTATTGACAGAGGTCATCTCATTGAATGAAATGTGGTCCCCAAATAATAAACCAAATCAACAGCTGAATGTGTAAGTGCTCATAAACCACAGGACCCCTCTTACATGCAGGAGTTTCACTCCTTACACATTTTGCATGTTTTAACTATTAAATTACCCAAAACTTAAAATGAGAACATTCATAAGCCCTGCTATACAAATATGGTAAGATTCAGGACTGTGTAGTATCAGTAATCAATCTGTCATAAATTCCACCTGCTGTGCCAGAACATCATCTTCCCAAGCAGAATCATCCACCACCCAAAGAAAAAAGTTTTGAGTCAGTTCTTTGCTGCGTGCAGTGACTGTGGCTTGTTCTTATCCTGAAACTCTCCACTTGCCATGAAAAAGCCAGGGTAAAATGAGAAGTCTACATATGGTTAGGGTACACCCTTGTCGTCATTAATAATATTTGGCCATGTATTGAAGTGCCTTCTTTTTTACTGCTATTCGGGTTGTGTTGCTTATTAGTGGGGCTATGGAATGTGAGAATTAGAAAGACTAGGCACAGTAGTTGCATGGAGTAGTTGTCCACACCAGGTGCCTAAGTACACCCTCTCTCTAGCTGTTGTTTGTCCTGATGGCTCTTTCCACTGCCCAGTCTTTGTAATCTTGGTGGGATTGCTGCAGACAGTCCCACAGCCAGTGTGACCCAGGGGCCCCACACAACTGTCTGCAAGGAGTGGGAGAGACAGAAAGCAGATGGTCTAAAATAACCATGTTCAGTCTGACTTGTATGGACTGAAGAAGTGATATCACTACTCATGAGTGCCTCAGCCACCATAGCTGAACAACAAAAACTTGCACTTATCATGGAAGTAACATAGATTTTAATAAAAATCATTATTCATAATAATAACACATACTAACGGTATAATAATAATATGAAGAATCTGGATTCATTATCATAGATTTGCACTAAAATCCTCTGATGGGCAATACTTACTCCATTTTAAGTGGTCTATGCTACACATTAAGGAAACAGATATTAGACCATAGACCCCAGCTGATCATGTTACCAATGACCAAGATGAATGGAATACAGACAGTCTACCCTCTGAAAAAGTAATTAACCACACTACTCACTGAGTCTTAGCAGAGAAAGTTTGGTCAGTTCCTCCATGAATTGGTCAGTGGCTGATAAAGGCAGAAAGCACAGAGGAGGTTAGAGCAGGCTCTGCTTTCTGCTAATGTTAATGTCTTCTCACCTCTTGCTGGTCCAAAATCTTCGTATAGCTACTAGAAGAGTAAAGGGTCCCAGACCTGCTGGCCTGCATCATTACCCTTACCAACTTCTCGATGTCCCAGGACACTTGGGAAGCTAGTCCTGTGAGACTGGTGAGCAGCATGAAGTCTGCTGTAGGGGTTATTCAACATTTTACACAGCATATGAAAGCTCTGCATTTGCAAACAAGCTTCGCTTCAGGTATAAAGGGGTTGTATTCTCCCATTCTTACACTATTATCTCTGTGTTCTGTCTCAGCACACACACAGAGCTGTGGGGTATACAAGTCTCCAGAGAAGTCAGCTGGCAGATTAACATAGAGATCAAATTTACACCTAAGAATGATTGAAGAGAGAGGATTGTTGTAGTTTCACTGGGAATATCAGAAAGGCCTGGGGCAGCTCAAAATGTGAGATCAGAACCATCAGGGAGCAATAATACAGGTCTAAGAAACTATAGAAGGAAGACAGAAGTGGCTTAGGGTGTACTTGAGGCAGTAGATCAAAGAGATGACTTGTGAATGAAAAAAAGTCAGATTCGAAACTAATTGAGTAAAGGGAAGAGCAGACAGACACAAAGACTGAAGCAAGTCTGGTTTTCTTTACCATCTTGTGTTCAATGTGGACTTTGCTTGTAGTAGTTACTGTAGTTATCTCGGGGATATTACAAACAGGGCACTGAAGGAGTTGGCATTAACACACAAAATGACATCAGAGGTAATGTCTACTAGACTAAGCTGTTTCCTCTGCGATTGAAATGGCACTATTGTCACTTGCCTGTCCTCTTTCCCTGTCCAAATAATATTTAGGCAGGGACTACAAGAGGAGGAGGCAGGAGGCTTGAACCTGAGATGCTTTGCTTTGACCTGTAGGCACAGAGTCGGAGGTCAGCCACCGGGGCACTTGAAGGAAGGTGTTCCACGGGACACTGAGCTGGCAAGAGGCCAAGGAGACTTCCAGGCGCTTCACAACATAAAATTGTCTCTAAGATTTAAACCACTGGGGAGTGGGTCTCTGTAAAAGCAAAGCTGTGTCATCCAGATCTTTTCAGTTTTGACACATAGTTACATAAATCATGTCAAGAGATGAAGCAGCAGCAAATATTAGGGCCTCTTTTCCTCTGTCTGCTACACCCCGGGAAGAAGGGAATGGGGGGAGAACTAAGACCATTACTTTTGTTCCTAAAACACTTTTTCCTCAATATCCTGTTCATGCATTTCCCTAGTCATCTTTAATTGTGGTATAGAAATCTTTTGTCGTAAATAGAAGAAGAAAATCCAACTTTAGAAGAAAACCATTTAGAAAACATAACAATCAAACAGTGATAATAGGAATAAAATCTTAACAGCTTTTGATTTAGGCTAGACTAAATGAGGTTTATAACAAGATCTAGTCCATGCACTCACAGCAGCAGAAGGCGAGGCTTCTACTACAGAAAACATTTTAAGGAAGAAAAGAACCCCACAGACAACAAAAGATTTCACAAGAGAGACCACCATTGCAAGGCTGGCTGCCAGACCAGGACAACTGTGGTCTTGCAGGTTGCCCCCACGCATAGTTAGCACCAAGCATCAGTCAGGCTCCTTACGTGCCTGAAATCAGGCATGTGCTTGCACGCCTGGCTAAATGTAGCTGCTGGTGAAAATTACAGCTCGTGGAGCTGTTGCCCCGACAAAATTATAAGTTACTTCAGGGCCAGGTGTCACCCAGGCAGATCCATTGCAAACACAATAGCAACAGGTGAACGTCACTACACTGGCTGCTCCAAACTGAGGAAGATAAGAGCAGGCAGTCTACACTACAGGCAGACTAGATTAGGAAACACCTTTTTCTCCATCTCACCGTGTCTCCCTCTCCCAGCTCTCCAATATGCACTACAGCAGACATATCCTCTGTTTGACATTTTCATCTGTAAAATTCCTACAAGATGACTGACAGGCTTCTCATGTACCACAAACCCCACCCCAGCTCGTCACAGCAGGGAGAGAGAAATCGGTATGGCAGTATGGCTGCACCTCAGCCCCATCAATCAACTCAGCAGTGATAATGGGGCCAAATGAACTCTTTCCACTCATTGGATTCCTGTGGTCTATGATGTGCCAAGAGTTTCACCACAACTCCCTGGTGTATATAAATGGCTTCTGTGATTCCCAGGTGGTCTCTCATCAAAATATATCCCAGGGCTGGGTCTGGTTAGCTTCCCAGAACAGATGAGACTGACATAACCATGGGCTCCAAAGATAATTATTTCTTGAAGAATACATAGGTTTTTGTGTAGGAACAAAGGTCTGCAAACAACCACTACTTCTGGATTCGAAGATAGGAAGCTATAGCAAACCTGAAGGGCTAGGATTATCTATTCCATTTAGTGTGGGAACAGCTGAAAAGGAAGGGTTTTCTTGTCCTCTTTCCTAACCAAAACAGTACTTTAAAAGTAAGACCTTAAAAAGCAATAATTTTCTTTATTTGCAAAAGAGAGATACTATCACATTCTCATATAACCTAATGCCCAGCAGCTCTGCTCTCTCCTCCCACCCCGTTCTGGCCAGCGCTGCTCTGACATCCCTCAGGCCCAGGTGACTGCAGAATTAAGACAATAATTCTTATTGTGACAGTAAGATAAATCTGGTTTTTATGAAAGCCCCTTTTCTGTGGAATTTTATACCATTTTATTATTTGATTCTGCAAGAACAGCACTCAGCCAAGCCTCGAGTCAATACAGAATTCACTAAAGGTCCTGGGCACTGCCTTGATCTCTAGGGAGAAGAACAAGGTCTCTCTCTTTCCCTCCCTTTTTACCACACCACAAGCACAAAAAAGGTATGAAACATGCAGGGAAGATTTAATAAATCAGTAAAAGGACTTGTAACTCTTCCTTTTCATTTTTAACAGGAGGCTGAAATACGGGAGGACCACAAGAAGCAGGGAGGGAGAACTAGGGAAAGGCAGCAGATGTTGTAAAAGATCTACTTTCATGTCCCCTGTGCACCAGATAAGTGCAAACGTATGTTGGCAGAGCTACAGTCGGAGCCCATAGTGAGGCTACATCTTACACATCTGGAAGCTATTTGGCAGGGTGTAGAGTTCAAATGTTTTCTGCTTCAGCTGGTTTCAGACATACTTTTCAGTGCCGGGCTGAGCTCAGGACACTCAGCCTACAGGCTCATTAAAGAAGGTGTTCGCGGCAGCTTCAGCGTGCTGGCTTCAGCTGTTGTCAGAAGCAGGCGTGGGGCTGGGCTTTGCTCTCCCCCCTTTGGCTACAGGGTGCCAGTAACACTCAGCAATGAGAATGATAACAGAGAAACAGGGAGGAGAGCAGGGAGAAGAAAACGGCACCACAACTCAGCAAAGCCTGGCCTCATATCAAGAAACAAAATGTACTTGGACAAAATCCAGGGTATGAGTTAACTTGAGTGCAGAGCAAGCCATTCAGGAAATAAAAGGTCCACACTGCACAGGGATACGGAAGGGTCATATTAAAGCCTATGTACTTTTTGCAGAAATCCCTCTATTTTAAAAAATAAATAAATACAAATAGAAAGGAAAGGTTCAGTCTCTCTGCCCTACAAGAACGCCCATCTTAAGCCAGCAGGAAAGAGGAGGCACACTGCTGGGTCCAGGACTGCTGACACTGCATTGAGCCAGCATGGGAGCTCCCAGCAGTCACCAGAGGTTAACTCTGCTTTGTAAGAAATGTTTCCCAGCAGAGATGCACTTCTGGGACCACCCTACATTCCAGCTAGCACAATCCAGTGCCCACAAGCTACCTGCTGTGCCTAGAGAGGAGACAGCAAACCACTATCATGGTGCATGATTTACCTCATCAGGATGAGGCCTCCGGGTGCAACGATCTTGCAGTGACCAGCCTGCCCAGCAGGTTACCATGACAAGCTAATGGCCCCAGAGCCCAAAGCCCTGCTGATGGCACACAGCAGGTATGTAACAGACCATGGCAGAGCAAGGCTTTTCCCACCTCAAAGCACAGGTTTTGGCTGTACTGCTACAGGAACCAAGCCAGGGGACTTGTGCTGATGAAGAAAGATGTCTTGTGCAAAGAGGAGCCAGGGGCCAAGCTTCACTCCTGTGAACTGACCTTGGACCACCCAGCCAATGTTTCCTCCATTTTGTCCCCACTGAGTTTCAACCATGCTCAGAAACTTAAAGAAATACACTGATTTTTCCAGTGCTTAACACACTTCAGGCTTTCACATCTGCTTAATTTAAATGTAGAGTATCTTACAAACCTCAAATTCTGCTTTCGTCTTCACTGTCCAGAGCCATCATGGAATTAAAACAGGGAAAGAGAGGAGGAATGGGAAAAAGCAGTATCTAGAAGTAGCATGCCAAGATGCTACCACTGAATGATGCTGTTGGTGGCAGGAACATTTTGCAGCACAGCACAGCTCTTGCAACACCTCCACCTCCATCTCCCCTACCCTCAACTCACTATTTTTATCTGCATTTTGTGCTTTCTGATGGAACATGCACCTGGATGCAGGTGATGTTATACTTCTGCTTTCTTAATTTCACTTCAAAACTTGGGCAGCAGCGATATTTACTGGCTCGTTTTGTGGCTAAGGGCATGGACACTAGCAGGAGTGTAGCAGGAGTGACCCAGAGCACGCAGCACAGAGACAAGGGGGCAGAAAGGCCCCTGCCATGACATCTTCACATGGCCATTGAGCCCGTCTCTACCCCCAGTCCAGGTGCCCAGCCAGGTGTCCCTGGTTTGGAAATGTCCAGTGGCCAGGTCTGTCAGGGGGCTCATGCTCAGAGGGCGCTGCTCATCTGCCAGCCCAACCATCAAGTCCTGCACTGACATATTCCCTGGGTCAGCGTTTCAAATATTTTCTCAGCCTGACTCTACCACATCTCTCCCCTGGCCTCCTCCTTCCCTGGCCTGCCTCATGCTATCCCTCCAAGCACCCTGACAGCTTCTCCAAAACAAGCATCCAACCCCTCCCCATCCCTCGGCTACCTGTGCCACAGCCCTGTGCACCCGCAGATGCCCCGGCACTGATGTGGAGGAGCTGCACTATTTCTGTAGCTGACATAGTGAGAAGGTCAGTCAGGGATGAAAAAATCCCAAGAAAAACAGTAAGATGTTTTATATCAACTTCAAACAAACAGCAAGACAGGACTTTCAAACCACTGGTCCCATACATCAAAAATACAGCCAAGTCAGAGGAAGAACCCACACTCTTGGCATACCAAAACTTGAATCCTGGAACAAAAATAAAATACATCTGATTATTGTGGCTGGAAAACCCCAGAAGGCTGTGACCCAGGCAATTAGTCTTTTCCCTACAAATGGCTTTACTAGAAAATACACATGAACCATAAATATCTAATTAACTTATTTTTTTCAACCTGGTGTACCTAGCTTAAAAATACTGACATGACATGGTGCTGTGGAGCTGGACAGTCTGCTATGGAAAAATGTTTAACCACAGCATACAGCTGCACTGCCTGCACTCTCCCCAGCCTGATGGAATAAAGGAAGACGGTTTTGATATGGGAGAGCACCCACTGGAATCATCTGCAGCACCTGCATTTGGCTTATACATAAATGCTTTGAATTGCAGAGCAAAATGCAGGTTGTCACTTAAGGATTTTCATCTAAAAGAAGCAAAAGTGCCTGCAAACCAGGGTACAAGGACCAATCCTCCAGCCTTGCAGGTGTGGAGAGCCAGGTAGGAGAAAACAAACAAACATCTCGGTCCCAACCTGGACAAGGATGCAGCATGACCTCAGAAATGTGCAACCTTTCCTAAAGCCCAGAAAGGGGAAAGGGGGGAGGCGGTTTGGGCACTAGATCAGCCATTTTCCTCAAGACTGCTTCAGAAAACCCGTAACTCCAGCAGGCTGACTTGCCTGAGTTCTCGGTCATGGTGCAAACAATGGAGTTACCCCAGCTTGGCAATGGAGATGCTAGCAGCTGTGGGGTGTAATGCTCTAAGAACATAAAGCAACAAGGTCTGTGGAGAAAGGGTAGTATCTTTTATTAGACCCACTAAAACAATTGGAAAAAAAACAGACCAGCTTTCAGCACACAAGATTTTTTTCAGGTCTGAAATGGAAGTGTGTTATCCCAAGGGAGAGCCATGACCCACAGGGAGCACAGAACATCTGAGAACACAGCTGCACGCTGAGAGTTGGTCAATTATTCACATGTATTCAAAATACGAAGTAGTAGGGGGACTGCTGAGTAGTGCAGCGTTTGTCCAGGGGAACGGGACACCCAGGTGCCTGCCAGGGGCTCCTGAAAAGCCATCTGGAAGCAGTCCCGCCGTGATGGGCAGGGCAGAGGGTCCTGCAGTGGCCAGGCTGGGGCTGGGGCTGGGTTAAGGCTGAGGTGGGAGCCTGTAAAGGGTTGCTGCTGTAAAATGCACAGAGATGGGGCCCTTTTGGAGGTTTAGAATTCTGAAAAAAACAAAAACCAAACAAACAAAAGAAACAACCCATAGGTTTTAAAAAATATAATGTTGTTTTTTTCCAGCTGTTGACAAAACTTGCCACATCTCTACAGACCAACTTCTTTGAAAGACTGTGAAAGCCCTATAGCCAGTCTCAAATTCACCGAGAGAAGTATATGCTTTCTTCCCACTGAGATGAAGGTCCAGTGGCACACAAAGAAAAGCATATGCTCCCTTGGAGAGATGGCAAAACCCAGTGTGTTAGTATTGTTCTGGCTGCGCAGAGGCCTCTGCAGCTGCCCTGCCTCATTCTGCATTCTCCTTCTTGCAGCATGTACGCTACCAAGGGAAAAATGATGAAAGCATAGCCCAGACCTGCTCCTGCAAATGAAAGGCAAACAAGAATATGCAAAGATAGTTTGTGCCTGATTTTAAACTCCTGTTTGCTGAGAAAGACATTTGCATGTGACAAAGTTTGAAAATACTTGGTCTGGTAGAAATACATAAGTATGTATCCTTCAGATCAGGGAATGAAATTAATTAGAGAAGGAGGGGAAGATGCAGCAAGTGGTAGAGTTGAACACATGAAAACAGAAATTATTGTCATTGAGCAGCTCCAGATCCAGTACTGAATGGTGCTTTCTATCCTTCCTCAGTAGCAAGAAGGAATTCAAAATTAGAAAATCATGATACAGCCAGAAGTAGAATCTGAAGTTCCAAGGAAATGCAGGGATATGGATTTTTTTACTTATCTGGGGTCCCTGGAGAAGGAGGAATAAGCTACACTGAGTGAAAGATGGACTGTTGAGTTGCATGGCATAATCTTTCCCCATTATCTCCACAATACATTTTCTGCTGTAATGAAATCCCAGGACCTGATGAAAAGGGAAGGCTGGCTTCCCAAACAAGTGAGGTAAAGTAATCGCGCAGTGGCCTGCAGTTCCCAGTGCTCAGTCACTTGTGAGGCTCAATATTCCAGGTAGGAGTTATAGCTGACGGGTGTTTTTCTTTCACATATGAACCTTAAAAATCATATATCTCTGCTCAGATCATGAAAAGCCAGTTTGCTATTTTAAAAAAATTACATATCTAATATTAATCAGATTGAAAATAGAACCACCAACTGCCTTTAAGTCACAGGGCCTTCTTGGAAAACTAGAAGACGTCAAGTGATCTTACTGTCTATCTTTCATCCTTCATCTTTCCTAGGATGTTATCAGCTGTGATGCTTAATGGCACTTGGTCCTCCAGAGGAAAAATCTGCCTCAGCTCAGGAAAAAGAGTGAGTGTCTGAAGTGTTAACACATGTGCAGCTTCGTGAAATATCAAGGGGAGATGGAAGTGCAGGTTTTGCTGCAGCCTTGCCTTCAGCAGTTAGTGCTCTGGCCAGCGGAGGCTCATTTTCAGGATTTTGTGGGCAAAGAGTGTTTTTCTGATAATGGAACACTGGCATCATGGCATTGATACTCGTGATTTGCCATTGCTACACTAAGTGGTTGCCTCAGAGAGACTGAGAAACAGGTCACGTTGCTTTTGCTGGTTGCCAAAATCCATATGGGAGAGAGGTTTGGTTCTCTGCAGAGCTTGAAGACAGAGACAAGATGCATCTCCTAGCATGACAAAGAAATTTTCCCATCACAGCTGAGATGATGGAGCTAAGAGTTGTAATGGGGAGGAAAGGCAGCTGCGCCAAGCTTCAGTTTCCATCCAGCTCTGGTTTTGGCTCTTCTGCCCTATTAGGCCAAATTAAATTTATGGGAAGTTCCTCACAGATTCAATCCATGGTCACGGTCTGACTTGAGTGCCTGCCACAGAGGAGGGACCTTATAGAGCATTTCTAGTTTCAGTGTTTGCTTCACATCCAGTGCAGTTCTACATTTTGCCACACAATTTTACCCTCTTACTTCAGATGTGCTCAACCCTGTCCACTCCTGTTTGGAAAGAAACAGCCTGAGCTTGGATTTGAAGAGGAAGCATCATCACAAAGCAGGATTTCCTTCACTGTTACACACCAACACCCACAAGGTGTATCAGCATTGGAAAGATAACTAGACAAAATGCAGGCCTTTGAAAAAAAAGTTTTCTTATTACTCACTTATTACCCGCCATACCACAGACTGCTCTTCTCGCCTAACCCAGTGCTACAAAGTACTGCAAAAGAGCACAGCACATGTGATGCGGGTGAAGCCTGCCCTGCACGGCACTGGGTGCGGGTGCTGTGTCACAGGACGGGCAGGATGTGACATCAAACCCCCGGACCAGCCAAATGTCCTGTGCCCTTTCCTAATTGATGCCAGATATTGGCTGATGCTTTAAAGTTTATGTAAACTATGTCAGCCACACGATTTTCCTTGCAGTGTAATGGGGGCTGTTTCCATTTAAAGCGTGGTTCATTTTGCTATTGTTTAACCCAGTCCTCTGTACTATTACATTTTTCCATGTTAAATTATATTGGACCATCTTTACTGAAGCATAGAGGGAATCCTGCTGTTTTACCCCAGTTGTTGACTACCATCTCATACACAGAGGATTTGCTTTGTAAAAGCAGCCGGAACAGCCAGAAAGTTTGCTGGAGAAGTACCTGAGGCATTGCCAAGAAGCAAGGACCGCAAATTCTCCCTGGGATGGTGAAGCAGGATGACAGCAACACCAAGGCATCATCTGGCTTGAAGGAAAATCTATATCTTTTTATATCATTTCTACAATGGAACCTCAACAGCATTGTAAATAATTGCAACCACTCTTGCTGTAGGCAGTCCCACTGCTCTTTTGTTTCTGGACTCCTTTTGTTCCGGAGACCACAGAAACAGAGCTAATGGTGTGAGGAGAGGTTACGAACAGAGCTACAACAAAATATGCAGTTTCAGAGATCACCAAGTTTCAGCTGTCCATAATTCAAGTCAAATAGTGTTAGCCAAATAAAGGTGGGACAAAATTTTAAACAAACCATTTCAGTATTTTCAGGGTGTGTAAACACAGAATATTTCATTTGAGAAAAAACTAACACATTTGTGTTAGTACTTTTGCAATGGCTGTCATTTTTAAGCAAGGCCTGGGTTTCTCATCACATGAGCCACAACAAATACATAAGACAACAAGAAGGGACCATATGAAATTTGTTTTACTAATCAGCTTTATCAAACAGTGGGAAAAGTGGACAGAAATCAAGAAAGGGAGCACTGATAAATTTTTACTTATGTATTTCCACATGTGAATTATGACTGGATCACTTGAAAATGTTTTCTGTGTAAGCCAATATCAGCTATGACTCCATTTGTCTTTTGCATTATCTGATAACTGCATCCTCATCGATGTCTCAGAAGAGACAGGCAAGAGGAACTGCAAGCCACAAGGGTCCCTTTCAAAAGGGCACAGCATGCTTTCATCTTCCCACCTTCTGTGTTTGCCAAACATAGGTTCAGGTCTGTAGGAGCTGCAGAGATGGGAGAATATAAAACCAAGGAAAAAAAAAAAAAGAAGTTTATTTTAGGAAGCCAAAACTACAGACAATTACCCTGCCTCACTAGTCATCAGCACCTTGCCCTGACCACATAATCTCTACATGCAAAGGAGAGACAACAAGACTGTAACAAGCATGGAAGAGGATTTCTCTTTATCTAAAATGTTAATAACTGTTATCGAGTTCTCTGGAGCCCTGATAGCTCTCTCTCACCATGAACCTGATCTACAAAGCCATGCCATGAATCATCTCCCTTGGGCAGCCAGGTAGGAATCCTGTTCCATTAAAACACCAAATATTTTAATCCCATGTCAGAATGAAAACTAGATCAACAAGGTTTCTGAGAGAAAAAGGGTCTGAAATACAGATTGCCCACACGTTGATTGACCCCAGTGAGATACAAGCATACCAAGTTCCAGGCTTCGCAAGGAAACCCCAATGTGCAGACAAGAAACCCTGGTATGACTGCTGCTGTTGAGGGATCAAGGTTTCAGGGTGCCTTGCAGCAAGCACACTGCAGGACAGATGCAGCCATCTTCCTGCTTAGCCTCTGTGAAGCTGAAGAGCTTCAAACAGGTATTCTTTGGGTGAGAGAGAGAGAGACTTTGGCCACTTGATTTTTCTTACATGAAAAATATTTCACTAAAACAAGCAATAAACTCTCAACCAGCTGTAGCTGCACAGAGAGCAGCTCTGCCTCTTGCCTGCAATGCTAAGGCAGCCAGAGGATGGTGGTCCACATCACAGGCTGTGTAGGTCTGAGTTCCTGTGTTTGAACACCTGAGACACCAGGGCAGATGTGCTGCTACAAAGGGAACCTATAGCTCCATCTTACAGTCACCTAGCTCTTCCTTTTGCATTCCTATATATCAAGGCTGCAGTCTTCAGACCTGGGCTGCAGCCTCTGTCTTCCTTTCCCTGGGGAATAACCTGAACTTACGATGCCCAGTCCTGCTCAGGGAGCCTGGAAGTACCACAGGAGGTGCACATTGACTTCCAAATCTGCCAGGCTTCCCTGAAGCAACATGCTGTGGTTAACCTGGGAGGTTGTGGGCAGCTGAAGACCTCTGGAGAATTCTGCTTTATCCAGAGTGGAACAAATGGGAAGTTACTAACAGCACTGAACTTTCAGTCCGTAACACAGATACAGGCAACAGACAGAATAGGCTTATGAAGAAATAATTGGTCAAACTACTGCAGTTTCTTGATCGGCAGGACTGCAAGTTTAGCGGAATGTAACAGACGTAACATGAAGGTACAACCAAAACTCGGCCTCAGGGCTTGAAGGCAAACAGGGGAGCTGCTTTGTCTTGTTTAATGTCTTCAGCAATCATTTGCCAGTAAATGGAAGCTGCAATCCTCAGCTAAAGAAGGAGGGCGGTGCAAGAAAATTAGATCATTGTCTTCTAGAATTCCCTCCAAATCTATGATGAGATGAAATGATAACTGCACAGCCCGTCTCTGGTGGGGACTTATGGGCTGGAGCCGATTCTGTGTAGCCAGTGAATCAACTTAACAGTGTTTTCTTTTACCAGCTTTGCTGTAAATTCTTCTTAGGGAGGAACTTGTGGTTGCAAATGAATAGTTTAGTTAGTAAAGATGAGGAAGAAGTGGAAATGACATGCCACAGCTGTCAACTAACCCTGTTCTGTTGTGGGACACTTTTTTCAGGTTTGGCAGCCCATACTAATCTCATCACTTCTCTGGGGAAGTGCTCTTTGAGCAGAACATGGCAACATGCTGAGCAACACCCGCAGCAGAAACTGCTCACAGCTCTTCTGCATTAAGCTCTGCACACAGCAGAGAAAAGGCATCGCACAGACTCTGCCACTTCAGGAACAAATGTATGAGAATGGAGGTCCGTGCTGTGTCCAATGAAATATTTTTGGGAGCTGTGTTGCAGTCCTCCACTGACCACTTTTGATGAGGAATTGCAGGCAGTTGGGATGTCCCAGGGCAGTGCCAGAGAAACAGAGGGCAGCTGGAGGTGGGACCTTGTTCTTTGGATGGAGCTAGTTCGTGGAGGCTTTGGGAAGCTTCTCACCATTAGACTTAACTTCATAAATATATGGTTCAAAATCCGGCTTGCTAGGACAACTGTGGTTCCTCCTTTTGATCTTCTTGATGGGGAAAAGCCATGAAGCAAGGAAGCTTCCAAGTAGGGCTGTGTAAGACCTGTCTCCCTCACCAGGCTGGAGCATGCCCCTCAAGTTACCACTTCCTGAACAAGGCAGCTTCTGCAGCAACATTTTGTGTCCAGTCACCCAAACATTCTGTAATCAACAAAATCAAAGCATCCCAATATTATTCTTACTTTGATTTATTTTACTACAATATCCAGTATTCAGTTGAGGGGATGGTGGGGAGCTTGTTGAAATGTTTAAAAATAACTCAAGTATCTCACCAGAAAAATGTTAAACTCTTCTACTGCTCTCCCTTTTTCGTGAAGTTCCAGGAAAATCTACCTGATTTCATAGAACTCTTCGATTTTAATGGCAAAGCTTGGAATTTCTTCTTCCAGCTGGATGTTTCCATGTCCCACAAAAAAATGTCTGAAACTCTTCAGACTGAAACTCCAGAAGCATTGCATGAAGGCTGGAGGCGTTGTATTTCAGATGCTTATTTAACACTTTTGACTTAGCCCTAAATAACTGCTTAAAATTTAATTATAGTACATTTATAAGAGAAGCAGCTCAAAAAATATTATCTGAGATGGTAATTCCTGCTTCAGCTAAAGTGCAAACTTGTCTTTGGTGGTTAAGAGTTAGTAAATCCAGTCTACCTTTCCACATGCCCAGACCACTAGATCCCACCTGGAATTTTCAAAACTCATTATGTCTCTCCTTACACCCACCTACCTTTTCTTCCCTTTACAGGCTACATCTTGTTTATCTGTCTCCTTACTGGGAAAAACCACCAAAGCCACATTCCTACTAATAGTATCCTTGGGGTTTTGTTTCCCCTGAAGGAGTCACAGTTCATATGTTACCACAAAACAGACTTACAAAAATTTATTTGCCAAATCAAGCTGTAGCTTGAACCAAGCTCCCAACAAGTTGCACTTGACAGTTACTTTTGTTTAGCCAGGCTACATACTACAAAGTATCACGTTGGCCAACAGACACACAAAAATAGGAGCCTACACAGAACGGCAACATTCAGAGCTCATGATAAAGCCAAGTGGTGATATACCGAACATTCAGCCCATGTCAGACTGCAGCCACAATTAATTGCAGAAGTGACTCCTCCCCAGAGTGCAAACTTCTTATTTTTTCTATCACTTCATACCACCATTCCTGAGAATGAGCAAGGACACCTATTCCTGTGAAAAGCAATGATGAACCACCTGATGCTAAGCATGCCAAGCAAGAGAAATCTGAAGCCAGGTTATCTTCTCTTTCACTTTGCTCAGTGCAAAATGCTTTGAAATATTTGTGTTGTAGAATCATAGAATTATATAGCTCAAAATGATTTTAAAAGCTACGAACTTCTTACCACTGTCCCAAGGCAGAATCAGGTGCTCCATTGTCTTTACTAAGAGGTGTTTCTACCAACTGTTCTTGAAAACTGGCATCCTATTCCTACCCTTCACCAGCAGAAAGTGTTTCCCATTTTCAAACCAGAAACTTCTTCACTGCTATTTGTAAACTGCCATTCCCTTGCCCCCCAAGTGCTGCAGCACTGAAACTTTTCTCTCTTCCCTCCTCAGTCTCCCACTCTTTGGGCTGAAAAGCCCTCAATCTTTCACCGTCAGATGTTATTCGTGGCATCTCTGAGGACTCTCACTCTCTTTTGTGGACTTCTTCCAGTTGGTGCCCAACTTCTGTGCTGCCGACACAGCTTTTCAGCTGGCTCGTCCAGTAACAGGCTCAGCACATCCTCCTATAGCTTGTACTGCTGTCCCTAACAACACTTTCCCCCCTCTCCCTGCAACTGGAGGATGACATTGCTTCTTGCTCACCTTGTAACTAACTACACCCCCTAGATCGTTTTCTGTGAAACTCCTGCCCATTTAGCCCTTCCCTATGTGTGACTATTCATCTCATTGCTTCTGAGAAAGCAGAGCTTTGGATTTATCTTTGTTGAGTTATGACATCCTTTTTCAGCCCAAATCTTCAATTCATTGAGGTCTTTTAGAATTCAAATCCCTCCTGAGATGTGCTCACAGCATTCCCACCTTGATGTGATCTGCCAATTTAATAATCTACCTCTGCTTTATGAAAATGTCGAGTAATGGTGGACAAAAACCAACCTCAGTCAAACCTCTCAAAACATTCTCCATTTTTGATTCATGAGTTTTCCAGCCTCCTTGTTGACTAGGGCAGGTTTATTGCTAATGAATTCACCTACATCTCCCCAAAACCCCAGCCCAGTCTTTCATTTCTAGTTATGGTGAGAAAGTTAGAAATAAAGATATCACAAATGAGGGATGGAATTTTCTGAAACGTAAGCCATCATGAGTAACTGGAGAAAGTTCCAAAGACCTGTGCCAAAGGAACTGCCAACCCAAATGAAGAAACCTCACATTAAAATAGATCAGTAGCCATTGTTTCAACTTTCAGGTGTTTAGCACATTTCATTTTTAATAACTCTAAGAAATCCAGCACTAAGGTACTAATGCAGTTCTTTCTTATAGCAAGGGATGGAGACAGAAATCAAGCAAGAAAAAAGTAAAAGGTCAATAAGAGGTAAGATAACCCCTGACCGCCATAACGAAGTCTTGGAGTGAGTATTCAGGGAAAGCAGAGCTACTGGCACTCTGTTGTTTATTATTTGCATTGTAAGTAGCATTTCTGGTTTGGCTTGGGATTTTGCATTGTGCCAGGTGTTTAAGACCTGGCTGTCTCACAACTGTTCCTCCCTAATTTAGCATTACAACAGCTCCTTCACACAGTTTATTCCCTGAAGCATTAAACACAATTAAAAGCATTAAAAAGATCAATGTACGTTTATAGGGTAATTTTCTGATACTTCCTCATTGACTGCTTTATCTCTGGCTTTTCCTCATAGTATTCTTTTTGTCTGTGTAAAATCTGACAATAACTATGTGAGAGTGTCTTGAAGATCAATGCCTCTGCAGATAAAATTTGAAACTCTTTGTGAACATTCCCTTGGAGTGAAAACAATACAAAAGCTAAAGCTACAGACATCTGATGTTTCTATAAGGTTTTTTTTGGTTTTATAGTAGCAGATTCTTTTGTGTCCCTCGGCCACAGCTTCTGGCCAATAACAGGTCACAGTGCTGGCCAGACTGGCTCCTGGCTGCCACACAGGTGCCCCAAGCAGCTCCTCCCCTGGCCACCAAGCAATCCAGATAAGCTGCTCGGTGAAACTCGGCCCCTGCCTGTGGCATGGCCATGGGGAAATTTCCCCACTCCAAGAGTAGATTTACCCATCCTTACCGCCCAGCGTTCACCCGTTTCCCACAGTCAGGACTGGGTTGGCAGCCACAGGAGTCAGTCTGTCCTTTGCATTTACCACCACACCATTGGTCTGTGCCCCAAAGGCTTTACAGTCTGCTTTGAAGCAAGGCATGAAACAGCAAAAACAAATGGGAGAAGGACAAATGGAGATCAAAGGTGACCAGGGCAATGAAGATAAGATCAAGTAATGATGCATATCTGCCTTTGACTAGTGTAATGGTTACAAATCATCTTAAAAATCAGCTGACCTTCCAACAGGTTCAGGGTTAATTACATTGTGTGTGGTTTGGTTTTCCTATTTTTAATCTGATTTTTCTCTTTCCTGAGAGCGGTACCAGAAGAAATAATTCTGAATGGAAATTACCTGTAAAAGGCCAAAGCTTTTGTCCTAGTTCAGAAAGGGAAGTCTGAAAACAGCACAGGTGAGTTCAAGGGAGGAGAAGAGAAATGAGTTATTTAGGGTGTCAGACCAAGGAAAGAGGGGAAAAAAGTCACAGAGGGGATCAGATTAGGAGCTGGTTGTCTAAGATAATTGGAGATCTGGGAGTATCAGTGCCATTTTGCTGAGAAAATAACACACTCTTGTTGCAGGGCTTCCCAGCTGCAAAAGAAGGGCAGAAATGGCGTTGGTGTTTGGTTGGCTGGTTTTCTACCAGAGGTATATACAGAGAATGTAGAGAGATTAAAGAGAGTGATGTTTTCAAATATGGTGGTTGACAGCAGAGTACGAGAGTAAGGGCAGGAGTGTGGGGAAGAGGGCTAGCACCACGAATTTGCAAGCCCAGTACTGCTGCATGGAGTCCACAGAGCTGTGCAGAGCTCTAATAAATAAAAAGCTGGAGATGAGAAAAGCTAGGAACTTAGAAAAGCTGTAAGGTGACCCTGCCTGCTCCAGCTCACCATTTAATAAAATTAAGATTTAACCTTTTCCACTGTTTCATGTGGATAAGTCACAACTGTTTAATATAGATTCAGCTCAGCAGATCTCTACTATCATTTCTTGCTGTGAATTCATATTATTCCAAACAGTTGACTTCATTACTGTGGCACACAGATCACTGCTGTTACAGTACCTTTTTATGTATGATACGCACACCATTGCTTCTCTGCTCTGTTTACTACCCTTTTTCATTGTCTCCATCAGGCACAGAGAAACACGAAACCCTACTGGTGTAATTCACTCTGCTCAGCATGCTATTTTACTAAAATATTTTTCTTTCATATGGCATCCAAAAAAATAAATAAATACAAGAATATTGCTATGGTTGAAAAATCAAGCTAGTTAGGTAACGTCAAATTGGCAGACATTCTGCATCCTTCAATTACCCCCCTTGTACATATGCATTCTGGCATAGCCTTTAATTAACGTGATCATAACATTTTTTTTCCAGTGAAAACATGTTATTAAGTACCCAAGGTGCATGAGGACCCAGTACAGAGCATTCTGCTTTCTCCTTAATGTTTAACAGGCTTATTTTCTATAATACTCAAAACCTTGCTCTGAAGACAGACTAATTAATTTCTGCCTGTTTATCTCCCATGCTACTACACTACATGAGTGCTTCAGAAACTACATATTAATTTTCACAGTAGCCCGGGGAAATGGACAAGGGCTAAGGAGGTGGAGAAGGTAATAATTTTCATTTTACAAGAAGCAAGCCAAACTGTGATCCTCAGTGGGGACCAGACTCAAAGACAGTACTTGTTCCCATTCCACTCCAGATCAGAGAAGCATAAATCACCCGTCCCCAAGCTGGGGCACAGCACTGGGTTCCGCGGGGACGGCACATGTTTTGGTTGGTGGCAGAGGCACCGGAATGGGCTGCTGCAAGTCTCAGGGCACCTGGCCCCACCCAGCTGCCGCAAGGGATGCAGTGAGCTTGGGGAGCCCCAGAAGATGGTGTGCACCAGGATTTATGTGCACAGTATTTGTGCTCAAAAATGGCCAAGCTGCTTGGGCTGGAGTTTCCCCACAAAATCATCTTGACCCAGGGATCTGGCAAGAAAGTACTCAATGCAGGAGCTCACACTTTAGATAAAGCTACAAAGTGATTGAAAACAGAATTTGACAATCAGAAACACCAAATAACCATAATAACAATAAGCTCTAACTCTCATAACGGGAAAAAAAAAAGTAGCATGTCTGGCCATTACCATAATTGAGATTGATTCTGACAGCCTGACAGCATAGTTTTAATTACTGTCTATAGCACAGTACTTTTGTGTACCCACATAATCAATTAGCAGAGCTGCCAGCATCTAAACACAGAGGCATTCACACACCAGCTCGGGGTGATGGATGGGGTGGTCTGGCTTGCTCTGGGCTGGAGAGGGGGTGGCAGTGCTCTGGCCATTGCCACTTCTGCCCAGGGCCACCTCCTGCCCTCACCAAAGCCAGGGGCACAGCCACCAGGGTCACCTTAACGTACATACCCAGATGCACTGGAAAACCTTATTACAAGGGTACACCTCAGGGCCACATCCAGCACCAGGGGCTTCCTGATGAAGGAATCGATCTGTAGGAGTTTGAAGGACTCCACTTTGATCTTGACAGGTGAGTGGAGCCATGCGGGTCCACCTTATCCAGCCAGTGGCAGAGTGCAGCTATGGGGATGAAGGACCCTGGGCAGGATGCTCTGTTTAAGCATCACAGCCTGCCACAATGAGAGGCCCTTGGTACGATATGATTACTAAACAACGGTAACAGTCAGAGAGCCCAGAGCACAAATTTTCCAAAGTACTAACATGAGATTTTTACCCCACTACTATGAATAGAACAGACATGACTAGATCTGAAATAAAACTGCTTAAAAAAAAAAAAAAAAAGTGAAAAGCTGACAGCTCAGGCCACAGTCAAGTGAGCACCAGAGTCAGCAATATGTGACAGACCTGTGCCATAGAACATGTGCTGCATGTGAAGCCCTCCCTGCTGATGCTAAGAGGACTTACACTGAACTACATTAAAAATTCTGCATCAAGTGATGCTAATTCACCGCTACAATACTCAAAGGCACCACAGTGCTGTACCACCGCTGCCACTTTTTATGCCAATAGTCGAAGACTGGAAGGCCTCTACAATAAAACTTCACATGCCCATCTCTCGGAAACCTTTTCCATCACCTTCTTGAATCTAGTGGCAAAGTCACTCTTCTTTTGTAGCCCCTCACCAGGCAAAGAAGATGTCTTGAAGACATACTGTATTTACTCTCAAAGAGAGGGGAGTCAGCATAGGCTTCAAATAACACTTCCTCTTTCTTCCTGAAGTGGCACTGAAGCAGGGATGCATGCTTCTCAAAATCAATGGAAACTAGATGGTCCCCAAAGTTAAAGATGTGCTTATGGGGATGGATTGAAAAGTATGCTTAGTTGCTTTTCTGAGTCACAGCAAGGAAAGTTTCCCCCAATTCACCCCTTTTGCTTGAGACTCATTACAGCAGCAGCTAGGTGGCATTTTTCATTAAATTTTTGGTATCAATGTGAGATTCAACACACCTTTGACTACAACACTGTGACTGGTGTCCCCACAATATTTTCAATGAGAACACAAAATCTTCATCTCTGCAGGACCGTACAGCCCACAGCAAACAGCCCTGGGAACAGCACACAGTGCAGTTGTGAGACACAGGTGAGACAAACTGCTCCACTTCACAGAAAACACCAGCATATTTTAATCTTGCTCTAAAACCAGCCAAATGAGAGACATTCATCTAAAGGAATTAATGTAACTAATTAGATTCAAACACCGAGGCAATCCGTCTGCAATTTTTACCCTAATCTACTAGCTAACAGGCAACTGCTTGTGCTTTAAGCAACCACAGACTCTTACTGAGCAAAAATGAGTAATTTTCTGAATATTCTCATGGTAAGCAATCATTTCAAATGTAAAGACAAAGTAGAGGCTTTCTAAAGAAAAATCTGTCTGCCAAACTCTCTGAACATGTGCTTTTTGAGCAGGCTTGGACAAAATATTTTATATATATTGATCAAGTGACACCAACAGGCTCAGTAAAATCTTCTACCTCTGTTTTTATAAGCTGAGAATAAAGGAAGTTACATTTTGGAGTAAAGGAGAGTAGCAAACCATGGCTACCAATATTCAAATGACAAAAATGTCTGAGTGAATTCCAGATGTCAGGCATGTGCTATGGTTTAATAGTTCAGTTCTGAGTCACAAGCACAGAAACCTGTTGCGAAACACATGCCTGCCTGCGTGTGTGCGTGCACACACCAGTGTGAATTACTTTAAAAAGAAAAGTCATATTTTTTGTGGCGTTAGTAGCACTGGAGAAAAAGCAGTTAATCTAGACCGAGGTGGGAGAAAATTAGGAATGTTTGTCCTGTGTCACAGGCCAAGGGTGTGATAATTTGTAGATTTAACATTTACAAAGAATGACTTAAAACTGAAGAGAAATTAAACACCCAGTTCACAAGCAAGTGTAATCCTTTCAAATCCTAAAAGTCCAATCACACCCCATGTCTTGAATAATGACCAGCCTTAATCACCCACACGCCTGCCATGTGAAACTCAAGAAAGTCCAAGTAATTCCTTGCCTTGATCTTCCAAACAGTAATCTTTCTATTGTGGTTTATTAGGTCCTTTTATCATATTTTTCTTCTGACCTAGAAGGAATAAATATCTGTGGCACCAATGTTCAGGAGGAGCTATCGCATGCCTCATCTTTCTGGCAAAGAAACATGGGGAAGAACCCTTTACTGCTGTGTGCACTGTTGGTGGGGAGAGCAGACCCCCCTCGCGGGGTGTTTCCAGTTCTCCCTGGCTCCAGGTGGTGGGCTTGCGAGGGGGCTGGCAAGTGAGATGCTCCCTCTCTGCTGTGCTCCTGCTTGACTGCAGGCCCAAAGCAGGAACCCGAATGCAAGGTGAATAATCTGCTTGGGCTCATCAATTTTTCAGTCATCCCTTCCTCCTGGAACCCACATTGCCTGTGCCACACGGCGTTCCCACGTGCGTCAATCAGCCTGTTTCTTCCCTCCCTACAGCTGGGCAGCCCTCCCAGAGGCAGAGTCAGTCAGGAGCTTTGGGAATTTGCACGGCGATGAAATCCATAAAGAGCTATGGACACTTTGCCACCCCCAAGAATTACACTCCTGAACATGCACAGGCAATTGCATATTGCATGTTTTCTTGCCCAATTTCAAATGCCCATTTGTATTTAGACATGCACATGGCAAGTCTGTGCACCCACACAGCCACTTGTATGTGCAAACCCAAGCCAGATAGGCCAGCAAGAGGTTTTTATATTTCCTCTAAAGCTCCCCTCCTGTAAAGTGCGTGCTTTGAGACAGGGAAGGAGGGATGTTAAACCACACTAGAAAAAAAAAAATAACTACCAAAGACATTTACACTCCAGTCTTTGCAAATTAAGATTTCACACGGGAATTTGGACAGGTGCAATGTTATCAGATCTGGCAATGGCAGCCCCCTTGCCTTACATAGCTGCCCTTTATTTATCTTGCTGTGGTTTCCACTTGTCCGGGTCCCCCGGCAGTGAGAATTTTAGGCTCTGTGTGCCTGAGAAGCAGCACCGGCTCTTTTACTGCGGCAGATGTGGGGAGGAACCAGCCCCCAGCACTGGGCACTTGCTCGAGAGGGAAACCTCTGCCCTCTGTCTCCGTGCATGGCCACATGCTCAGGGACAGACACAGGCTGCCAGCGACACCTTGTCATTGAGATACCACTTATCTCCTGTGTGCAAACGGAGAACACCGGCTTCTTGTGACAATGCCAGCACAGCCCTAAACAACACAAGCAGTGGGCAAGAGGTTTTTGGGAAATCCTCTTTTCAAGTATTACAAATATTACATATGAATCTGGCCCTAATTTTGACAACTTCTGTAGAAACTCACCAGATAAAAGCCTCTCCCTGAGCTGATGCTCTTTCTAGGGGTTGCAATGGGAAAGCTTGCTCAAAGGACAGGGGCAGGAGGAGCTTGGCTCCACAGGCACAACTCATTGAAGGCCAAGTCATGCCATGAGGTTTGCAGACATATATGGAACAACAGCATTTGCACGATTTTTCATCTGCAGTTGTGACTTAATGGGAAACAGGGCTGATGAGGGCAAAGCAGAGAGGGAACAAGTGGGTGCTGCAGCAGGGAGAAGGCAGCCAGTGAAAACAAACAAAACTAGATCAAAAAAATAGATTGTAAAGAGCAGAATGCCACATGTGGGGGTAATCACAACTCAGCAAAGGCAGGTGGGTGCCCCAGCAGGCTGAGGAGTGCAGACCAGGGCTCTGGGCAAGGGCCAGTGGGTGCTGAAGGGCAACTCCCCCAGTATGTGCGTGGAGGCCCCCTGGGACACGGACCATTGGAGTTTTCCTTAGCTATGGTAAAATAAGCCCTCTGGTGAGATGAAGCTGGATGCAAACCCCATCAGATGCCTCAACACAGGGCAAAGCAGCTCTGCACACACCGGCATCCCTTTGGAGCAATTTTTCCAAGGAGCCTTTTGATGATGCAGCCTGGCAAAATGCACATTGAGCTCCAGCAGTTTCTGTTGGGGTTTTTTTTGGATGACGATTTTTGACAAAAGCCTACCCACTTCAGAAATATTGTCATGGAAATAAAATAAAATATGCAGCAGCGTACTGCTCTCCAGGGGCTGCCACCAAAGCCATGTTAGAATAGCTCCATCTCGTGGAAATGAGCAGCAGAAGTGGGGACAAACAACGATCAACCAGGAGAAAAGCTGCAGGAAAATGCTGGCAAGGGCTCTTTGGCTGTGTGTGCCAGTAATGGTTCCAGTTCCCATCCTCAGAGGTTTCACAGTCCCGTCTTTCTTGGAGTTTCACTCTGATCCACAGCTTTGAAAAAAAGGAAAAATATCTTTGTGCAAAGCCAACATAAATGGTATATTTTATCTGACTTTCAATATATAACTGCAATATTTACACAGTTACTGTATCATTGTGCTCAGAGCTCACGGGAAAGTTTGGGGCTGTGGATGGCTTCAAGCTCTGCCACACAGAGCTCCACTTCAGACCATCTCCCAGAGATACTCCTTCTCCCTCTGTCACTCCATTGGTTAATTTACAGCTGTGGCTGTACCTTGCTCAGCAGTTCTTTCTTGTCTCTACCATCTATATCATCTATATAATCTTTTTCTTCTCATTTTGCAGCTTGTTCCAGGAGTGTCTGTACCCCCTGCACATGTCATTGTAAATCAGAGGGAACATCTGTACTGCAGAGCTCAAACACATTCCTGTCTTTGGGAGAGTTTCCAGTTCAGACAAGCAACCATTTCAATCCTGAATATAAAGCAAGTATACAGCTTTAAAACCATGAGGTTACATTTAAAAATAATTATTACTCCCTCTTTCCAAATATAGTGTTGGATTTATTCTCCTGTTTATCCAGCCTCTGAGTTTTACCCTTTGATAACAGAGTTTATCTTGCAAGACTATTTAATCCACGTCCTGGAGGACATGGGAGATAAGAAGTGGATTTCAGCATCAAGGACATGCCCTTTTGGTTTTGCACTGTTACGATCACTTTGAACCATCTAAGAAAATATGAAACCTTTCAGGCTTAAGAGGTCTGACAAACATCCCATGACCTATACAAGACATCAACAAGCCACCAGCTTAGATCGCTGAACACAGATGCAACAGTCTCCTCTGGTGAAACTGCATTTACCTGGAAGGTGCACAAACACATAAATAATGCTAATAAGATGGATTACCCCTTGGGCTTCAGGGGAGCTCTGCACTGCCTTGCCATGCTCAGGGTACCCCAGAGTGCCTTAACAAACACCACCTGCGCAGCACGTGGACATGAGAGCTGGAGCTGATTCCCAGGAGCTGCCTGCAGAACGACACAGCAGCATGCAGCCCGGGGATCCCACAGAGCTGGCCATGATGAGGTCTGGGCTGATGGCAGGCTAGAGATGGGACCTAGAAAAAAAAGGCCAAGGAAAATGCTGTTAACTGAAAATCTAGACACAGTCATGGTTAAAGGAAGCTCCATCCCCTTCCCCCCCACCGCCCCCCGAGTAACTGAGCAGATTTTCCTCTGGCAGTGAGTAACCCACCAAATCTGTTACAAGCTCTGGCTCGGTCCCCTTCCCTCTGTCCTCTCCAGGCAAGAACCTCCTCGGGCCCCTGCTCGCTCTGCAGGGCTCTGCATGACTCCTCTGCACCAGATAGCATGGCATGTGGTCCAGGAGCAAACCACATGTTGCTGTTCGTGCTGCTTAGGCAGCTGAAATCCAGAAGAGACATGTGGTAAAACTAAATAAAAGGGTAATATGTGAGGTGGATTTTAGAAATCTCATCTGTATCACAGGAATTCCACTTTCTGCCATTGTTCACTCTACCGCACTCCCCTAAAGAGTCATTTCCACTCATGAGCAAAAAAGACCATTCATACAGTACAATTGCCCCCCTAGCCTGTGTTGTTTAATCAGGCCAGGCAAACCTTGGCCAGCGCAGACTTACTGCTCATCAACAGCAGCATGTTAAAAGACACTCCTGTTTCTGTCACACCAGCACAACCTCAGGAACAGCCTCTTTATTTATTAAAACATGTGGCCAGTGTGCAGCCCATTGTGTTTCTTTAAGACCCACTCTTCCATGATCTAGGGAAAATATATATCCTGTGGTGCACTGCAGACTGACAGAGATGTGCGTCTCTGCCCCGGGGCAGCGCAGTTCAGATCAGCACAGCAGCGTGACACACACCTGCTGTGAACACTTCTTTAAACATGGTTTTGTCTCCATGAGCTAGAGATTATGGCCTCGATCAACAGCCATCAGAGCTGAATGGGTGGCAAAGCAGCAGCGGGGAGAGGGGCTGCGGCACCAACAGCCTGTGGATGCTGCAGAGGATGTTAGGCAGAGGAAAGGGTCAATTGTTCTGCACACTCAACAGCAAAATAAGCAATGAGTTAAATTAGATCAAGGAAAATATAGCTACACCAAGAGGAAAAAGCCTATAATTGACGGCAAGCGTGATTAGGCAACAGGCCCCGGTGCCAGAGGAAGCGCTGACTGTCAGCCAACACCACCCCAGTGAGACTTTGTCATCATTGCCTGTGGGAGGACAGAGCCTCACCGTGGGAAGGAGATGTGTGACCCAACGCTGCTCCCTGCCTTTTGGGCCAGGAAGATTAGGCACCTCAGCCGTTCCCCGCTACGGGCTGAACAGTGGGGTGGTAGTTCGGCTGCTCCCAGCTGCCCAAAGAGAGTGCAGACCACTGGGGTATGGTCTCTCAAGCATTTCAATGCTTTTCCTAAAGTTGTTGCAAAAAGGAAGAGAGGGCTATTGCTTGCTTATGGCTTTAACATGAAAGCAATTGATATTTTGGGGTGACAATGATCTACAAAGAATTAACACCAAGCTAAGCTGCAGTGCAAAGCTCTAATGTGCTTTCTTTGGTGGCAATGAAACCTTGCAGAAGACTGAGCTGCTGAGTGGAATACTTTCAGAAGAATAATCACCAACCTCTGGCAATACTGCAGGACATTTGCTCAGTGATCTTTCGGTGTGCTGAGGAGCTAGCCATCCAGGATCTGACAAACTCATCAAGTTTAAACATCTGGCAAATTCTTCTCCTTGCACATACCTTTGCAAATGGGGACTCAATATTCAGTATATATATATATATATATATATACACACACACACATATATATAAAATGTGAAAGCAGATGTTGGAGCAGATGGGATTTCTAGAATAACTACATGATGGAAGAAGTGATCCATGGCTCCAGGTCACTGGTATCTGCCGAGGCCAGCAGGCAGAGGAGGCATGGCTCCAGCAAGGACTGCCAAGGTATTGCCCTCCACGCACAGGACCGCTTGCCTTATTTCCACATCGTTAGCCCTGCTGTTCTGGTAAGAACTTCCCCTTTCAAACCCATCTGATAGAAACAGCTCATTAGCAGCAACCAACTGCAGCCTTGGCTCCTAGCAGCCACACTAAGAACAAAATCCTGAATTTTAGCAGTGAGGTTAGTTTGTTCTCTCACCAGCAAACCAGATCAGTCAAGGATTCACACTGGGCAAGAAAGGCAAGATTGCTGCAAGGATAGGGACTTCAGAGACAGATCTTTGAAGCATGATGAGGACAAAGGAACAAACATTATCCTGCAGCAAAATATATTTAGGGCATCGACACATTGCTGACTGGAGCAGCATGCATTTTATCTTGTCACCTCACATGCAGTCATAACCAGCACAGGATATCACCCAGCAGCTGCGTGGATGCTCATCAGAAAAAGGTCATCAGTGCTAAATGAGCAGGCAAGAATTTGTTAATATGAATGGGGGAGAAAGAGGAAAGAAATTTGAGAAGTGGATTGAAGCAGTCAAAACTGCAGAGACAAAATTTCTGGTTCCCAAGCCATCTGGCTAAGCAGGACCTATATTTTTTTCCTCGTCATGGCAGTTTTGGGTTTCTCTCATTATTCTCACCCACGCAGACCAGAGGTGCTGCCTGCTCTGCTTTTCAGTACTCTCAGAACGTCAGGGTGGAGGAGAAAGGGCTCTCGTGTGCCCACAGCCCCACTGGTGGCCACCCAGCACCGAAGGGTTCTTGAAATCCTCTCTCTGCTGGGACATGGCTTTGGACACTTCCAACACACCAGCCCCAGCTATGGTGCCTGGGTCACTCATGGGTGCTCCTTACCAACATTTCTCACTTAGAAGTGGGGGGAGAGGTTTCTCTCTTCTCTTCTTGGAGCTCTATATACGGCAATTAATGTCGCTTAGCAACAGGACTTCCTTTTAAGATGCTCTTTTGTCATTTCAAAGTCTCTGTGCCAGAAGTTCTTTAAATAGTCTGCACTCACACCGGCTCCCTCAGTTTGGCTCTTTTTCTTTATTTCTGCCCGGTTTCCTCCCATTGCAAGGTTAATATCTCTGGCCAGCCAAAGCAAACCAAACCCAACAAAAATACGACTCCCAGGAATCTGTCCAGCTGCTCCATGCAAGGCTTGGGAAGCTCCTTCCCCAAAGCCGAGCCAAGCTACTTCCAATAGAAACCAGCTGAGGAAAGGGGAAGCTTAGACAGTTTTAAATTCCAATTTTTTGCTTGCTACTCAAGTCGGACTTACAGATAAAACCAGATTTCTCTCTTGACAGTCTAAAATGTAGCATGAAGACTTGTGCAGCCCAGCTTGTCAGATTCTGTGTTGTTCAGATAGAGAAAGAATCGCTTGTTACTAATCATTGAAATCTGCATTTTATCTTGGCTTTGTAGTACTGATACAACACATGGTGTGCTAGAATACTGGGTATTTTGCTTGCTTAGCAGGGAACAGAGGCTGCATTTATGAGATAGAGAAAAGTCCTACAGCTGTTTCAGAGTAACTGCGGGTTCCAGCATGGAGATCCTCAAAATATCTTCTGAATTTTTGAAAGAAATCACAACATACTCAAGGAGGATAACACAACAACAGTAGTAATGCAGAAACAGTATCTACAGGGAGAGTATATGAGACATCTCCCTTAGCAGATGAAACATGGATGTACAAGATGCCGGTAATTAATCAGTTGCTAATTCCTGTCAGAAATTTCCTTCCTGCATAGTGCCTTTGTCCTGAGTACTTCCATTTTGTGTCTGGTAGGATTTCACACAGCTTCACACAGCCCAGCCGTGGCCAGCCCAGCTTCCTGGCCAGCAGCAGAACACAGGATGCAGGCATGGGGGCCAGGAACCCTGGTGTGCCCCTGGGCTCCAGCAAGCTGTCGTCATCAGCTGGAAGTTTGTTCATCCTGACTACTAAAAACATAGCACCGATGCCCCCGCAAAGGCCAGGGGTTCTGGGACCTGGCACAGCAGCAGCACCCTGGCTGAGCACCTTTGCCATCATCCTTTTTGAAAGCTGCTTCAAATAAAATCCACATGAGGACAAGCCATCCATGGAGAGATGGCCAGAGGAATGCTCACTTTATTTGTTTGGGATATTTCTACACACAGTGCTCACATCATATCTCTGGTCACACTCCCTCTCTTTTTCAAGGGGCATCTAGGTCAATACCTCTGCAGGTGGTTTGCTCAAGTCACGGAAATTCTGGACTGAAGCTGTGCTGTGCTTCCGGCATTAACATTCACCACTAATACCAGAGGAGAGAAGCTGGTGGTTGGGTCCTTTGCCAAGGGGTAGTGGCAAAGCAGAGGAAGAGGAACCCCTGAGGAGGGGGATGCTGCAGCCTGGCCCCCAGCTGCTCAAAACACAAACCAACTGGGGAGGGCATTGCACTCTTGTCCCACTTGTGTCCCCACCACGCCAGAGAGCGGGCAAAGGACATTGCTCACATGCACAGGAGCGTGGGGTGGAGAGCACATCTGACTGCTGGCTTCTGCCCTTGTTTAGGGTTTCAGAAAGATCAACTACTGCAGCATGAAGCAGAGGGTTTTCACATAAAATCTGGCAAAGTCTGACATTTTTTATGGCAACTTCTTCTCCCTGCAGGTGATTCATGCTGTTGCTGCTCACTTTTTTTTTTGTCTTTTCCTTGGAGTACAGAGTGAGCCCACAGCATGTCCTGCACTGGCAGCAGGAACCATGCAGGTTTCCCTGCAGGAAAATGTGGGTTTGTGGCAGGACAGGGCAGCTGGTCCTGGTCCTCTCAGTCCCACTGCCCAAATCCCACTGCCTCAGGCAAACTCCAGTCCTGATTCTTAACATCCAGCATTTAAACCAATCATAGGAGTTCCTATCTCTTGTTTGTGGTACCGAAGAAAACAACAATAAAGGAAAATCTTGAAATCCGTACTTCAAGGAGATGACTGAAAATTATCTTAATCTTTTGATCCTGTATAAACAGGAACTTTGGAAGCCCTGCTGTGTTGGGTTGCCAATCTCTTCTTCAGAGCTAGAGAAGACCCAGAGACTGACATGATTAATCTCTTAAATAAGAGAGAATAAATGTCTTACAGGAATTCTGAGGGTGCTAAAGTCTGTTAAATATATATATACAAAACTCATCACACATTTTCTTTTTTAAAACTTCTTAGATAGATTCCCACTTACCCCTATAGTCATTACACATTTTTTTCCAAGGCAACCCTAGCAAAGGTGCAATTTCCTAGGTTTCTCCCACCCACAGCACCCCTCAGGGGCCAGGCTTTTTGGAGGTGCTGTGCTCAATTCTCCACCCGGGACCCTTTCCCAACGCAAGGGCCAGTCCATGCACAGGGCCAGCCAGATGGGTTTGACACCAGACAGGATTTCCCCTTGTCCTGACCAGCCATCCTCCTGCCCAGCAGGAGAGGCTCCTGCAGGACCCAGAATCCCATCTAGAAATGGGACACACCGTTCCGTGTCGGGGTGGGAACTGGCATCCCGTGACTTCAGTATCCGTACCTCTTGGCTGGGCTGAGGAACACAGCAGCACTTCACCGTTGTGGTTCCCTCTAGGACCAACACCATGTCGGTGGTGGTTTTTAAGTGAGGGAAGGACCACCACCCATGGAGACACGCTATGGGTGACCTGCCGCATTTTAGTGAGCCTCGTGAACCATTCCTCCTGTCTAGCTCAGAAATCAGTTTAAAATGGAGAACTTGTGGGCAGATGTACAGCCCTCACCAGGGGACTTTTTGCATGCAGGGCAGT
This sequence comes from Caloenas nicobarica, assembly GCF_036013445.1. Lineage (NCBI taxonomy): Eukaryota > Metazoa > Chordata > Aves > Columbiformes > Columbidae > Caloenas > Caloenas nicobarica. The sequence continues at coordinate 17,729,661 of NC_088284.1, forward strand.
GCGACTTGTTTGTGGGGTGGCCCTATCCTGGAGACGCAGTGAGAGGAACCAATTTATTTGGCCCTCAGCAGTGTTCTGCACGTCACAAACACTCGGTGACAAGCACCACTGCACTAAAGCCAATTATTACCACTGCTGTTCACACACTCTTAAATTTCCCATCACCAGGGTGGGAAGAGTTTCAGCCAAGCACACAGAAAGTAATATTAAGAAGAGAAAAATACTCTCAACAGCTCCGTCTTAGAGATCCTTGTGCTCTGACAACCCCTCTGCACACTGCAATGGAGAAAAGATCCACCCAGCGCTTGGCAACAGCAAACAACATCATTAAAAGCAGAACATATGCAAACAAGGAGTGCTCCCCTTGTAGAATGTGGGAGGTGGATCAGCCGGCAATGTCTCCAGGTGCCCAGGCCTGGCTGCAGAGGAGCTGCAGCCTGGCTGAGCCCATGGCAGGCGCCCGCAACAGAGCCCCTGCCAGCACCAAAACCCCCTCCCGCCATCAACTCTGACCCCTCCCCATTCACTCCTTTATGAGCACAAGGAGCTAAATTGATCGAATAGGTACACATAATGAATAATTTAGACACCTCTAATCATTTGTCATTTTTACCAAGCTCAGTGATTACTTGTGCGTATGGAAGAGATGAGAAACTTCAGTCACCCGATGTATTTTTCATAATGAATTCTTCAGTAGCCGAAATTGAGGTAGGCCTTGGAATTCATTATTTGCATTATAAAGTTTCCTGTTTCCCAGAAAAAAACCCAAAACAACAACAAAAAAACCCCACAAAACTCTGGAGTTATTTATACCCCTTTATGTCACACAAATTCCACAACGTATAGTAATACACTCGCAATGCAGAAAGAGGCAGTTTCAGCTGATAACCCTTCCTGATTTAAAGGATTTTTCTTCCAAACCACCACATTCATCTTAAATTCAAGGTTTCTGATATGGGTGGTTTGAGGAAGTATCCATGTCACCAGGGTTCGTAGCCTGCCAGAGACACGACACAGGTTGCAAGCGCAAGTCCAAGCTGTTGCCAGCCAGGAAACCACAGTGGGGAGGGCAGGGACAATTCAAGCTTTAACCTTTGAGCCTTAGCATGGAAAACAGCAAATAAACAAGGGCCAAACAACAAATTCCTCTGAAATTTTTGCTGCCAGCTGCAGGGGGAGCAGGATTTCCATCAAACACAGAGCTGACTGGGAAGAAGCAGAGCTGTTACTGGGATATGGAGTGAGTAAGCTTTTTAACTTGTCGTTCAGATAAGTTATTTTCTTTTAAATTTTATAGATTAAGGACAAGGGAAAAAAAAAAAAAAAAAAAACAAACAGCTGAATCAGGTCAGCACAGAAGCATTCTAGCAGCAGACATACAGCAGCAGGGCACCGGTGCCATGGCCTCTCTGTGCCCACCAGCCACAACAGCCCACCTGAGAGGCTTAGGCAAGGATGCAAAAGGGAGTCAGCTCTGCGCTGGATTTTAAGCTTTGCTGCTGCCACTTTGCCTGTTCCCCTCTCCTGAGCCACCTGCAGAGATGAACACTGCACAGCTCAGGTAAAATCTGATGTACACTTCAACTCCAGCTGCCAATGCAGTCATGGAGTTCATACACTCTTTCAGAACCAAAGCCACTGATTTTGCGCATGTCCTTGCCAGCAGAGAAGGCCAAATATCTCCATCTTCCACAGTGTCGAGCTTGATGCTCTCCAGATGGCATTCTAATGGCTTGAAGCTCACCGATGAACTTATGGGAGCTGGTTCAGCTCTGCCATTCAGCCCACCTAGCCTCTCTTCAAAGTGCTGGGTCACATTTGCCAAGCCCAGTATGTTTTCCCTAATGGATAGTGAAGAAAGAGTTCCAGTTAAGCCTGCTGAAAACAAAGTTATCAAGCTAATAACTCAGCCATTTAAGAAAGGAAGAAAAAGGCAGGTTGAGCTGACTGGAGCCAGTGCTCAGCACTGTCCCGGGCAGTGAGGACCAGGTGCTCCCACCTGCAGCTGCCGCACACATGCCCATCTCAGAGAGGGTTAGAAATATTGTCCCCCTTCAGAAAACTAATCATTACCCGTAATCTAAATAAAAGAGGAAAATACTTAGTTTTCAGGTCGAATTATTGCTTTTCAGCTTTACTGTTTCTAACAAGAGAAGCATGTTTCAGCATCATGAACCTTTTTGCAGCAATACAGGCCCAGATCTTGTGCCTATATTTCAGTTGGTTTACAAGTTCTTGTGACTTTCACAAGTAATGCACCAAATTTCATTTGACTCAAACTTTCCATTGCATTAAATTCCCTTTTGGTGAGATCCTGCAGTCCCATCTGCTCCTTCTTACTCTACCTCCCGTTTCACGCTGAGCTAACTTCCTTCCCTCTACTTAGTGGAGACATTTCACTCTACACAAGTATAAAGACCAACTTTACTCACTTTCCATTTTTGAAAAAAATGTGTTCTGCCCCCAAAAACTGCCAGTGCAGAGCCATTTGACGATATTTAAAGCAGGGAAGTTCCTCTTTCACTCTGAAACTGCTCTTTTGCTCACAGTGAATTTCTTTTCCTTACAATCGCCTTTCTAGCCGACCCATCCAGTTCGCCTGACCTTTGCTGCTATGTCTCGCTTTCATTAAGGGAAGATAACACAAGATCATCCATTTCAACAACCCGCCTCACTCCGCAATGTCCTGTGATTTATACCTTTTGATTTTCACAACGCTCGCCTGCATTAGCTGCAAAGCATCCAGTGCTGCAGAGATGATGTGCATGGAGGTGAGTGACAGCTGTGGTCCCCCTTGAGGTCCCTCTGGAGGTGCAGGAACCGTGGGTGTAGAGGATCGGTCTCTGGTGAATACTCGCCTACTGATGGACAACTGTTTTCTGTTCCGAAGGGCTTTCTCTCAGTGGGATCCGAAGGCCTTTATTGGAAAGATAAGGCAGTTGTCTTGAGATGTGCTCACGGTCATCAGTCACTGTCCCTGCTCCTCCTCACACCCATGCATCTATGCACCCTCATGCTCTTTCCTGCTGATGCCTGGGACTTTGGTAGCCATCAAACCAGCACTGCACTTCACCTCCCAGAGAGCTCGAAGGACAATAAAGTTTCACAGGGGTGTTTAGCAGGTACCAGAGCTAGACAGGAAATAGATAAAAGGATTTTGTCTCTTATGATCATACTCTCCATACAGGAATTTGCACACAGCGGTGGGATGATGGTATCTCTATTTGCAATTTGAATTTGGTTGATGTGTGATGCCACATGAGAACAGTAAGAAGGTACCAGGGTTTTTCCAGGGGCAGGGGAAAATGCTGACAAATAAGATTTTTTAAAATTATTATTATTTTTAATTTTTTTAAATTTTTTTTTAAGCGAGAGACAGGGAAAAAATAAGGCAAGGATTTTGATTCAGGGAAGAAGCACCATGAAAACCCAACTCTGCACAGCACAGCTGGGACCAATAGCAAGTTCCCTACTGAACTAAATGTACAAATCCCCAGGCACTCTGAGCTGCACAGCAGGATCTCCCATGGGATGGTTGGTCCTCAGCTCCCTGTGAGAGCTGCTCCGTGCCTCAAAGCATACAGAGAGAGCTTGCTTGCTATTTTATTTGAATGGTAAAACATAGACGCTGTTCTCATTTATAGAGACAGCTAAGCATTTTTTATCTGTCTAAACCGCATGTCACAGCAGTCAGCTCCACCGATACTTCTTTGCTTATCAGTATTGAAAACATTGGCTTTTCTAAGGCTGTATTTTGCCATTTCTATAGTTACCAGCACTGTATGATTTTTTGGACCCCGTGCTGTCCCCATTGTGCTCCACACCCACATGGGGCATTTTGTTGTGACAGTCCCATGGCGCTCACCGGCACTCTCTGCTTACAGGATTTGCTCTTATAGGAAAGGGAAAAAGTGTTCGCCAGCTTGTGGCTTGCAGCAAATACTGCTCTTTCCCTTGCAACGAGGTTACCAGGTGCCTCCACTGACCTGCCTGTGTTTCCTAAGCCACGGGCAGGTAGAGACATTGTTTGGTCTCACTCACAGTCCTATGTGGATGGAAAGACCCAAACCTCAAACACCATCCCCCAGGGTCCATGCACGCTCACCTCCATGAAACCCCGGCGAGCCACGTGCTCCTGCCTCACAGGGTGCACACCTGCGCTGTCCTCTGCTCACCATGGACTCCGGGCTCCAGAGCATTTCTCATGGGACATCTCACCACCTGTGCTTGCTGTCTTTGGGCTAACAGATGGCTTTGAATCTCATGTAAACATTCTGACTGGCCAACCGTGCAATATGTGCCTTTACCACCCTGCAAGCGGTACATCCCGGAGTTTCCTGCCAAGATATTGTGGAAGTTGCAGGTCCCATGTGGTCCCAGGGACCCTGTTCCTCCCAGGCTGGCCCTGTGGTCACCCAGGGCTTTCTCTGGGAGCAGGGCTAGGCGAGGAGATGGGTGGCACTGAGCTGGCTGCATCCATGCTGCTCCCCATCATGGCTCAGCAGCTGGGACAAGTGTGATGCTCTTGAGCATCTCCGCTGCCTTGAGCAGCTGCGGTACGCAATTTGAAGGGGTGTTTCCCTGCATGCCATAGTCCTAGGCTCTGGTTGACTTTTGTGCAATCACCAGACATACGCAGGTCAAGTACATTTAATGAACTTCCCTGATATCCACTGAGTAGACTCCTCTACATAATAGATAGATTTATTTTGAGATAAACTGAAAAGCCTTCGTAGAAATTTTAAAGACTCAGCATATCAGCTATGATTTTTGTCTAACCTGAGCTAAACCTTCCCACCATCCACTTGCTGCAGCATGTAACTGCCATTCAGATCCAATTAATTTGGACATGTTCCTTCTAGAAACATTGCCAGACCTGCTCTTTTTTTACATCTTTTCTGCAAGGTTTTCTTAAGACTTCTCTTAGAATAAGCATTGTTACAAGATTCATGAAATTCAGAATTTAAAACTACCTTGTGAGGATTCTTTCTTAGGGATTAATAATTCATCCAGAAAAGTAAACAATCCTCATATGTGCTAGCTTCAATAAGAAAGTACTACAGATGAGACTCACTTCAAATCAGTACAAGAGAGATTCAAGGCATTCATTTTAACACACTCCACAAAACCTCAGGGCTGTGCATTGCAAGCCTGTGCTAAGGCTTCCTAGAGTTCTAGCTGCTATGTTTTTAAATAATTCAAAATTGTTTGCTTTTTTTGAAGTGCCGTAGCTTCCTATTTATATTCACAGTACATACCTCTTGCAGTTTCACTATATACTTTCCACAGATTACAGTAAATAAAAGCTACAGCTGTGAAGGTTTAGGACTGAGGGAGATTCCTGACGAACTACCTGCCACAACCGAAATCCTTGACTTCAGCTTCAACGTGATCCCTTCCCTCCAGAATTCAACCTTCTCTGCACTGAAGTCTCTTCTCTACTTGGACTTAACAAGGTACAGGAAAGTGTCCTCACTTCTGCACATCAGGTTGGTCAAACCCCCCGGGTTCTGGAGCACACTAGAGTAGCACCTCTCTGACTTCACAAGGAAACCACCAGTAGCATTTGCAGACAGCTGTGAAGTATTTTGCTAAGAAGAGATTGATACAATTGGGCAATATCCAGGCTTCTCCTCCGGTGACAATCATTTGCAGCACAGTGGGTGAAATATGCATTTTCCATATATTATTGCTGCTAAGACAGTAGAGACAGCGAGGTCACGAAAGCAATTTTAAAAATCACTTTTCTATAAAGATATTGTTCCCTAACCCTAGACAAAAACGGGTTGGGTCCTTGTAAATGCCCATCTTTTTCTATAGGAAGAGAGATTTTCATTTTATTAAGACAGACACTAGAAATCGCACGTCTCCCTGACTTCTACAAATGCCTCCGCATGCCTATAATTTCAGGGCAGGTTTTTCTTCTCACCAGGACCCTGTATTTCAGTGTGAGTTTACAAATATCAGGCAAGCATCCCTGGAAAAGACAGACACTTTTAGGCTAGTGAAGGCAACGGATTGTGAGTTCTTACAGATATGAAGTGCAGTTTGGGTTATCATGTATACCGGGAGAGTTTTGAGAGACAAGCCACTGACGCTGGTTTCTGTTGCTTTCTCAAGGTGCCAGATCAGCTGGGTGTATGAAGGTGCCTTTCACAGCAACAAGCAGTTAAAGGTAATCGTGCTGACTGGAAACTTGCTCATGTTTCTGTCTGACACAGCATTCACTGGCCTACAGTCCCTGAGGCAGCTTGTCTTGACGCAGACAGGAATAACCAGTATGTCCTTTATTCCAATGACAAATCTGGACAGCTTGGATACCCTCAACTTGGGCAGCAACCACATCTCTTCACTGCAGCTTCCTCCCAACTTTCCCACTCGAAACCTCAAATACCTTGACTTTCAAATGAACAACATAAGAGCGATTGCAGCAGCAGATGTTCGTGTTCTGCAGAAGACCAGCAATATAACTCTCATCTTTAAAGGCAATGACATTACATACATCGAACCTGGAGCTTTCCAGTCTCATTTCTACAGTTTGGACTTCGGGGGCTGTGCTGACATCCCTGAGGTCCTGGCGGGCATACAGAATTCCACAGCCCAGACCCTTTGGCTGGGAACATTTCATGGAGTGGGAAAGGAGGCGCATATAAGCCCGAATGTTTTACAAGGCCTCTGTAATGTCTCTGTCAAGGATCTCTACTTGCAACTACGGCATTTCAAAAACCTAAATGCTGACACATTTCAGTGCTTGACCAAACTCCGAAAGCTGGACCTAACTCAAACCTACATCAGTGCGTTGCCCGCTGGCATCAGTGGCATGAACTCACTGGCAGAGTTAGTTCTCAACGCGAACACCTTTAAGCACCTCTGCAACATCAGCTCTGCCTCCTTCCCCTCCCTCACCCACCTCCACATCAAGGGAAACTCACAGGTCCTGCAGCTGGGCTCTGGCTGCTTGGAGAAACTAGCAAAGCTTCAACATCTCGATTTAAGTAAGAGTCATATTGAAAGCTTCAACTGCTGTAACAAAGCCCTGAGCGGTTTGAGCAGTCTTCGGTACCTGAATCTGAGCCACAACATACAGCTCCACCTCCAAGACATGCTCATTACGGATGGTGCTAACCTGGAGCTGCTGGACCTGGCTTTCACTCCTCTTCATATCAACACCGAACAGGGTCCATTCCGAAATTTACATCTCTTGCAAGTGCTGAATCTTTCCTCCTCTCACATTGACACTAGCATTCAGCACCTCTTTCAAGGCCTGGAAAACCTCATGCTCTTGGACCTTAGTCAAAATAACTTTGAGTCGGGGATCATGCCAAAAGACAAACTGTTCCAACAGCTATCCAATTTAGAGGTGCTAATTTTATCATCCTGTGAACTGACAGCAATAGGCAGCCAAGCATTTCACAGCCTTGAGAAGTTACGGCATGTTGATCTGAGCCACAACAAACTAATTGCATTCAGCACAGATGCTTTTTCAAACCTCAAGAGCATTTATCTCAATTTTGCCCACAACAGGATCCATGTTGTTCCACGTGACCAGCTGGCGTCCCTATCTGGTCACTGCGTAATCAATTTAAGTTACAACCCTCTGGACTGCACCTGCTCCAATATTGGTTTAATCACCTGGTACAAGCAGAATCTGGATAAAATTGAAGATCCTGAAGGAACGAGATGCTCTGAACCCAAATTGCTAGCTGGGGCTCAGCTGGCCACCATCTCGCTCTCCTGTGGGATCAACACAGCAGGAGTCATTGTGGTTGTCCTGGCCATTTTATCTTGTGGTGTCATCTTCATTTGGGGTGCTCGCTATTTCAAGCTAAATTACCAGCAAATATAAGCTTATGATGGAGATATAGAAAAGATGTACAGCAGCTGTATTAAGATGAATGACAACCTACTGGTGTTTTTTGTGACCTGCATTTTCTTAACTTTTTTAATACAGTTTCATTTGTATTGTAACTCAGAAAAATAATAAAAACCATTTATTTGAGAACCGGAAAAATAAACTATGATGTGAGCATTGTACATGAATAAGAGAAATCCTAGTTCAACTCAATATTAGGCCTGGTGACCCAGCTACTACAGCTAATGCACCTGTAAAGGGAAGATCCAACGACCAAAATGAAAACCTTGCTGTCTTTAAGAAACAGAAAAGCAAACCACCACCACCACTCCCTTCCCCCTCACCCAAAAAAAACCTCCAAACCAAACATGACAAAACAAACAAAGACTCACAAAAAAACAACAAACCAACCGAACAAAAAACCTAACACCAAACCAACCAAATCCTCACCTTACCAAGTGCCTTTGAAAAACAATGTTCTTGAAGTGCTGGCAGTAGTGTAGCCTGCTCTGCTAAAAAGCATCAAACTTTCTGTGAAGAAATGGCACAACATCCATAGTCACATAAGAGCTACTCCTGCAGGACTGACAGAAACAACCTGCATCATGTCTCCAATACCTTTAAAATATTTTTGATCCTTAGAAAGTTCCTTGCCATTGACCCTCCGTCTGTCCATCTCTCATGCTGACACCAGCCCTGATCCTGTACTATTTACCAGACTCCATGTGAGACTTTCCCGTGCCAGCCTGAGTGGACTGCTTCCTCCAGCAGCCGCCCAGGAGACAAAACCAGAGCCTGCAAAGGGGACAGTGCAGTGGGGAGCAGCAACCGCATCCCGGGGTGCTCCTGGTGCTGGCAGGGACTTCATGTTGCTTCTGGCCTGTGTCCCTGGTGTGCAGAGTCTCTTCACTCCAATGGGACATGCAACAGCTAGGTGGGAAAAAAGATAGACTTGTTATTATTTATTTTTGCTAAACAATCAAATCCCTTCTTCTGCCATTATATGTGAATAAACCCAGTGGTATGACAGAGTATGTGCATTTGACCGAGGGTCTGATGGGAGCTTGCTGTGCCAACTCGTCTGCCCTGCGTTACCACAGAGTGACTCGGGGCACTAGTGCTTTAATAACCGGCTGACCCTGATGTATAGACACAACCTCCTCGAAGGGTATGACCCTTCTGTCTCCATGGCAGAGCATACACCACGTGGAGTCTCACCCTGCCCAGCAAATCTCCCCGGCGTGCTAAGCCAGGAGCTGTGGCTGCTCACTGAGATGTGGAAGGTGAGCTCTCTCTCACAACTTTCCGTGAAGGACTCCAGACTCAGCTTCAGCTCCTGCCCCAAAGGCATTTCCTTGACATTTTCCTCTGTAACATTCTGACTAGCTAATATTTCAAAGATCTCTGCTGGACTACAAAGTTTTTGCTCATTTCTGAAGACACTGCTGACAAGAATCCTTGCTTGGTTTTCTCAAGTAAGGAATACCTGTCTTATTTGAAAAGCCCCTTTTACTGTCTGTTACCAGACCAGACTAACACAACTTGGATTCTTGCAGCTTTCAGATGCCTTCACATCATGTGTACCACCTGCCTTACCTCACAGCTTCTCCTCCTCCTGCCTTTGCAGCTGAAAGCTGTCAAAGGGCAGGTAGGGAGAGACATTTGATGCTTCTTCTGCAGCTGCACATTAAACACTCCCAGATTTCGGGTACCAGGACATTGTCTCCGCTCACAGCTCTCCCTGTTGCCGATCCACATTCTCTATTTCTGCAGCTGCTGACACGCTGTGCACAGAAGCCCCCTCCTGGCCCCATCGACAGGACTGTGCTCCAGCTGCAGAACACCAAAGCTGCACAGGCTGCCTGCACCAGACCAGCCCTTCCCCAAGGACTGGTCTGAGGCAGGGAAACGTCACCGAGCAAGCCACACTGCCCAAGGCAAGGACTCCCAAACTCGCCCTTGGGAGCTCCTGAAGTCAGCCTAGGGTTCAAGGTGCGCTCTGCCCTCCCTCTGCAAATCCGACTGGTTAAATGGGCAACCTCTGATAATTGCGTTATCCAACAACCCAGCATGAATGCCAGCGTGTGCACCATCCAAAGGAGACCTGCGTCTTCCACCAATTCCCTCTTAAATTTGTGGGTTCTGGAAAGTGATAGACAGTGATGTTAAAAAGGGGTATGACACAGTTTATAGCTTGGAACAGGCACAAAAAAAATTACTGTCAGTATCAGGTAGTAACTGCAAGAGATTCGCAAATATCAGTGACTTGAGAGGAAAATTGCACATTGGGCTGATGCTTTCTGAAGTGCCTTTTTGTTGGGAGAGAACAAAGAATTTAAACATCACCAGTTTCCAAAATGCTACCCAGTGTCATGGCGTAGACACATGTAGAATCAAAGATGGCTGAAAAGGTGAAATGATTAATATGTTCCTGTGCAATACATATTTACACATAAAATATTATAGACAGACTTTCCTGTGGCCCATCCCTTTCCCCCTACACAAGTTGGTTTTGATGACAATATCTTAATCTGTTGGCCTTTTTATTTTCTCTGTGATTTACTTTACAGTATCATCTCTGCTTTATTTCCCTCCAGAACACAATTTATAGGAAATGATGTAAAAAACACTGCTGAACAGCACACACTGTGTGTTTCAGGATACACTAATCCTAAATACAGGCACTGATCATTCTGAAGGAAAATTTATATATGGCTATAATACATGAAAATGTCCAGATTATATGTTAATATTGTATATTATATATCATATAACTTGTTGAAGTACAAAAAATAAGTTTTATGGGATTACAAGCAAGAATATAAATGGAAAGATAAATTCTACAAAGAAAAATAAATCTATTTGCCCAGTCAAGCTCTGATCTGAATGCAGTCCTTCATTTCCAGGCAAGCCTTTTATTTTTTCCAATGCAGCTGGAGAGCCGGTGCACAGAGAGAACAAGGGAAATCACCTGAGGTGAATGGTGCCTAACAGGACTGAGCCTACTACCACCCTGGCTCCTGGGCTACAGATGTCACTTAACTTATGGCACAACGCAAAACTGAGAAACAGTATTTTTTAATCAGTATTTACACAGAGAAGAAACTCAAGTAGATCTTAGCTCACAAATCTCACTTCAAACACTGGTAATAATTTTTATTTCAACTGGACAAAACAAAACTCAGAGCCAAGCTCTTCCTTCCCTAACAGTATCAGTAAGATGCAAGCCCATTTTTGAAAGAGGATTTTACTCTGAACAGGATGGTTGAAGAGGCCATTTTCTGTTAACTTAAAAAAATATATCCTGATGTCGATGATGCATCTTGTAAGAACTTTTTGCCAGTGCACCCATTTTGCGGACTGTCTGCCATTATGCTGGGTTGCGGCAAGTTGGAAAGGCTGGGGGTGACCCACAGCTGCCCCTCACCCATTGGTTTCAAACAGAGAGCAAAGCAGTAGAAGTGATGCTATAACACTACTGCACTTGGGTTTTGTACAGAAGAAAACCACAAAGAAAACAATGCAATAGTAAGACGTGCACAAAAGTAACCATCCCTGCTGGGCAAACAGCTCCTGGCACACGCCAACCAGCTGCGCAGAGCTACTGGCATTGGAACACAAAAAACACATGCATTTTAATAGATGCTGCTTGTCTGGAAGAAGTGGAAAGACGAAAATCAGGGCAGCAATAATCCTGCCCTGTTGCTCCTTGTGCCTGAAGGATTTTTCTTCATCAAAGAGGTCACTGGATACTAAGGTGCACTGGTCCATCTCCCCTGTTTGGTTCAGTGCATCTATTTTATCTTCTATTATAAGAAAAAAAAAAAAGGGATATTCGATTATATTCAAGGGGAATAGATTTCAAAACTGATGAAAATATGGCACACATGCTGCAAAAATTTGTTAAGGCTGAAAACTTACTGTGAATAAAAAAAAACAAAGTTTGGGTATTTTGAGAAGGTATTAAAAACCATAACTGACCTACTTTAATGAATGATGACAAGTTTTGGAGGGAAGATTTAAATGTCACGTTACAATCTACTGCCATGGTTAGCTACCAGTCACGATCTGTCATCCGTCATCACTCTGTGCCTACCTACCCAACAGCAGAGCAGCAGTTCCAGCCACTGCCTGGGACAAGAAATCCACTGTGCTCACCTCCCTGACCCCAAACTCCACTGCATTTCCTGACGCAAAATCTTCAGCCACCATGTGCCTCCAGGGGTGCACTGATTCGGCCACAGAGAAAAAGAACAACCCGCCCAGCTCTAAGCAGAGCAGAGATGTGCCCCAAGTTACAGAAGTGAAAGCAGTTCAAGGAAAAACGCTAACACAACAGTGTTTCATGCTCAATTTTTATTTCAATGTTATGCAACTGCATAAGTATAAATAATCGTGTTCAATATACAACAATTATGACATCCATAAGGAGTTTCTTAGAGAAAATAAGACTGCAAACACTTTATTGCACAGACCCTAACGATTTTTTTTGATGTTTTTTTGTTTTGTTTTTTTGTAAGCTGAGGAATCTACAGCAGGAAGTCTACAAAAGAACACATCAGATCTACAATCACATAAAGACTGACCAAGTAGAACACAGGCAGGAGGATCTCTAACAGCTCACTGATCAGGTAAACACCAACAAACAGGTACTACACAAACACAAGCTTAAGCACTGTTACACTTCCAAAATGCAAAGAACTTAGTTGTCAGAAGTGATAATGAACTATACAAAATATACATGAAGTTATACTGTAAACAAATAACTACATGTGCTTTAAAGGAAACAACAGGAGAGCTGAAAAAATGCATAAGACTGTAAACTAGGAAATACCTCCCAGACAGAAATGTTATTTTGAAGTGCATTAGCGTTCATTTGTAGTAACTGCCAAAGCACAGATGAACTGTAAATGTCGAGACCATTTTATCTTTAAAACTGCGTAAGAATTGTTATCCATTGCTTACTAGCTCCTCTGTGAATGCAAAGGCAGTATGAATGTTCTAGTGCCACATGAAAAAAATCAGAAAGACTTATTTGTGATATTATCTTTCCATGACAGGTTTGCTGTAATCCAACTCAACTAATGAGTATAATAAAGTTTTCACCAGAGGGAAATGAATTCTGCACACTCTCAGTTGTCATACAAATCTCCAAGTCAAGATTACACTGTGCTTTTATGAACTATGTCCTAGCTTTCAAGGCAGAAAGACAATCTGTAAGCCCTGATGAAACAGGTAGGGGCCTAGCTCTACTGTGTGAACATATAACAGAAATAAGCAAAACTAGCATTCTATTGATCCCCATCATTAAAAAACATGTGTCTGCAAGGTTATTTTGTAGTGCTTCTGTACATGTTTCAAATTCTACCTTTCATCCTTCACAACAAACTAAATACCTCCACACGAAAATGATCAAAGTCTACACGTTCCACAGTATACAAAATTTAAATAAGGCCTAGCAAAAGTAAAAAGACAGTAACATTCTAGCACCAAATAGCTCCAACAAGTTCCTTTGTTACAAAATGCTTCTTTTATAATTACAGTATTAACTTTTTTTTGCATACAAATAAAAGGATTGTTATGAAATGTATGGAGCTACTCAATGCATTTAGAAATTAACGTGAAACCTGGAATTACTTGCTAAAAACAGCAAGTTAAGTCTACAACATAAGGCCCCAGCTATGTATCAGATGTCCTGAACTTTTTTGAAGAAATGACACTGAAACTGCTTCTTTTCCTTTTTACCTTGTCAGAAAATAAAGCTACAGCTGTATGAAGCTAATTATGCAGACCTGTATGCCATGATAATATGTATTCTCTCAATGTATTAAAAACCAGGCATGAACATACTAGTACTGCAAGTCATGTGCTTATCCTTGTGCCTCACGCTGCAAGGGCCCACATTTAAAAAGCTCAAGGAACTCAAGAGAGGACTGCAGCAAAACCTGAGCACACAGCATGTGCTTCAGAGAATCAGCCTTGTCTGAGGTGAAGGACACAGAACACACTCCCAGTAGACAAGAACCACCATTTCACCACAGAACACAACTCTTGCTGGGACACACTGGTAACCAGGTGATCCTCTCGTAGCTTTACAGACACCCACCCTAAGAGACAGGCTTTGTGCGGTAGGGAGATGCAGTTAGGTCTGGTGTTAGATCTGGCGAAGCAGTCAGCCAGGTACAGCACTATCAAAACTGGATTATTAAAAATATATGTAAAAACCTACAATAAGTCACCGTATTTGTTCTTTACTAGCATTTTTTTTAACCTCTAGCTAGGATGTTTAGTAAGTAAAAATGTGGCCTGTTTTTATTTTCCAGTCGGACCAATGCTTGTGCATGTCCATGCCAGGTCTGAGTTCTAATAATTGTGTTTCATATTTTGAGTATGGCAAATAAGTGGCAAAGCAACTGTCTTAAAAAAGGGGAGAGTAAACAACGCAATCAGCAGCAAAGTATATATGCTACATTCAAACCCCAAACACACCACTAGGTATTTACAAAGGAAATATTTTCTTCAACAGCTCTGAGCTGTAAAGGTATTCTTGTACAAATACTATATGGTAACAGTTTTACCGGTTACAATTAGGAAGGCATTTTGAAAAAAAGTCTTCTCTTTACATATCCCCTTTCTTCAGTGAATGAAAGCTTGGCTGCACAAAGACACGACACAGTGATGGTTCAAAGGTAGTCCAGTATATTGACATTGTTTCAGCTAGTCTTGAATTCACACCTGCCAGGTGTTAGACACTTAACAGGATTTTTTGTGAGGACTGCTCCGCGAAGCTTCCTTTCCCCGCCGCTGCCGAGCCGCGTCTTTGTCATTAGAAAGTGCGTTAGGGCGGTCAGGTGTGGTAGCTGACCTGGGTAAATCTTTACCTACATTCTGTTTTCTTGAAGCAGACTGCTGAGCCTGAACGGCATCTTTTCCCTTTACATCCACAGTGCTAACACAAAAAGACTTTTCTTGATTTCCAGGTTTTCCTCCAAGGTTTGAAGCAGGGTGGTGGGTTTCTACTACAACTGCAGCACTGTGCAAGGCCATCAGTGAAACACTTTTAGTCATTTCTGCCTTACCAATCCCCGAGGAAGCGGTGCTTTTCTTATTTAGCTCCTTGCATGTTGCAGGAAGCTCAGGTGAGCCTGCTTTAACCTTTGCTGAAGATGCATCACCCTTCGCTGAAGACAAAGCAGATACTTCTTGTCTACATTCAGATAAATTGGCTGTGTAAGTCAGTGGCTTTCCTGGTGTTGCAGCCACACGACAAGAATTCTGCCCGCTGGCAGCTGACAAATGTTTCATTGCAATCTGCTTGTTTGCATCCTCTGGCTGTTTTTGATTAACTTGTCCTTTCCCTTTTGAATCTTGAGAGCTTTTGCTACCTGCGGTCACTTTTTCTACTCCTTTCCCTCTGGCATCGCAGTTTGTCAGGCAAAGGGTAGGCTCCACTTTCCCACTGTCAAGCTGAACATAAAGTGCATCAGTGCATATTTTTCCTTCAGGTCTTTTGTCTGCAGAGATCACCTGGTTACTAGGACTTCTGTCTGCCTGTTTGCTCAGCACGAGACAGTCTTTCACAGTGGAAAACTTTGGAGACACAGTTTGTTTTTCACTGAGGTGAAGTTGCTTTTGATTAGCAGATTCCACCAAGCCTGCTGGTTCCTGCCTCTGCATCTGCATAGAACTCTCTGGGCCTGCTGGTACTGGGCCGACAGCAGAGCATTTGGGTTTGGTGTCAGGAGTGACGCTGCTCATCTGGAGGGTGAATACTGAGCTGTGCTCCAAACTCACAGGCCTTTCAGTCTGCATGTGTTCAGTGCTCATTTTTGTCAAAGAGCCTGATACAGAACAAAGGGGATCTAGCACATTTTTACTGGTGGGTTTCCCATCTTTCTGAGAGCTGGTGGACGCCTGAATAATAGTTTCTTTTTCTTTTATGGTTGGAGTACACGGTTTCTGTGACAATGTCTGTTTATCCAAGTACTTAGACTTAGAGGAACTCATTTCAGAGACTGGCCTGTGTTTATTACTGCTGCTCTCCACACAGGTAGCAGCAGGTTTCGCATGTTCTTGAACATCTACGTGAACATCTACAGCACAGTTTCTGCTTACAGTGTCTCTCACAGCAGGGGAGCTTGAAGTGCGAAGTTGCTGCCGAGGAACTTGGCTGGACTGCTCTTTCTCAGTAGTTTGAAGCCTTATGTCAGTGAGCTGTTTCTCGTCTTTCTTTCCTAAATCTTTAGCATTGTCCTTCTGCACAGAGGAAACCAGTGCAGACTTCTCATTTTTAGGACTGCAATCTGTTGAGGCTTGCATGGGCCGTTTGGATGGAAGGGCTTCACTCTTTGATTCTGTGGTAACTTTCTTAGATTCACCTAGAACCTTCTGTGTAGCTACATCCATTTCCACAAAATGACTAGCAGCACTGCTGTCATCTTTGCCTAGCTGTTTCAGTGATTCTCTGCCATCCTTAGGTTGTGCCTTGGGGCCAGCTGCATGCATTTTTCCTTGCAGCTGAGATGGAATGGCAAAATCAGCACAGGTTTTTTCATTGCTTTTGCAGTAGCTTGTTATCAGGACATCCGAGACAGATGCCTTCAGAGACGACTCCCTGATCACCTCCACCTTTGCAGGGATAGGCTCACAACTTCTCTGGACTACTGGCTGTTTGGCAGGCAACTCCTTCTGTATCTGCTTCTCTTTTCCTACAGCTTTTTCAGGAGTGCTTTGGACAGCTGAAAGTTTGAAATATGTTTGAGTAGCTTTAATACTCTGACTTTGAATAACACAAGTCTTCATCTCCATTGAACTGTCCTTCTGTTTTGAAGGGGAGGTGTCTTTCTTTTGAACACCTTCAGTAACAGAAATATTGCCTTTAGTAGCTGGACCTGAAATCTTTTTCTCTGTCACTACTTCTGCAGCCACAGGGGCGACTGGTGGATTTGGAGAACTCTTGCTTGTTTGCAGAACCTGAGGCTCTGATACATTGACTTTGCCAGATTTTGAATAGTTTAACAACTGCTCCTTCTGACAGGCCAATTCTGGCTTCCCACCACTCCCCTGTGGTGCTGGGGTTTTAGGAGATCCTCCATCACTGCTGGTGCTCTGTCCTTCTGGCAGCACACACAGAGGCAGTTCAGTTTTCGAAGCCTGTGGCCCAGAAAGTAAGGCAATGTCTAGTGTGCCTTCTATTGGCTTTAAACAGGAAACAGACCTCCCATCAAGTTTATATTCTGATGGACTTTTTCTGACAGGAGCCTCAGTGGAAATAAGGGTTGGTTTTTCCACACTCGTGTCTGCTCGGCCATTCAAGGTCTTGAGAGGAACAAAAGAAACTGAGCTAATCTGAGCAGCATGTGCACTGCCAATAAACGCTCTGCCATCAGCAACTGCAGTGGAGTCCTGCTGTATGTTTATGGGCCTGCCTGTATTAAACTGAAGACATTCATGAACGTTTGATGTCAATTTTGGCTTTAGTACTGGACAGACGCTGTCATCTTTTTCTTCAGTTGACATTTTCTTTCTAAAATAATCAATATTTGAAAGTTTACCATCTAATCTTTCAAATTTGACAAATTCTTTTGTTGGTGCATTTTTATCTGTGTTTTCTCCCTTTCCATTTAGCATTCTGTCAGAAGACTGAGGTAGCGCATCTTGCAGTGTACACGGAGGGGAAATTCTTTTGAAGTCATAAGAAATATGACTGAGTTCATTAGGTGGATGCCCATGACATGACATCTGTGCATCTAAAACAACACCATCATTTGATCTCAAGTTTGCATTTTTTTGAAGGGTGTCTTTGAGTATGCCACCAGCTGACTGGGTCTCCAAAGCAACAATTTTTGTTTCAAATGGATTTGATCTTTCTAATACCTTCTGGAATGCTTTTTTGTCTCTTTCTTCCAGTCTCAATGTATTAGGATTTTCTTGTTCACTGCTAGGTTCATGTATAGCAGCATTTGCTTTTTCAGCAAAATCTTGCTTTTTCATAACTATCTTCACCTTCAGCTTCTCTCTGTCTAGCTCATCGATGGATTCTTGCCTACCTAATTTTCGGGAGATGGGTCGTTTCAAGCAGCCTTGCTCTGCAGGCCTGACTCGTGTGAGTGATGGCACGTCACACACATTTTCCTCCAAGCTCTGAAGAGTCACTTCCCTTTGGGACAACTCTCTGTTCACTTCTTCCTGGGTCACTTCCAGACTGTGTTTTCGTGAACATAAGTGTTTCTTATCACCACCATAAGAGGGTGCAAGTTTCTCTTCAGATTGGACTCTCTTTAACAGTGGAGATCTTGGTGGCTCTGCACTCTTTGGCCTAACAATATGCCTCACAATAGTTGGAGGGGAGTGCATTTTGCTAGGAAAAGACTGAGCTATTTTTGTATTTCCAATCGAATGTCCTAGCAATGGTGATGGAGATCGCTGAGGGGATGTCGGCTGGGGTGTTGGAGAAGGTGTCCGTGCAAGAGGAGAGAGAGGAATGCTGCCAGCTGATTTGCGTCTTCCTGATCTGTATCTTTGCCCACCAAGCTTTGGACCCAAGCCATGGAGAGTGCTGGGTCTTATGTGTCCTGAACCAGCTGGAGAATTTGGAGCACTTGAACTAGGGGAGCTACTCTGAGAAGAGTTAGTACCTGCAAAAAGAACAAATGAAGAAACCAAACAAACATAAGATTAATAATATTTTTTTAAACTTGTCTAAATGCTCAGGAGACAAAACTTTCACTGGGTCAAAAGGTCTACGTGCCATCCACTGTCACAATGTTGCAAAACTTGGAAGGTATTGAGTGAGTGAGCTGTAAAACCCTCAACATTCTAACCACATTGCTATTTTCCCTTTTTCCCTCTGTTCCTTCATCCCATTTTGTTATCGCTTCCTTCTATTTAAATAGAATAGTTAATGCTTTCTGCCACTTCAAAGCAGTGACCAAAGCTTTTCAAATAGTTTACCTTTGCCAAGGGATTGTACAAAAGCAGTCACTTTTAGTACACACTAAAATCACAACAGATGTAGAACAGGAAAAAGGGGCAGGCTTTTAGGAGCCTGAAAGACGCTTATTTCAGCATCCCAACAATCTTTTCAGCAATAAATCTGCATTCATGAGTGCCCATGCTAGTTCCGTTATGTAGCACCTTTTTCCTCAGTTTCATTCTTCTACTGATCAGCCTCTCCTAGTCAAGGTTCTACTTTTTACTCCAAATCTGGGTTGTTTGTTACTCAATATAGCCACTGGACTTGGATTTAAACTCTGGGACAAACCTAGTAGACAGCTCCCTTTTAGGTATTTCTATAGCATGGAACCACCTCAGATTTTGCATCAGGAATGTTTTTCCTTTTTTGAAGATAGAAACCAGCTGTTCAATGATTACACTTGTCAGAGCTGACTACTCTCAGCAGAGTGAAACAGATCCAGAGAGCTCAAAAGAAGTAGAATATACTTCAAGTCATTTTCATCTGCCCTCCACTCCCTTCGCACTCACCAGATGGAAAATCAGGAGTAGAACGGTAGCTTGGGGTAGGTGATCTAGGAGATAAGCTGTGGGTTGGAGACCCAGGCAAGCTTTCCCCTGATGAAAGTGACCGGTTCAGGCAGGAGAAACTTCTGCTGGTGTGAAGAAGAGGAGAGGGTTGCTTGGCCAGCTTTTTAAAGAAAGATCTTCTCCTAGCATGAGAAGAAAACAGCATTAATCAGAAGATGCACAGAAGCTACTATTACCACAGGCAAAATTCTTGCAAGCTGACATTGCTTCCTTCTCCCACTACTCTCAGAAAAGCAAATATTAAATCTATGTTTACATGAAAACAAAACACATGGCAGAGGGTGAAGTTTAGAAAATATCCTGATTTGCTAATAGCTGGGATAGATATGGTAACTGGTCTATCTGTACTAAAATTTACTCACCATAGATCAGGAGAATGGTTAGCTTCTTATGAGTATAAATCTCACATTTTTTTAATTTAAGAGCCCACCAAAACTGTAGGAATATCTATAAAGTACTCGCAATGTATTTACAAAATACACATAAACTTATCAAATCAAAAATTCCCATAAACTTAACACTAGAAACTTTAATTGAACAAGTACAAAAAGATATACTTAAATCAAATTAAGACTGAACTTCAGTCATTGACTTTCTTCCCCATATCTGTGTGTGCATTGTGCAAAATTTTTAGGTGTTGTTTTAACAAAACTAGTTTAGGCAAAACAGGACTTGCAGGGTGTGTTACAACCACAGGATCTCATTGAAGAAGATAAAAAGATGTAGAAGAGAGAGAACTGCATTAACTTCATATTATAAATTAATTGTTACATATACACAAACAGAAACATATTTGCCATGAAAGAAAAGGATTACTTACCTCTCTAAACTCTCTTTCTTCTTGGTTTTCTTACTGCGCCTGACCATTCGGCTCCTATAGCTGTATCGCCTGGCAGGTCCTGTCTTGATGGAAGTGTTTTCAAAAGGAGTTGTTGTTACCGAGACTTTGTTACCACTCTGCCAAAAAGGAGGAGGAACCTTTAGGCATGAACAATGCAAGATGATTTTGCCTTAAATTGAAGCTACACCACAAATGTGAATGCAATGAGACAGAAATCCAGCATCAGAGTTAAGAGCTGGCAGAGCACGGTACCCTACAGAGACGTTGCCAGGCTAATTTATATCAGAAAAAAGGATGACTGGAAAATTCTCAAATTCTGCCAGATCTCCTAAACTTCCTCCATTCCAGCTTTGGGACAAGGAGAAATTCCAATAACTGTAGCTAGACAGGAGTCGTCCAAGGATGGACAAAACCTGCAGTTTAAGATGGAAGCTTCTACAAAACCATCCTCTTTGCCCACAAAGAACAGCTGTCACTGTGCAGTGGTCCCTTCGCTGGCCATTCATGTCTCAGGGTACCAACTGTTACAATGATGAAATGGAGGAGAAAATTTAATCTTCATTACCAGTCCCAAACAATCCTTTTATCTTGTTCAAAAGAGGTAACAAATATAATTTAGTTAAGCTTTTTAGGACCATTCTCATGAACAGATGACTCAATAAATAAAATCAACCGGAAATAACTATTTTATGTTTCAGAAATCCATACCTTCTTCCCAGCGCTGTATACTACTACAGTGAACTTCTTTTCAAAGGAATTTCAATAGCCCAAGTTAATTTATACAGCACATTTAGATAAACAACAATCTCTCATTTTGAGTTTATTCTTGTAAGTAGTGTGCAGGGTTGTCAGGTTTCTCTTTTTCTGTACTTGAGACAGAAAATAACTGTACACTCAACTGCCTAAAATTAAAGAACTTTCTCTTATGTCTTTCTTGCAAAACTGTAAAACTTGGAAGTTTTCCTGGTTTCAGAAAAGGAAAACAAAGGCTTAAGAAAAAGTGTATTTTGTTTCTTTCCTCTGCTCTTGATATTTCCTCACTACTTTACTGCTTTCCAATCTTTTTATAACTGACTACTCCCTTTGACAGGTAAAGCTCTGCATGTAACACCATAAATTGTTAATAATATAGGAAGTAAAAATACAACTGTCTAAAATAATTCTGACCTATGTTAGTCTGTGCAAAAAGTATTACATAAAAACTGCAATATGATGAGCTACAATGAAAAGTTAAGATTTAAAAAGTTAGGTTTTTTGTTTTCAAGGAAAAATTATAGTTTTCTAACAGGATAGACCTCAGAAAACTCCACAAGAGAAAAATGTAGATTATTCAGAAAAGTCCAACTGCAGGATCAGAACTTCATTAAGCAAAGCAGCTCTGTGGGACATGCCTGGCTACATACGAGACAAAACCCTTTTGGTCCTTAAGATTATGAAAGGTAAGTTCCTATATAGCAGGCAAGAAAACATTTCCTGTTCTTTGTTTCCACTTTACCTAACTGATTTCATTGATTGAGAAGTAGTATCATCATTAAAGGTCTGAATTACCTGATGAACATGGGGTAATTCAAAATGCTTGAAAAAGTCAATTTCTTAGATACAGAGACATGTTTTTGTGTCAATGCCTCAAATGTACTTCAGCTACCTCAGCAGCAATGTCAGTTCATTGCAGAGAAATGAAAACCACAGCAGAATATATGAAGTCATTGACCTTTCTCCAGATATGTGCAACAGTAGCTTCAATTTTGTACTTGAACAACCACAAAATCTGATAACTAATCTCTAAAGGAAACAAACATAACCCCTCAATCCTTGGTGAAAACAGCAAGGGCTTCTGTATTCCAGTTGTCCAAGAGTTACCTTTAACAACAGCTCAATGACTTCTGTATGAACAAGACCATGCACTGGCTCTCCGTTGATATGAGTAATCAGGTCTCCAGCTTTTAAACCTGCTTGGTGAGCCACACCTCCTTCTTCCACGTTCTGGAAATCAGAGATAAAAAGAACAAAATGGTCTCCTGTTTAACCTTCTTACTTCAAGAGTTTAATGAACTCCTTCTATAAAACCAGCTGGCAATGAAGAAAACTTACAGATATTAAGTTACATAAAGGAGGAAAAGAAGAAAAATCAGACCAGCCATTTCACCATCAACTACTTATTCAAACTTCCTACCTACACGAGGCCTGGAATGGTTTCAAAGTTCACTGAAATGCTGTTTGTTGTCATTGGTATTAAGCTCGGTATAGCTGCACAGTTTTCATGCATCATAAAGGGGTGATTCACTCTCCATGGCCAAATTTCAGAATGAAGATTTTAGCACCTGACTCTGAGAAATACTGATGTAATTAAGGCAGTGGTCACATGCAGTACCCTAATAATGACAAAAATTAGCTCCACCATATAGTTAAGGATGGTTTTCATTTGATTCAAATTCACCAGGCTGCCCATTAGAGGGAATCACAAAGGTGATGAAGGACCAAAACAAACTGAATTGCAAATTATTTTGAAGGTGGCTTAAATAATTTATTATATTTTAAAATGAGCTTCTGAAGAATTTAAAGTCACGCAGCCACTGCTGATGCCTACAGTGCAGACAGAGCTAAAAACCCCCAAATTTATAGAGTTTTGGAAAAAAGGCAAGGTTTCAGTATTACTGCAATGTACCATTTTTCCCCTTCCTTTCACTGATGTGATGCTACACCAGTGGCAAGAAATCAAATTTTTTACCAAATGTACCCCATTCTCCAGACTCAAAGTTCTTGGTGCTTTAATACATCCGAGAGGTAAGAAACATGAATGAAAAATGAGTAATACAATACCACATCAGTAGCACTGCTACTTCAAAACCTACAGTACCTATTTAAAACAATAATAGAATCACAGAATGTCCTGAGTTGGAAGGGACCCACAAGGATCATGGGAGTCCAACTCCTGTCCCTGCACAGGACAATCCACAGTTCACACCATGTGTCTGAGGGTGTTGTCCAGTCTCTTCTTGAACACTGTCAGGCTTGGGGCCGGGACACCTCCATGGGGAGCCTGTTCCAGTGTCCACCACCCTCTGGGTGAAGAATCTTTTCCTAATGTCCAACCTAAACCTCCCCTGGCACATCTTCCTGCCATTCCCTCGGGTTCTGTCATTGGTCACCAGAGAGAAGAGATCAGCGCCTGCCCCTCCTCCTCCCGCTGTGAGGAAGCTGTAGCTGTGGTGAGGTCTCCTCTTAGTCTCCTCTTCTCCAGGCTGAACAAACCCAGTGACTTTAGCCGCTCCTCATAAGGGTTCCTCTCCAAATGCTTCACAAACTTCATAGCCCTCTTCTGGACACTCTCCAGTAGCTTCACATCCTGTTTATCCTGTGTTGCCCAGACCTGCACCCAGTGCTCCAGGTGAGGCCGCACCAGTGCAGAGCAGAGCGGGACAATCCCCTCCCTGCCCGGCTGGCCATGCTGTGCTGGATGCACCCAGGACACGCTTGCCCTCTCGGCTGCCAGGGACACTGTTGGCTCATGTTCAACTTGCCATCGGCCAGAGCCCCCAAATCCTTCGCTGCAGAGCTGCTCTCCAGGCTCTCTTCCCCAGTCTGTATGTACAGACAGGGTTGCCGTGTCCCAGGTGCAAAATCCAGCACTTGCCCTTGTTGAACTTCATGCGGTTGGTGATTACCCAGTTCTCCAATTTGTCCAGATCCCTCTGCAGGACCTCTCTGCCCTTGAGAGTGTCAACAGCTACTCCCAACTTTGTGTCATCAGCAAACTCACTAAGTAATCCCTCAAGTCCTGAGTCTAAGCCATTTATGAAGACAGTGAAGAGTGCTGGCCCTAAGATGGATCCCTGGGGAACCCCGCTGGTGACTGGTCGCCAGCCCGATATAACCCCATTTACTGGAACCCTTTGAGCCCGTCCCGTCAGCCAATTGCTCACCCACTGCACTGTGCGTTTACCCAGCTGTGTGCTGGACATCCTGTCCGGGAGGATACTGTGAGAGACAGTATCAAAGGCTTTACTGAAATCCAAAAAGATCACATTGCCAGGCTTCCCTTGGTCAACTAGGTTGGTAACCTTGTCACAGAAAGAATTAAGTCTGTTAAGCAGGACTTTCCCTTCATGAACCCCTGCTGGCTGGGACCAATGACTGTGTTGTCATTAAGGTGTTTTTCAATAACTCCCAGAACAATCTTCTCCACGATTTTGCCAGGCACAGAAGTGAGGCTGACAGGCCTGTAGTTGCCAGGGTCATCCCTGTTGCCGTTCTTGTAGACTGGGACAATGTTTGCCAGCTTCCAGTCTTCCAGGACCTCTCCAGATTCCCAGAAGCATTGAAAAATCACAGAAAGAGATCTCACTATAACATCAGCCAGCACTTTAAACACCCTTGGATGAATCCCATCAGGCCCCATCGACTTGTAGGGATGTAGCTGGAGTAGCAAATCCCATAAAAGTTCAGAGTTGGCTGGGAGTTTATCATTTGCACAGCCATGGTTCCCTAGCCCAGGACTCTCTGGGCCCCAGAGCCCATCTTCGGTGTTGAAGACCAAGACGAAGAAAGCATTAAAAGTCTTGTCTTTGTCTATGTCTGTTTATGAGGTGACCATGCTCATCAAGTAATGGGCCAATATTATTTCTGGCTTGCCTTTTTCCGTTAACATATTTTAAAAACCCTTTTTATTATTCCTCACAGTACTGGCCAGCTTCAACTCTGAGCTTTGGCTGCACAAATTTCCTCCCTACAGTGGTGAGCAGCATCTCTGTAGTCCTCCCACGACAATCTGACCTTGCTTCTGCTGACTATGTACTTTATCTTTTCACTCTAGTTCAAGAAGAAGACCCCTGCTTAGCCAAGCCAGCGCTTTGCTTCACACGTTTGACTGTCGACATTTTGGAATTGCCAGCTCCTGCGCTTTTAGGAAGTGGCTCTTAAAAAATGACCAGCACTGACAGACCCCAACACCTT
The DNA here is from genome assembly GCF_036013445.1 of Caloenas nicobarica. Taxonomy (NCBI): domain Eukaryota; kingdom Metazoa; phylum Chordata; class Aves; order Columbiformes; family Columbidae; genus Caloenas; species Caloenas nicobarica. The sequence goes on from NC_088284.1 coordinate 17,754,851, forward strand.
CAAAAGCTTCTTCCCAGGGGACCTTACTAAGTAGTTATCTGAGCAACCTGAAGTCTGCTCTCCTCATACCCAGAGTTGAGGTCCCGCTGGCAGTGTTTCTCCTGATAGCGCGGATTTTAAACCTGGCTGCTTTGTGGCTGCTGTGGCCAAGGCAGCCACCAACCACCACTTCACCCACGAGATCCTCTCTGTTAGTGCACAGCAAATACGGGCAGGCATCTTTCCTGGTCAGTTCCCTTAGTACTTCCACCAAGATGTTATTGTCCAGATGCTTCAGGAATCTTCTGGACCTGTTGGTGCCAGCTGTGTGATATTCCCAGTTGACAGCTGGCAAGTTGAATTCGCCCATAAGGACAAGGGCAGATGACTCAGAGGCTTCCCCTAGTTACTTAAAGAATAACTCAGTGTCATCATCCTGGCTGAGTGCCCTATCTGTACAAAACTTCAAAGCTTTTGATATATTTATAATCCATTTTTCAAAACTATTTTAAGGTGGTTGAAATATTTTAGTTTATACACACACACAATATTTATGTATATATAATACATAAATGATAGAAAATATATGATTTGTTATGAACCTCGATTACAAAATTAATATAATTACACCTATACTTACATAAATACTTATTTATTTTACAATTAAGGAGGTTAATAACCAATGAAATGCAAGAACTGCTGCCTTTTCCCTTAGCCTGCCTCCCGCTTCGTTCAAATCAGTAGTGAACAGAGGATGAAAAACACATGATCTATTCAAGACAGTCAGTCTTTTTCCTGTGCCACAGATCCTCAGAGGTATTCACGATTCCAAATGATTTGCACATTTCTACACAAAAGAATGTCAGTGCTTGAAATCAGCCTACTTGTGTGTAGTAAAATACTGTGGACTTTTATGAATCCCTTAACTGATGCAGTTTAATAAATAAATTCCATGTATATTTCGACAATCTCTGTTTACAGTCTCTTAGTTTTGCAGATCCTGCCCTCAATCAAAGAGAGGCTGCATCAAACCTTTGGTTTTCTAAGCCGCAGTACTGTGAACTTAAGACATGGCTGTTCCTAATTGCCGAACTTGCCAAAAGTGAGAGTGACCCATGCAGAACGTCAACATTGTAGGTACGTATCACTTCTGCCAAAAGCGGCTTATGTTCTCCCTACAGCCAACACTGGTGTTATGTACAGGCACAAATTGCATTCTAAGAAAACTGTTTTGCAGAACATCATGATTTACACAGTAACTCCCAACAAACAGATACTATAGGTACAAAAACCCAAACCAAATATATCATTACAGTTTTCTGTGACTGTACATAAGCAAAAAACCATATTATCTTACCCAAACAATATGGTGCACAGTGTAGATATCGCTGTCACCCACATAAACTCTGATGGCTCGGATGGTGAAGCCGTACTTTTTTCCTGAACTGTGAATTACTATCGGTTGACGAGGACTTGCAGCAGCAATTGATGAATCACGGCTGGGAGATGAATCTCGGGAAGATGAAGGATCAGATGATAGGGAATGAGGAGACATAGGACTTCCCAAAGGAGAAACACCAAACACATCTGCAAAAACAAACAAACAAACAATCTGCCTATTAAAGTGTATTGTGAGCACACACATATACAGACACAGAACAGGGAAGCTGCTTAGTTTTAACACCTTTGTGTCAAAATATACCATTGCCTTTACATAAATACTCTCTCCTCCTCTATCAGTGTGTATGTTAGCGAATGAGAAGTTTAACCAACACTATATCTTAGAATGAAATTTCATTCCCTGTAGCATAAACCGTATTATTTAAAGCAAATGTTAACTTGTTAGATGCAGACTGCTTTTTTCTCTTAGACAGGAAACACATTCATTGCTAATTTTGAAAAAACAATTCTCAGCCTCTTCCTAACAAACACTCATGAAAAGAAAACCCGAGTTTGGTAGCATATGTTATTGTGAGTACACCCCAAATCATCCCCCAAAGCATCTAGCAGTGCTAAACAAAGCACTAGTTGTTTTTTCATTTTCAGTTATATATAGATACAGAGTACTGTAATTAAACCACAATATCTATTTTGTTACATAGGACAGTAACTCAATGCTTGTACCGAGCCCCCATTTCTACATTCTGCTACACCATGTAAAACCACAAGAATTTCTTGCAACAACAATATCAATTACTGCTCCATTTTATTTCATTGTTTTGAAAGCACTATGTGCTCATGCTTGTGCAAATATAAAAAACAATTGCAGCAGCATAAAACACACTTTGGTGACTGTAACAAGGTGACAGCTCTGCAAAGGAATGCAGACCACCAGAAAGATCCCAGGTTTGGTGTCCATGACAAGCCCTGTCATGCAAGGGCAGATACGCTTTGACAGTAAAGGCGCTACTCCCTGGATGCGACTCACCAGAGGCTCCCAGAGGTTGGTATCACCAGCTAATGCTGAAATCCCAAAGAGCCAAGCCCCGAAGGGGCTGTATCTGTCACACGCTGGCTCTGAAACATGCCAGGTCTGCTTTCTGCTGCATGTGGGACATGTCTTATGACTCTGAACTGTATGTCTCAGGTTGGGAACACTGACCATCTGTTGCTGTAGTTTATTTTATGGATAAGCATGAATAAGGTAGGTTTTTTGGACAGTATTAGGTACAGCTAACATGTAAGATTTGGTATATGATATAATGACAAGATTTTATAGGCGTAGGCAAAGCTAAGCTTGGATTTTATAGAATGATGCTGAGATTAAACTGAAAGAAAACTGTAGTTTAATGAACACAGTAACTCAGTCTATATAATCTCTGAACTTAGTGACTCTTATTAGACAGCTCTGGAAGCACTACTAGAATACAAACTGATGAATAACTCGATTGCTGTGTGTATATCATGCTTCTGTGACAGCTAATCTCATTAACTGGCATGCACTACAGGCCCTCTACAAGCAGGAAAAAATAGTCCTGGTACTATCTGTTACAGGGGTATAGCAACAACCACTGAAAATACACTGAAAACACACTGAAAACAGGAAATGGGGTCCATCTTTTTGAAACACCCTGTACTATTTGGAAGGAAGAGTCTGCACAAGGAACAAGCCCAGAGTGTTTGCAAGCTGCTTGTGGTTTTCAATGCCCTGAACAGACTGAGCATGTGGTCTCATTGTAAATCACAATTTTCTCATTTTAAAAATAAAGTGATCTTCATGCATTTTGTGAGAATGATCATTCATATTCAGACAGCATCACAGAAATGCTAAGAATTCTTTTCATTGTCACCCAGTTGTTCTCATTCAAGCAGAGGCAAAATACTCGTTTTAACTGAGACTCAATATTTTCCTCTTGACTTATTTATCAAAAAATCCTCATAGTTAGCTGCTGGAATTAGTTACTGCACAGGAAGCCTATGCTGTTCTTTAAACTGTATGGTGAAGAAGAAAACAGGTGAAGAGAAGAGCCAGAACCAACTCTTCAACAATTCTCCACTAGCCTGAGGACTCAATGCAACCTGCTGAAGTTACTGTCAAAGCCACCTTTGAACATATGGAGGGTTATCAGACCAGCAGACACTTCAGTATTTCACCTAAGGTCTAAAAGAAGCATATGGCCAGTGTGCAAAGTTGAGATGTCATCCCACTTTTGGGAAAAAAAACCCTCAAACACTGGGAAATTTGGACTTTGATTCTGAACCATTAAAACACAAAGCACCAAAGCTTCATCTGGAAACACTCAATACTACTGTTATTCCTCCACCTACTTGTAGGAGTATTTCTGGCTTCAGATTTTGAGCACTCCATGTAAGCCTATGTAGTACAGAACAGGAGCCTACATGCTATTTCCACTTTTGTGACACTTCTCTTTGGCTTATTGCCTTTCCTTATGGGCGATGGGAGAGAACTAATCAGGCTGAATGTGCTGCTGTAACAAACAGCTATTCTTGGAGCTGTACACAGTGAGCTACTTAAAACTTAAGCTACACCCCTGCTGTAGGGTGGGCCAAGGACTGAAGCCTGCATCCTGCTGTGCATGCACACAGACAAACACAAAGTTGGCACCACTAAGCTACATTTTTGCCTGCCAGAGAAGGCCCCACAGCTGTAACAAGACCACTGTAACTCAGCGATGAGATTGCACCACCTAATAACACAGCTGAACAGGAGAAACAAAAAAGTGTGACATCATCCATTCCGGGCTCTCCAAAATATTGAATTTGCATCATAAACCATCAAGTCTGCATAAATCATAACATTTCAAACAAAAAGATTTATCTCTACCTCCTGGGATCATGAGGGACAAAGCACTTGCAGAAAGGGACTTTGTGACTTTTCCAGAGATGATCTTTTTCTCTGTGTTTTCTAACTGTTGACGAGCCATGTGAGACGCAACATCACTGGGTGGCTTTGAGGAGTTATCTGTACTGTCCACACTCTCATGTCTTCCATGTATCTGATCTAAGTGCTCTGAAAAACTGCCAACTGTACAAAGAAGAAGGGATAAACACATTGAGGGAAAACTGGGGGTCAAGGTGGGGAAATGATACAATCATGAGACAAGAATTTTTCTTCCTGTTAGTAAGTTCATAAAACAACATAACAGAAACTTAGGTAATTCTTCTAAACTTACAGAATGCATAAACGTTAACAGAAAGAACTGAATCAACAGCTTTTTGTAGTCACTGACTAAAGTAAAATAAGAGACAAAAGCTGAAGCAAGTTGGGTATCTCAATATGCAGCACCCACCTTAGAGAACTTAAACATTAATTTACTTCAGGAGTAGTTCACATGAAAAATAAATGCAAGGCTCCAATCCTATGGAAGTTGTTATCAGCTTAACAACTCCAAAAATAATGATTTTTTAATTGTTTGGTGGTTTTCTACCACAGAGGAGAAAGATACGTTGCACCACTATACTCATTATTACAACCACATTGATATTAACGTATCATGGGTAATTAACTTCCACAATTTTGGATGGAGGAAGGACAACAATATTTCAAAAAATGGAAAACAAACAAACAAACAAAACAAAACAACCAAAAAACCATAAAGGTCTTGTCTCAGGTGAACAACCTGCATGGGATTTCTTCAAAAATTGAAAGATGTCACAGGAAAGTTGTATGACCTAATGAAATATGCACTAAGGGTAGGTTGCCTGTTTAAAGACATAGCAGTAATCCCTAGTATTTGTTTAAGGTCACTGAATATCCAGTTGCTAATGGACCATAGAAAAATGAAATTATTCTTAAGTTTAATTGGTAAGTGACAGAAGAAGAGCAGATGCTTTGAGTTATCACTGTGACTGCTGTGCTAATGCCAACACCATAACACAGGGCTGGGGGAAGTGAGCAAGAATTGGGATACAGCACAGTCAACGTTTTAGACAAGGGAAGGAGATGCAAGTTGTTGTACAGCTGGATGAACCTGAGGAAGAAACGGAGAGGAGGAAGGGGAAGGAAAATGTGGACTACAAGGGAAATTAGGCATCTGGGCACAGAAAGGGGTATCTTGAGAAAACTCAGTGAGGTACAAAAGAGAAATAAGCTGAAAACAGGCAAATGTGTAGAGAAGGTAACTGGAACCTACATATGGACAATCATGAGACTGATATAGTCTGTGTATAAGGTCTTTCAACAGTTATACCAAACTCTCCTCTGAAAGTACAAAACCAGCAAGATACTAGGGCCTTGGATCCTACTGAAATGCATGCAAATACTTGAGTTGGGAAAGGGATGCATAAAGCAATTATTTAAGTAGGGAAAGATTTACAACACTCCCTCCTAGATTCCTAATGCCAAAAGTGATTTCCACATATCAAAGACAAACCTGCCAGTTCTGAATGGCATACATTATTAAGATATCTTAATTAAAACCACACAATTGTGCAGCACAGTGTTAGAAAACAGCAACATATACCAGTTGGAATGACTCCAGGATGATCAAAAGATCAACTTCGGTGAGGGATACAAAAACAGTGCTTTAAGAGCTCAAGGGGTCTAAGACTCCTTTTCTCCACGGAAGGATCCTGCAAAAGCCCTATGGTCAAGTCACCATCTTATTCATTTGCCTAGCAGCCCTCCAGAGTCAGTGGCGTGACACCAAATGTCGGCACTTCCAAAGATGTTGAAATTTTCCCATACATACATTCATGAGATTTTATTAATCTGAGCCTAAGCACAAACCAGATCCATCTTGGGATGCCTTTTTTTAAATGCAGTTCTGAAATACAGGACTTCCACATGCATGCAAGCTACTGCTAAACAAAGAAGGTCCACAACTGTTTCTAATGTCTTTAGTCAAGAGACCCACTGTGAATTACCTGATAGTGTGGAGCTGCTGATTGTACTTGCTGGAGTGGTTACTTCAGGTTCGTCTTGCACTATTTCTTCACTCACAAACGTGTGCTTTTCCTGTTCCTCCCGGGGCCCCACTAAGTTGGTGGAATCATCCTGTTCTCCTTCAGCTGATATGGACAACTTTGGAAGCAAACCAGAACTGTGTCGCTGCCTGCTGCTCTCAGTGTCAGAGGAGATGGGTGTAGATATTTGTTGTCTGCATTAAAAATAACCAAATGCTCATGCAGTTATTGGGATGAGGAGCCCTGCTACCTGGGAAGCAGGACTGGATGCAGACCACTTCCAGTACCCCCTTCTACTTACATTTCAGAATATTCTGAACTCCAGCTTAAAGATTCCACAGAAGGCAATGTTACACCTTTTGTTTTGTCTCCTGTATCTTCCTTTTCTTCACCTTGTGTTTGAGTGACTCGATCTATGCTACTAAAAACCTATTACAGACAAAAAGAAAATATATACAAAAAAGCCACCTTATCACTGACGTATTTTATGTAAAAAAACATGCAGGAAAGCACATTTCAGGTTGTACTCTGCATGTTCTAAATGCTTATACAGTATTTCAGAGTGCAAACTTCAAACTTCTTGAGCCTTTTTAAATTTCCAAGAGTTTGTGTTCTTAAAATGCTTTACTCTTTTGCGTTCTTGGCTCCTCACATACAGGGTCATGAGTAACATCTCTTCTCATTATGAATTCATCAGCTTTCTCCCCATTTCACTGTGTGAACTGAGAGAGTACAAACAAAATCCATAGCCTTGGGGTCTCTAGGTTACAGGATTAATGCACATCTTGGATTAACTCACAAACATAAAGCCAATCAAGGTAAAAAAAGCCCTAACCCTAAGATACTGACTTAGTATCTACCAGCCAGGTGTGGAAAGCAGAAAAATCAATCTGAATTGACTTTAAAGTTAAGAATAAATTAGTTAGATAAAGCACTTAGAAAAATTAAACTCTGATCACTGGAAGTCTGTTGTTTGCTTAGCTGAGAAACAGCACACAGCAATTGTCAGTTGTGTATTCTACAGCCTGAGAGGCACAGCGAGAGATGCAACGACATAACAGCATTAACAAACCAAATTATTACTGTGGTACAGAGCTTTCAAAAGGACAAAAGTTCACAGAATCACAGAATGAGATTAGAAGGGACCTCTGCAGGTCATGCTGTCTCTCTGCACAAGGAGGGTCACCTAGAGCTGGTTGCCCAGGACCATGTCCAGATGGCTTTTGAAGAGTTTCAAGGATAGCAACTCCCCAATCTCCTCAAACTGTGCCAGTGCTCTGTCACGCTCACACTAAAAAAAGTGTTTCCTTGTCTTCAGACAGAATTTCCTGTGTTTCAATTTGTGCTTACTGCCTCTGGTCCAAGTTATCCCCAAAGAGACTGTTATTTACCAGTATCTGAATTTGAAACATACCACCAACTCAAAATAAGAACTTTACATAGAACAAGGAGAACTACATCCACAATTCCCATCTCTGCTCTTCTACACTATGACATATGTGGTACTGCAGAGCCAACATGAAATCCACCAATTCCTTTAAACATAACCCGGGACAAACAAGATACAAACACAAACTTTCCAAACACCTTCAAACAGTTCCAAACTTTTTAAATAGAAAGCTTTTGAAAATCACTGCTGGATACTACGTTAAGACTAAAAGCACGCTCATTAGGCATTCCACTTCCATTATTTTCTGCCAGCCCTCCACAGTATTTCCTGAGCATGTCCACTCTGCTGCGACTGGTGTCCCCTTCCAGCAATAATTACCTCTCATCTCAGCTACTGAAATATACTACTTCTTTGACAGTCAGCTTCACCTTCACAGCATTCAAATCACTCCCTCAAATCTACATCTCTCCTTGACCAAATCACATGATAACCACTACTTTGCTTTTTTCCCTTCAGCCTAATGTCATTTAATTAATTGCTACTATAGGCTAGTACTGTAGTCTGTTATGCTTTCTTACAGCAAGGCACCCAGGACACAACTGGAGCAACGTGCAAACTATGCACAAGGAAACCAATGTGAGGAATATGCATGAGCATTTAACAGAACAGCTTCCCTAAACTTTCTCTTATGCTATCACAAATTTTCTACAGAAAACACCATCCTATTTCTAGAATTGACAGTCTCCTACAGCATCCTTGCAACTAAACTAAGGAAGTGTGGACTGGATGATTGGGTAGTGATGTGGGCTGTGAACTGGCTGAAGGAAAGCAGCCAGAGAGTCATGGTCAATGGGGCAGAGTCTAGTTGGAGGCCTGTACCTAGTAGAGTGCCTCAAGAGTCGGTGCTGGGACCAGTACTACTCAATATATTAATCAACGACTTGGATGAGGGAATAGAGTGCACTGTCAGCAAGTCTGCTGATGACACCGAACTGGGAGGAGTGGCTGACACACCAGAGGGCTGTGCTGCCATCCAGAGACCTGGACAGGCTGGAGAGTTGGGCAGGGAAAAATTTAATGAAATAGAACAAGAGAAAGTGCAGAGTCTTGCATCTGGGCAGGAACAACCCCAGGTTCCAGTATAAGTTGGGGAATGACCTATTAGAGAGCAGTGTAGGGGAAAGGGACCTGGGGGTCCTGGTGGACAGCAGGATGACCATGAGCCAGCACTGTGCCCTTGTGGCCAGGAAGGCCAATGGCATCCTGGGGTGTATTAGAAGGGGGGTGGTTAGTAGGTCAAGAGAGATTCTCCTTCCCCTCTACTCTGTCCTGGTGAGACCACATCTGGAATATTGTGTCCAGTTCTGGGCCCCTCAGTTCAAGAAGGACAGGGAACTGCTGGAGAGAGTCCAGCGCAGGGCCACAAAGATGATTAAGGGAGTGGAGCATCTCCCGTATGAGGAGAGGCTGAGGGAGCTGGGGCTCTTGAGCTTGGAGAAGAAGAGGCTGAAGGGTAACCTCATTCATGTTTATAAATATGTAAAGGGTGAGTGTCAGGAGGATGGAGCCAGGCTCTTCTCGGTGACAACCAACGATAAGACAAGGGGCAATGGGTATAAACAGGAACACAGGAGGTTCCATTTAAATTGGAGAAGAAACTTCTTCACAGTGAAGGTGACAGACACTGGAACAGGCTGCCCAGGGAGGTTGTGGAGTCTCCTTCTCTGGAGACATTCTAAACCCATCTGGACACATTCCTGTGTAACTTCATTGAGGTGTTCCGGCTCTGGCGGGGGATTGGACTAGATGATCTTTCGAGGTCTCTTCCAATCCCTGACATTCTGTGATTCTGTGAATTTTCTATTATTTTCTTAGTGACTCAAGAAATAACTTTCCTGCAGAATCTTCTTTGTTTTGATTTAATGATATTGACTTCATTCTTGCTCAATTTCAGTTAACATGTCCTGAAGAAATAATACCCTGTACATTTCTTCTACATCTAATATTTCCAAACTCTATAATAGTAGCAAAATGTTTAGGTACACAATATATATTAACATTACAGTGATTTTTACTTACTTTTGAAAATCTGTGTGAACATGAAGAAAACTGTCTTATCTCCAAACTAAAATCTTCATCATTGGTATCATCTTCTTCCTCAGTTTCCATATGGTGGTATTTCTCAGAACGAGCTACAGACAACAGAAATAAAGTACTTGAATTTATCAGGAAGAAAGAGTACCAATATTACGGGTGTAATTTTATTCTTAAGATTATTTCTGCTGAAATGTCAAACCACCAGTGAAAATGCAGGCTGTCAGTCGTTCTGATAAAGGAGATTTTCAAAGCAGTAAGCAAAAGCTAAATCAGTGATTATTTAAACAAGGAGTTCATAACATTTTTTTTAATACCATCAAACACCTACTGTCAAAGTAACTTGTGTCATCTTCAGACTCCAGTTGTGGAATAAATTCTGCTTTCTGTCTCAGCAGACTGTTCCAGTCAAGGCTCCTGAAGAACTGATGCTGCTTTACTTCATATGCACCACCTGGGGGAGCCAGAGAAAAAACACTGAGCAAATCATACCAAATCCTCTGACATTAAGGCAACTAAACCCCTGGCCAAAAAATGCAAGTTAACATGGAAAGGCATATTCATCACTGTAGGCAGGAACATCTACTACACATTTCCACTAGAATCTCCTACATCTATCAGAGCACCTCCTTGTCCCTGTTTTGTTGTTGCCATTTCTTTAACACTGGTGGCATTTCCTTATCATCTGACCCCTTTTAACACTTCTGGTTTTTCTGGATATACTGATTATTATCTGTCAGCTACATATTAGTCAGAAGCACCAGATGTAGTAGTGGCCTACTTGTTATAATATGTGTCAAAAAATTACACTAGTTTCAAGTTAATAAACAACCAGAAGAACACAATGAAATACTGGAATATTTGTCCTAGGGAGGTGGGCAAGGATGTCACTAATATGCATACACCTAATTCTAAAAACTGAACAGGTAATCTGCAGCAGCAAGAGTTACTGCCAAGTTGACCACATTGGGTTTGCATGGCAGAGCTTTGGTAGCAGGGGGGGATACAGTGATGGCTTCTATGAGAAGACACCAGAAGCCAGCCCCATGTCTGACAGCCAACGCCAGCCAGCCCCAAGACAGACCCACTGCTGGCCAAGGCTGAGACCACCAGTGATGGTGGCAGCACCACTGTGATGTTTACCAAAGGGCAAAAAACTGCTACACAACGGCAGCCGAGAGAGATGAGTGAGAATATGTGAGAAAAACAGCTCTGCAGACACCAAGGTCAGTGAGAAGGAGGGCAGGAGGTGCTCCAGGCTCTGGAGCAGAGATTCCCCTGCAGCCCATGCTCAGGCCAGCTGTGCCCCTGCAGCACATGGAGGTCCATGGTGGAGCAGATCTCCACCTGCAGCCTGGGATCCTGTGCCAAAGCAGGTGGATACACCTGAAAGGGCTGTGATCCCTTGGGGAGCCCCTGCTGGATCAGGCTCCTGGCAGGACCTGTGGCCCCATGGAGAGGGGCCCACACTGGAGCAGGTTTGCTGGCAGGAATTGTGGCCCCATGTGGTACACATGCTGGAGCAGTTTGTGAAGAACTGCAGCCCATGGGAAGGACCCACATTGGAGAAGTTCATGGAGAACTGTCTTATGCGGGAGGGACCCCATGCTGGAGCAGGGGAAGAGTGTGAGGAAGAAGGGGTGACGGAGACAACATGTGATGAACGAACCACATTGCCCATTCCCTGTCCCCGTGCCAGTGGCAGAGAGTAGGTAAAGAAATCAGGAGTGAAGTTGAGCCCAGAAAGAAGGGAAGGGTTTGGGGAACATGTTTTAGGATTTGTTAATATTTCTCATTATCCTACTCTGTTGTTAACTGGCAATAAATTAATTTCCCCGAGTCAAGTCTGTTTTGCCCATGATGGTAATTGATGAGTGATCTTCTGTCCTTATCTCAACCCATGAGCCTTCCATCATATTTCCTTCCCCTGTCCAGTTGAGGAGGGGACTGACAGGGCAGCTTTGTGGGCACCTGGTGGCCAACCAAGCTCAACCCACCACATTGATACAGCATGTAAACATCTCTATCTCAAGGCTAAGTCAGAAGAGAGCCACAGAAAAAGCATGAAACCTCCAGAATTGGTCTTCTAAATCAGAGTGTCAAGATTACAAGGTTGGGTTCTTTGCATTTCTGACGGCACTAAGGAATAAATTCATAAAAGCCAAGCTTCCCAAAGGAAACCAAAATCACATTTCATTTTAAGTCACTAGCCAAGGAGTGAACATTTTTCTGAGAAGAGCAATGGGATATCACTTCAGAATCATATAATTCTTGATTGGTATCAGACATGTCAAACCCAAAGGTCTTTTTCTCTGTCATTTCCCCTCTCCAAAACAAGTATAGTGTCTACCTCTCTTCCTTCGACTCAACTATGCCACTCAGGTCTCCTGAGCAAATACACAATTATGATTTTCATTGAGTGTTATGCAGCTAGCTAATATATATTAAATAGATAGGGCTGGCATTTGAAATGCATGGTGGAGCCTGGGATAAACTGTGCCATTTTCCAGTGACCCCCTGGGACCCGTCACATTTCAGCCTCCCTTTCTGTGAGTTGCTTCTGATACTTAAAAACTTCGTTTCTACACACCTCTCTACGCTTCAAGGAAATGGCTGCATAATTTCCTTCTTCGGACTGCCTGGTCTTGATAGACCACGAATAGTTGAAAGAAATCAGCCCATAAACGAGCTGCACTGATGATCCATGTGGTGGCTCTCGCCATTACCATAGTTAAGCCAGCCTCATTCTAGCCAATTCACTTTCTCAACCAACTGTAGCAAAAAAGGCAGAATTTGCCATCTACTTTTGATCCAGCCTCTTACAGGGTGATAGTCTTGAATTGACACTGTGTTTAACAGGAAAAAGCATCCTGGCAATGAAACAACAACGCCTGAAAGGAGTACACTTAAAACAAGGGAATGGAACTAGTTGTGGCTCTTCACTTCCCCTTTGGCAGCAGTGCCCTTTGCAGCAGATGAAGCAGGCAGCAAGTTGAGAAGCTGACAGGGGCATCACACCTCCCTCACTCTGTTCAAGATGGGGCAAGGGAGGACAACAAACTTAGTTGGATGCCACTTACTCCACACCATCAGCTACAGTGAGGTCTAAGGGTTGTCCACACAGCTCCCAGATGTTCACGGAATTCACTCATCTCAGTCATGTCATCATGTCCCAGGGAAGACTTGTTGTTTGGGCTGTATCAATAGTATGTGGGGTTTGTGTCACACCCATGTTTCCCCTGAGTGGCTGTGGTAAGGCCAGTTATGAACTGATTCATAAAGCTCCTTTTCATGTGAGTTCTAAAAATATGCAGCACTATCTGACCACTGGACTCAGTTTTGCTAGCAATTTTCCAAGCACTCTCATGTTGACTCAACCTGCCACTTGGTTTCCTTAGCATCCCCAAAGTATTCATATTCATGGCATATAGAGTTCATTACAGATAAGACTATACCTTTATATTTGGGCTCTTTTATGTAGGAGGCTTTTTTTTTTTTTTTTGCTGTGTTTAAATAGTGCTTTGCACAGTGGGATGGCAGTCAGTGACCAGGGCTCCCATACATTAGCACTTCAATTATCACATGCAATATTCTTCACTACTGCCTCTCACCCAAATTCCTAAATAAATCCTGCTCCATCAACTAACAGACTCTATTATATAAATGCACAGTGCTTTCATTAGCCCATACAGGCTCACTGCTCCTAATATGACATAACATGTTCTTCTCTTGAAATGGAATGAGCACAGCACTGAATGACCACAGTGGAATAAGTTGGCAGCTTGTGTTCTCACCAATATCCATTTACTTCCTTAACATCCATACTTTGGGTTTTATTCTACTTCATGCAAGGCAGTAGTGCTTGCTGAATGACAATGACAAGACTTTTCACAACACAACCTCAGACAGTTATTTCTGAACAATTAGTTTGCGTACTCATCACTTAAAGTCTGGAGGAACTAATGTGCCAGGCTAAGATACTTCTGAAAAAGGAAGCATCCTTTGTGCATCAATTCCTCTTCTCTATTTCTGTGTTTAGTTATTTAATACTGTATTAATGAAGGAACCCCATTCAATGGCTAAGTGGGTCTGTGAGGAATTTCTGCTTTATTTATCAAATTAAGAGAAAAGTAAATGCAAATGACCACATGTAAACTTTGGAGAAAAAAAAAGACAGCCATCAGCTTGTTAAGCTCATATTACTGGTCTGAATCTATAACATACCCTCTGCTATAATGGCATGCTGTCATGCTACTTGCCCTGACAGATGTTTCTTGGGCAAAGCAAATAGCAAACACAAGCTTCCCAGTGTTGAATATAGAAGCTATTTCTATCACATGAACAATTTAAAACAGTGCCTCCTAACCTGTTCCCAGTCTTTCTAAAGGATTCTGTCTGAGCAGCAGGGTAATCAGATCCTGGGCATCGGGAGGTGGCGCTTCATCCTTTTCAGGCCAGTTGATTTCATCTAGTAACACAAAATTTTTTGTTATTACAAACATCCCAACATTCAGCACAAACTGTGTGAAAGAGCTCTTCGTGAGTTAGCAGTAAAGTCAGTGTTAAGGTAATTTTTTCAAGTTGATCTCTGCTGCATACTAATTACTTCCAATTTTTATACTCTCTATACAGACTCCATAAACATAATGTTATGATCTCATTTTCCTCGGAAGTATCCTTTAGCCCAAAACAGTGTTTAACAACAGGAACGCTCGGCTCATAGAAAACTATTGCAAAATATTAGCACGACTTGTATGCTATCCTTTTTCCCTTCCCCCACCAAGAATCACAGTTTAAATTTTAGTTCTGTTCCACGGAAACTACTGTTCAGATGGACACAGCTGACCTGACCCAGCAGTCACTGCTCACATCTGCAACCCTCCTCTAATGCTAGTAGACTCACTGAAGTCATCACTCCCATGACTAAGGGCAGAGGTATCAGACTCTGCTCTCGAGAGGTACATGCCAATGGAGCTTTTTTCCAAGCGTCTCCTACTTCAGAGGAAAACCACCTCACTCTGCTGACTTTTATACTACTAAAGCTTTTGTACTTCATAGCAAGTTGGACCTAAATCATCCAGTCAAGATATTAAACCTTGTAGTATTCAAAGTAAGGCTGAATAAAAATCCACCAAACTTTCGTTTAAATTAAACGATGGAAAAATGAGTCAGTTTCAGTTTGAAGATAACTTTATAACAGCTTACACAGCAACTTTTGTCTGATTTTTAGGAGAAGCTGCCTCCAGAGATGTAACATATTGCAGGTTTAGACAAAACTCTGCAGAAGGTTCTTATGAGGTACAAGGATTTTGACATCAGAGAAACTGAAAGCTAGGAGTTCAGGAAATACAGAAGACTGTTAAGAATTCTGTTCTCATTATATGATCTAGACTTTTCTTTCGCAATTGTCATCATTGGAGAAATAATCATCAGAAGCTATAAACAAGTTTAGTATTTGTATTTCAGAATTTAAGGAAAGGAACTGAAATAAACAGGTATGAAATATAGCCTGTTTCTGGAGCATTATTTTTAATTCTGACCATTTTAGGCATCTAAGTTTACACTGAGGCCTCCCACAGTTGCACTCATACAAGCTGAGAGCAGGAAAGGCAATCTACAATGAAGACCATTGTGATAAAATAAGGGGGCAAGACTTTAAAGCAGATTTTCAAACAGAATGTAGATTTAACCCACTGAAACTAGAACAGAAGTCTAGGCTAGAGTTTGGGTTCTTTAACATGGCTGTTACAGTTGAGTACAACACAACATACATTTTAGCACACGAAATGTATCAAACAATAGAGTTCTCCTTCAGATACTGACAGTAAAAATGGTTTCAGTATGTAAGGATATTTAAAATAAAAGAGAAGAAACTGACAAATCAACATCAAAACAAGAAACTAAGTTGACCAACAGTCTTGGAGACTGAATAGGAATAGATCGGATTTACTAACATACACTTCCACAGATAATTTCTGTAAGATAAATGGACACATTCAAACAGATAAAGTGATTTACGCAAGTATCAGCTACATTTTAACACACAGCAATTTGTTTTACAAAGTATAAAATTAATACCACATACAAAATACAGTCTAAACTGCAAATTTTGTCATTAATTTTAGACTACTCCCCCCGCTTCTCCCAGTCAGAGAGCATAAAGATAAAAACACATGTGCATGTGCCTGAAAATGCAATAAAAACATGAGTTATTTCCATGTTTGCCTGCCTCCAGTTTCCACTGCAGTTTGAATCTGATTTGGAAAATAAAGCATGAATATGCATCGCAGCCATGAGGCATCCAGAAAAAAGCCAGCATTTGCTGCTTGTGTTAATTAAACAGTTGATTCTCCTTGCCACTCAGGCCTTGGCGTATCACATCAGAAAACAACGTGGTTATAAATCCATGAACAGCTAGGATGTTGCATAAAGAGGTCCTGTACTAGAAGCAATTCGCAAATGCATTTCACTACAGTTTACAAACAAGTCTGGCTTTCAACTTCAGAGATTGAAGCAAGCAAGATGATTACAGAGTGTCTCCCTAAGTACAAAGGGGATTTGTCACATTCTCAGAGAGTAAGGAACCAGAGGTGCTGCCAGCTTTGTTTCTATGCTTGGCTTTTTTTTTGTGTGTCTCTCTCTCCTCGGTCTTAGCTACTGGACCTTTTAAGCAGACCATAAAGCAGACTAGGAAACACTCAGTAACAAAGGTGCCATTCTGTTAAACTTCTGGCATAAATAGAGGCCTTCTACATCTATGCATCTGGGAAATTTATGGAAACAGCGGGTAGGATAGTAAACAATTCCGTTTAATTATCATTCAGTTTTGCCACAAGCCACATAACAATACTTAGGGTCAGCTTGCAGGTTAAGATCTAAAAGGTTACTGAATTTTAAATGGAAGAAGAACAGCTGCTACAGAAATAACATTATACTATAACAACCATCAATGAAATCATTAACAATCTGTGAATTAAATTTGTTTCCTTCTCTTTCTCATTATTTATTATTTGGGAGACATTTGTTTTAGGGTTTTATTACATCTTTGTTAATTTCTTCATTGTGCCATGAGGCATTTTCCCATTTATGCAAATTTATTTTAACTGTTTCTTCTCTGGTATACTTTCTTTACTAAAGACTGAAATCACTGTGCCATAGTGGTATTACTTTTCTACTAATACTGCTTTCTTTTTTCAAACAGTGCAGCTTAACCATTGGAGGCTACATTACGGCAACAATATACAACAAGATCAGCTTTTATTCCAATTTTATTCCTATTGCTTTGGCAGCAAATTGTGTATTATAATATTACAATGTGGGTTTTTTTGAGCAAAACTAGCTTGAAAACCTAGTCTATCAATGAAGTTGTAAATATCTTTACTACTAACAGAAATTGAAATATTTCACAGCAAGCTAAGTTTGGGGGTTTTTTGTTTGTCTGTGATACTCACCACTGATTACTTGTCCAAACAGCTCTTCTGGTGTATCTCCAAAGAATGGCACACACCCAACAAGAAATTCATAAAGGATAATTCCCATAGCCCACCAGTCCACAGGTTTTCCATAACCCTGTCTCAGTATCACTTCAGGAGCAATGTATTCAGGTGTACCACAGACCTAAAATATAGAAAATAAGCATGATGGTAAAACAAGTATAACTGGGCTATGTCACATCATTTATAATTCTTGAAATGTAAAATAATATTGAAACACTGAAAAATGGAATTCAGTAGGTTTTAGTCTGCTGAGTCTGCATAACAGCTAATATTTTTAGAATGACCTAGCTACATCTATAGACATCATAATCAACTTTTGTGCACCTGTCACGCAAAGCACAGTTTGCATTTCGTACAAGGGAGACCATCACAGCAAATATTTTATTTAACTTAAACATATCCTTGTCTTCACATGAAAGTTGTGATGGTTTTATCTTAAGTAACTCTTACAGTGAACAGATTGTGAGTAATGGTAATGAGGCATGCTTAAAGGGAAATGGGCCATAGCAAGGATTTTAGCACCCTTGGTTGTACAATGCATCATGAGCTCCACAAGTACTCTGCTGAGACTTTGAATTCCTTATAAAAACTGTTTTCCATTTGTCTCTCTCACAGATTCACTTGCACACAATTAGGTTGTTTGTCTTACTAATAGATCCTAATGTGCAAAGAAAAAAGCCTAGAATGATCTGCAGGGTCTAAGTAAAAGTAACTGACATACACAATTGGAACACCGATGCAGAAATAACAACAGATTACATAGTATTATGGTACATTCTGCTGGCAAAACATCACTTTCTTGGAACAGTGAAGGTAGAAGTGAAAAAGGCTGCGTCTTACTTGTTTGTCAAGGAATTCTCTGGCATCCTTCTCAATGTGACCCTCATACAGATTGGTTGTCAAACTCATTAGTCCCACCTTTGACAGGCCAAAGTCTGTAAGCTTTATATGGCCCATGGATGTTACCAATAAACTGAAAATTAGAAAGACCTGAAGTTACTGCGGTATAATTCAACATCATGTGCTTATTATTATACTCGAAGGAAAACGTTTCATTAGCACTGCAAAAATAAAAGGACAGCTTTGAAAGTAATTTAACCAGGTAAAAAATAAACAGGTTAAAAATCTGACAGTCTTACATTTGTTACTATTATTATCTGATGTAAACAAACTTTTTATATGCAATTGCACAATATCTTATAGAACTATATAACTGTTCAGAGCTGAATGCTAGATGTTTTAAAGAAAAAGAAACACTCATCATCTGAAAGACCTAGAATAAATGTTGAAGTGAGGTGAGCATTTTCTGTCCATAACAAGCTGGATCTTTCATTTGAAAAAAATCAGCTATTAAGTTAGTAACTAACACTACACTGGCCAGAGGTATCATGTCATGAAGGTATTGCCACTCAACGGACATTAACTCCAATTCTCTTTTTATATATATATATAAATATGGGTTTTTAAGTGTGAAAGGGGTAGAAGACTAATGGAGCTGCAACAGCCATACCTCTTACTGCAGCTACTTGCTGCAATGTATAGGAGCAATACTGTATTTCTAAATATTGTAAAAAACAAACAAACAAACAAAACCCCCATGTAACAGGAAAGATTTCCCCATCTGTTCAATCTTGTCTTTGTATGCAAATATCTCCAAGTTGATGATACTTTATGTTAAACAGTGTTTTAAGCATACTTTGAATGATGTTTTCCTTAATGACCAAAATGCATTTCCCTCCATGTTAGCCAGAAGGGTAAGTACATTTGTTTTAGCTACTCCAATAGCCTCATTCCATCTTAAAGACAGAAAATTTTAAAGAGCAGTTTTGGAAAAAAAAACAAAAACAAAACCAAACCGAACTACCTTCTGTAACTGCAGATAATGAAAATTCAAATTTTGAGCAGAAATTGTGAACCCTACATAACATTCACGATCAAACAAACAAACAAGAAAATATTTCAAAAACATTCAAAGAAAGGTTACACCTTTCATATTTTATCTAACAATTTCAAAGTCCTCTTTTGGTTACATTCTATATGCATACTTGTCTGGTTTCAAATCCCTGTGTACAATTCCATAATTATGAAGGTATTCCAAAGCCAGAACAGTCTCCGCAAAGTACATCCTTGCCATGTCTACAGGTAAAGGACCCATATTCTTCATCAAAGTAGCACAGTCTCCACCTGTGGAAACAGGATAAATGTTCCAGATGACACTATGAATTCTGAGGTGTATCGGTATAATCCATATATACTGCAGGAAGAGACAAACGGTAGTCATAAATGTTTATTTTCCAGTTTAATGATTCAGCTGAACCTGTAACCACAACAACTGCTGTACTGGAAACAGTGTGTGAAGCTGGGAGCAAGTAGTACAAGGGTTCAGCTAGAAGTCTGTGCTACCACTTTCCAAAAAAACCCGAAACCAACCAACTGACCCACTCTACAAAAAAACCCAAAAACCCAACCCAAACCAACCAAACAAAAAACCACAAAGAGGGGGAATGGGGTACAAGAAAAAAACAAAAAAGCCCACACAACTACAGTCCCTTGCTTTCCTTCAGCATCAGTGCCTTAGTGCCTTTTCAAACTACATCCTTCTCCCTCTTTCTCTGTAAAAAGAATGATTACAAATATCCCAACATTTCAACATTTGCTAACGGAAAATTTGAACTCCAGAAAAGCAAACAGCATTTCCACATGAAATGTGAACGTTAGGACACTTAAAATCACACTCTATGAGGAACTTATTCAAAGAGCAGTTATTTCCTATTACAGCTGAAGCACAAGAGTTTTTACAAGCTCTCACTGTGAGATAATGACTGGGAAAAAAGCCACCTTATTGCTAGATTTAGATACTAAATCTGTATTGCCAGAGTACAGACAACACACGGGTGGCCTTTCTAATGCAAATACTCTATGGGTTATTTTTCTTTCTTGGTGTAAGAAAACTCTCTTCTTCCTCTGTAAAACAGAACAAACATTTTACCTTCTACATATTCCATGACCATACATAAATGACGTTTTGTTTCAAAGGAGCAATACATGCTGACAACAAATGGATTTTCTGCAAATGTCAGGATATCACGCTCAACAAACGCCTGCTGGATCTGGTTTCGGAGGATGAGATTCTGCTTATTAATTTTCTTCATGGCAAATCTTTGTCTGGTCTCTTTGTGTCTCACAAAATAAACCGCACTGAAGAAGTTCAAATAGGAGAGAAAAAGAAAAAACGTCTGCATAACTATTAAAAATCTGTTTTAAAATACCTTTTTTAAACAAATATTTTTTAATTGTGTAAGTATTACATAAAGACTTGGTTTTAATTTAATGTAGTTGACTTGCCTTTCACATTAGAAAATAGCCACAAACCTCATTTTGTTTCATAACCAGGATGAGTCTCAGCCAACACAAATTAGTACAGAAACGAAAACCAAACAACCCTCCCTGCCCCCAAAGCAAACAACTGATAAAGCAAATGGGCCCCCAGCAGATACAGCAAATGCTCTCTGCTCAGGCAGATTTTGGGCGTTTCCATTGGCAAAGGATCATATACAAACTCCAGCTTTGGCACAGTGTTATAAATCATTCCGACAAATGCTTATTCTGCAAGTGTGCTGTTGGATAATTATGAGTCAGACTCTGTCCAGGAGATTTTAAAACACGTCACGGGTTTCTCATGAAGATTGCTCAGAAGTTGCTGGGTAGGTGCCTCACTCATTGCCAGGTGCAAAATCTTCCATTCTTGTTCAGTCCCTGACATCAGCATTGGTCTGTATCAGAGGGAGGTCACTAGTAGGTAATCCAAAAGAAAGATCACTGCCAGAACCACATGGTAATGTGGGATTAAGATGTTTCTTGACATGCAGAATTTCCACTGGGCACAACGCTTCCTGTAAGCTTGGTTAGATAAGGTAAAGGCAGTGAGGGAAACGAAGTGAAGGAAAACCTCACATGGACAAGCCTTCTGTCTTTCAAGACTCAGGAGAAGGAATCACCCTGCCGTGAAACACCGACACAGGACATTACTGACGCTTTTCTCAAAATCCCTTGTGGCAAATCCTGAAAGTGTTTGCCTTGCTTGAAATCTACTTTGTAGCATTTAATGCTTATAGCATCTCCAGCATATTAAGTACCACAGTACTCAGTTCTTATGGAAAGAGAGGACTAAAAGGAGAAAAGAGAGGGGGAAGAAAACCGGATTCAATTATGTAGTTTTTAAATTCAATTTTTTGTCCCCATGAGGTCCAATTGTCAGCATACAATTATTTATTTAAAAGCAAAGAGCAGTTCTTGCCTTACTATTTCTATGAGGAGCTTCCCACAGCTACCAAAGTTACAGGCACTGAAAAAAATCCACGTTTCTGCTTTCCTTTGTGGAGGAAAACTTTTCCTAGACAAGTTTCTCTTACTGATTCCAAAAGCTTTCATTAATCTCTTGTGTCTTGTCTGAGCACAGAGCAGGTAAAAGACATTACATCATTATGAAAGTAGGCAAAAAGTACCTTGGGCAAAACCCAAGACAAACCCCACCCTTCGTGCCTCCTACTAAGTCTCACTCCCTTCTGCCACTCCCAAAGGGGAATAAAGACTGAGTTATTCAGCTCCAGTGCTCCTCCCTGCTGGTTTCATGCTTTCTGTTCTCCTGCACCTCTTCCTACCGCTCCCCTCATACTCACGTCTCTCCACCCCTTCATTACAACTCTTCTTTTGCTTTTCTTTGCCTTACGTTTTAGTTTTCCCCTCTCTTGTTGCTAGCTCCTGTCAGTCAGCCCGACCTTCTTAATCTCCTGTAATTCCATCTTTTCTCTATTTCAGTACCCCTGTGCACTCCTCACACATAGAAAAGTGAGCCGTTCAGGTGCCTGAAGGCGCAATCCTTCAAAAAAAAAGAGTTACACGAATGAACTGAGGACTGCTCGAGGACTGGTCACGCAGATGTTTCTCAGAGCTTTAATTTGGACAGTGTGCCAAGATGAACTCTTAAGAGACAGATATTAACCAGGGCATATTATTACAGCATCTTAATAAACCCCCTCTGCAGATCATGTGGATCTGAAGAGTCACTACTACCATATTTGAAGATGAAGAACCAGTTAAGTTCTGAAGACTACCTAGTCCAGTAAATATCTGGGACATGCTGGTTATATTCCCCCAACTCTCTAAATTGCATTCTCCAGTCTTACAGACACAGGCAGACAACTAAGTAACTCAACCTGAGGATTCAGTTATCTACAACTCCTCAGAAAAAAACCTGTTAAGTTCAAGTGCATCAGACTCATCAGACAACTGCAACACAATTGTCTCTCTCATGTTTACAGATGCATACACTATTTATGCTATATAAAGTGCTTTTAAACGATCCTCAATGTATAAAAATGTCTAACATCACTTACTCACATCCTCTAATCACAGTAACCCCAGCAAATGGCATTTGTGCTTTACAAAGAAAATTATGCCCTAGCCAGTAGCATGTTATTCCTGTAGAAAACCTCCTTTCTTCCCCCAGGATGCTCCCAGTTCACAGGAGTGATGCCATTTCGTCAGCCTGCCAGTACACTAAACTAAGCACACTGTGACTATTGCACCCCGGCCTGCCTGTGACACCACTGTTCTCAGCTTACACAGTATTAGAATTCGCGTATTAGAATCTGAGCATATTAGAATTTGCTGAAATGTCAATAAAATGATAAATAGAAAATGAAATCTTCCCAAAGAGAAAAAATTAAATAAAGATGTACAAATTGCCCAGATATTTTTAAAAAAACCCCAAAACAGGAAACCTTCCACGTTTCTGCACAACCAGGCTTCAACATAATCTAAATGGAAAACCTGGAGCAAAGCACATATCTGCTGAGATATAACTTTGAACTTTAAGGTAAAATGATGGGAATAGCCACACTAAGTTCTAGCACAAAACAACTCTGTCTTGGAGGATTCTGAACCCTGATTTTCCACACCTGAAGTATGCTTCTGTTATTGTACATCAACTTCTTGTGTAGATTGTGATGGACTTCTAGTTTCTGTCCACTGCCCTTGAAGCTATCATCTTGCTACATTCTCTCAGTCCTGGCACTGAACTTGCACCTTTTTTTCCCCCCACCACAGGCCCACATTCCCACATCTGTCTCTGTTCTTTATTTTTCAGAATGCTACAGCTGGAGAACCAGATAGAAGTTTACCTTTGCTTTGTATGTGCTTTTAAGAGACAGGACAATACCTCACTGCTGGTTTCTTTGTCTTGATCATTAAATGCTGCTCATGATTTTTAGCATATTATAAAGATAATTATAAATTTGAGGATTCCTTTAACACAAAAGCAATGTATTAAGAACATCCAGACCATTTGATTGCCCTGTTGACCTATTCAATGGCAGTGGCATGCCCTGTCTGCCTGCAAAGCCACAATCAGAGTGGTATTGTTGCAGTCTCCTGTGATTTCAAATGAAGAATTTGCTTCTCTACCTCTCCCCTTTCTGTTTTCATAACATGGCAACAAGAGACTTCTAAAATGTCCTCTGATTTCACTATATGGATCTCAACAGGTATACAAGTGCTCTGTATTTTATTGATGCTGTATTTCAACACAGGAAGAAAAGCTTACTTTTCAAGAGAAATAAGAAAATTCATAAACTTTGGCATTGTCCAAACATTACCTTATTCCACTTCCAACATAAGCCTTAGCTTGAAAAAGTATCTCTAAAATACCTTTAGCTAGGCACTGTGCACATGTATTAAGATGACCAAAAAATGCTAACACATTTAACTGTGTTCCCAAATTGCTCCAACTTTAATATTATGCAATATATCCCTCCAATCTTGCAACCAAGATTCCTGGTTTTTTCTCTAAATTACTTACAGGCTCAGGCCTAGTTTACAGCTCTTCAGTAACTTCAACTTTAAAAGCCATTTTAGAATCTACAATTAAGTGTTTGGGGCTAATATAGCTTGGGCGCTGGCTTTGACCCGATTCTCTAATTTGTCAAAGGACCTTGAACTCCTTGGGGAAACACGGGCACTGTAGGCATTGTACCTGCTGCTTAAAAGTTACAGCTGCTCACCAGGAGTTCTGTTTCATTCTCACAAGCAATTTCCTGAGAAGAGACTGCTAAATTCTGTACTACCTTGGAATTATATCTGACGTTGCCTCCAGTGAAGAGAAGCCACTTGTAAAGCTGTGATTCATGTTACAGCAATATGGTAAAGTTTATGCACAGTTATATAAGATCAGAATTTACAAGCAGCATTGCGCTGCCTCCTAGCTAGGCGATGCCCATGACCAGATCAGATTTATTCGGGGGCAGGAGGAAACGCTGCCGAAGCACTGCAGCACTCCTAACATGAACATCCAGCACAGCGTAGTGCTTCCGAGCCCCGGGACAACATGCACAGCCTCCTCTCAGCAATATTTCAGACCTACCTAGTCTGCTTGGAGGAAATGAGAAGCTGGCCATCTGAAGAAGAGAACATGATGGCTCTGATCGTTCTCTCATACTAGTCCTAGTTGTTCAAATATATCACAAACTTTGACTAATAAAACCACCTCTCTGTATCTAACAGTAGGAACGTCTTCTGTCTTTATGGC
Organism: Caloenas nicobarica; assembly: GCF_036013445.1. Classification (NCBI taxonomy): domain Eukaryota; kingdom Metazoa; phylum Chordata; class Aves; order Columbiformes; family Columbidae; genus Caloenas; species Caloenas nicobarica. The sequence continues at coordinate 17,779,761 of NC_088284.1, forward strand.
AGCGAGTAAAGACAGATGCAAAATGATGAAGCTGCTGTCCAGATTTCCTATGGGTAAACTGTCTGAAAAGGAAACACTTGAGAAATTGAGCTCCTCACCAGTTTATAGCATGCTGAACATTCAGGGAAGACAGAATTCAAGAACTTCAACACAACCACGACATTCTTCTACCATGGAGAGAATTGCATTAGCTGCCAGTATTAGATCCTCACACATATATTAGTTACAGAATAAAGATAAGGTACTTGGCCTGTGCTGTACTGGGAGGCTCACTTGGGGGCAATGAAGTGCATTTGTTCAAAGTTCATCATTTTGAGTAAGTTCACAACGAACAATGAATATAAGATACCTAGCACAGAAATTACCAGCCTCTGCTTTCTAAACTGCTCTTTAAAGCTCTGGGCTTCCAGGAATCAAAGCCTCTTACTCTGCATAGACCAGTCACTCACAGGTGTAAATGGAACAGAAAGAAATACAGCTTATTAGAGCTGTAGTCCATTTAGAGGTGGCACCACTTAAGTGAACCTACAAAGCCACACTTCCCCCTATCCCCTTCCACTTCTGAACTGGTGGCTGTCAGGCTGATTATGAACTAACCTGACTGACAGGGTGTTATTCTGCAGCTGGTAACTTTTAGGTCCATTCCCAATGCAACTATACATGAGCAAGCACTGTCAACTCAGTGGAAAAGGGACAGGGATGAGCACCCACAGGTTAGGGGCAGCTGCTGCTCAGGCCAACACCACCTCAGAGTTTTTAAATTTAGCAGGCAAGACCATTAGCCAGTATGTCGCGTACATATTGACATTACCATCTTCATAGAAGCAAAACCACTCCAGGCAATCGCAGAAGTGGTATCATGTATTTGCTTTACGCAGATACAGTTCTATGTTAGTGAATGACAGAACCACAGAATGTTAGGGATTGGAAGGGACCTCAAAAGATCATCCAGTCCAATCCCCCCGCCGGAGCAGGAACACCCAGATGAGGTTACACAGGAAGATGTCCAGGCGGGTTTGAATGTCTCCAGAGAAGGAGACACAACTACCTGCTTCCTATTCCAAGCTGGAATATGGAAATAATGTTGCTGTGATTGCAGCAAAAGTTTAAAACTTGGGAAGTATGAAAAGTTGTGGCTGGCTGAAAAGAGTCAGATAGACAGTTTGTGAAAGCACTAATGACTTGGCCAGCATCCTACATGTTTACTGATTCACAGCTTGTTTAACTTCTTGTATATTCCTAGCCATTCCCAAAAGCCTGATACACCTCATGTACTATACAGTCATTTAATTGCACTACAGATGAGTTTACCCAATCAATTAAAAGCAGAGAACTGCTAAGATATTTACTCAAACCTTCACAAAACCAACAGTTTATATTGAAACTCATCGAGTTTAGCACATCTGACAAATCTCTGCTACAGCATGCCAAGACCAACAATTACCCTGTCAAGCAAAGCTTTCCATTTCACTAATGACAGCAAAAACACCACAGCAAAATCAAAGACAACAAAATGTAGGTTTTTTTTAAAAAACTGCTTCAGAATTAAACCCTTCATTATAGCCTCAAAATAAAAATAAAAAAATTACAATAGCACACGGAATCTTTAGTAAGAGCACAAAATACGCCCACTTGTTTTTGAGAATACAACAATGAAGCACAGGTAGACTTCACACATATTTAGGTTATTTCAAAAAATTCATGGTGTGGAAAAACATGGAAGGGAAAAAAAATAATCCCTGTAGCATAACAACAATAACTTTTATTTCAGCTGCTTATAGTTGTAAATAAACTGCAATAAATGACTACGGGGCAGTTTATTGCTTTGTATTCACAAATGGAACAGGTATTTTTGCTTTATTACATTCCATTTTGTACATGCGTTAAAGGGCAGTTAGGTTATCCTGATGTGTTCCCCTTTAAACTTGACTATAACTTTAAAGTAACTGCCGCTCATATTGGTGCCACTTAAAGATCAAAATATGATTTGTCGATATTATGGTCCCTCTTATCTGACATACCACAGTGGAGACTTTCAAGCAGACATATAGTTTTGAAAAAATTATATCCTGGAGCATTTTAGGAGCAGAAGCCTCCTCAATTTACAGTAGTTGAGGTGGAGTGACTAAGTGCTAAAATCACATTTAAAATTGAGTACATACTTTTAAAAGTCCATTGTCTCACAGTTCACTGACTGTTCCTTTCCCTCTATATTAATTAGCAAGGGGTTGTCATGGTATAACCCAAGCTAGCAATGAAACCAGGACAGCCGTTCGCTCACTCCCCCCACCCCCCAACAGGGGAGAAAACTGAAAGGGAAGAGAAAAACTTGTGGACTGAGATAAACACAGTTCAATAAAATAACAAAATACTAATACACTACTAGTAAATATATATATAAAATAAAAATGTAATATAAAATAAAAGATACTCAATGCAATTCCTCACAAACTCTGTTCACACGGAGCAGCCAGTCCCAGGCAGCAGCACCTGGACCCAACAGCCGATCCCGGAGAGAAAAGAGAGAAAAAAGCAGAAAGGCCCAGAGGCCTCTGCAAAATGGCAGGATGGCAAAAGGCTGAACTAAAGAAACTCCCCAACAGAACTTCCCCCAACAGGTCTCCATCCTGCCTCTCATCAAACGAGGAAAGAACTCAGCCAGAAAATCCTGACTCTCCTTAAATATGAAGCATGATGCTAATGGGATGGAACACTCTTATTGATCACCCTGGATGTCAGTCAAGCTCTGCCCATCCCTGCCCCGCTTCCTCGCTCCTCACACCTGTGGGCAGAGCATTCACAACAGTCCTTGGCTCTCAGACCAGGGCAATTAAAAACATTAGCTCTGTCCCAGGGTGTTGTCTTCTTGTTCTCAAACTAAATCCAAACAATGACTGTGCTAGCTACAAAAAAATAAAGGTTTCTAACTGCATGAAGAAAATTAACCGGCTTTCAAACCAGCACAGGGGCTTTACCTTTGTTTTCTTTCTTGTTCTTGATTTTTCTTCTAAGAAGTAACTAGTTAAAGCAAAAATCCAAATGAACAAAATTTACTCTGTTATTGCTTGCTTAAGGATGTAAGTAATGACATTCTACTAAACCGATGAGATTTTTCTATTTCCACTTCTAATACTACCACAGTATAACCCACCAGCCTACCCCTGTCCTAACCTTTGCTAAAGACAATAATGATTCATATGCATAATCTGGATACACTCCAAGCTGTTCACCCTCTATCAGCTCTCCTTTTCCTCACAAATTTATCAGGGTGTCATCCAATTTCAACGTTTATACTGCCAATTCCACATATAATTGGCACTAAAAAAGTGTTTTGTAAGTATTGATTTTCCCTGCCACAAACATGAGGAAAAAACCCATAGCTTTTCATCCTTTCTTTTCCAGCTTTTCAGATCCTTACTTGTCTCTGGTATCAAATGGACAGCTGTTTCCAGTCTGTATTTCTTAATGGCCCATCAAGTCTCCTGACTGTAACACCTATGGCTCAAGAGCCACAGGTCTACCCAACCTCTGACTACAGGTGGCCGGCCTCACGCTGCTGGTTGCATCATATCCTTCTGCTCCCTCCACTCCTCATCCCTCAGTGTCCTAAAACTGTTGGGAAGCTGAGCAGGTCTAGTGAATCAGTCACCATTTTCTCTGGTGGGGATCCACCACACATAGTTGTTCTTATCCTCCTCCAGTAAGACAAAGGGGAAATTGGGTAGGAGATGAAGGAATGGCAGAGAGTAAGCATCTGCCAAGAAATGGAGAAAGGGATGCAGCCACGGAGGGGAGCAGTAGCTACTGCTAACTACTGGAAGAAAGGCTTTTGAAGTCCTGGGGTAACTGGGAGAAACTGGCGTATGGTAAGTAATGAATTTGCCTAGGGAGAAATTCTGATAAATGGATTGTGGAGAGGCTGACTAGTGAGAAGCTGTATTTCAATATTTACATAACTTTAATGAAAATCATACTATTTCCCCTCAGGCTTTTTGCTGAGCTATGTAAGCAGGTCTGGACACAAGCAATAGCCTCAACGCAAGCTATCAGGCAGTACCAAATGCCTCCTGTTCCAGAGCTCAGGGTTACCTTTAACTAAATATGATCAGAGAGTATTACTGTGTCCATCAGCCTCAGGCCATTAAAATGCCATGCAAAACTCCAGTGCGCAGATCACAGGTGCCTTCTCTTGTATTTCCAAGGTCTCTGCAAAGAGCGCTCAGTCCTTTCAGGTCTCTGCTGCCTCCTGCCTTGACAGAGGTACCACTGAGCAAAGCCAGTCTAATGGGGTCTGTGCTGGAGAGCAGCGCAGCCCTCTCCACTCCTGGGCTGTGACACCATCTTCTTTAGTGATGGGTTCCTCACCTCAAGATGGAAATCTGTCTGTTATGAACCAATGCCTCCTTCCTGGTCCTGCAGGTTACATAGACCAACAGTTCTTGTCTTGACACATTTCAGTGCAGACGAGGAGCAACCAAGGGTCCAATAGATAATATCTCATTGGAAAAGGCAACTGAAGACAGACATCTGCCTGCTGACAGACACAACCCTTGCACGGTACTTCCAGAAAACATTTTGTGTTCATTTAAGGCCCATGCTAACATTATTTTCCCTTGGTCTTCCAGATGACTCATACCATTGGGCAGTGAGCTACACACTCTGCAAGTACACAGCAACTAACCAATAAACAGCAATTCCATAAAAGCCAACTGGTTAGAATTTGATAAGAGTGTCCATGGAGGAGCAACCAAACAGTGCTGCCCTACTCAAGGAAATTTGTTTCTACTTCACCAATATTTTTCAGTCAAGTAAGCACTCAGTTTTAACAATTTGTCCCCCCACAGATGCACTTTCATTCTGTTTCACATCTGCATAAACACAGGTTGTTTGCAGTATTATAAAGGTGGTTTTAAATCTGTCTTGATTTGTTCAGATTTCATCTTCAACATTACATGACACCCAGTTCTGAAAAATCTTCGGTATTTTAATTTACTGCAGCATATAGTAATTCATTATTGCCAAGTAAGCTTTCCCAAAAGCTTTTCTTGCAAACTTTGAATATTAGCAACAAAACAGGAAAGCAGAATGAAAAAAGCAGCCACGCAAACAAACTCCCTCACATAAACATCCCTGCAATAAGAAGTAATGGGAAGTTAACAAAAAATAAAATGTAAAAGAGCTGTTGTACTCATGGATTACTCACCCATAAGCTCCATTACTAATCAGTTTAATTGTTTCAAAATCACTTTCCCGAGGCTTCCTCTGCAGCTTCAGTGAGGTATTAGAGCTCTTTAAAGTAAAAGAGGAGAAAAAACAAACTTAATGTGGTATTTTTTTCAAAATCAGGAAAAAAATAAACATCCCCAAACCCCTAGAACAAACAAAACCCACAAAAAACAAACAACAACTTAAAACCAAATAACAACAACAAAAAACAACACACCAAAAAAACCCCAAACACAGCACACCCAAACCAAAACAAACCCAAACAGACAAACATCCACAAACCCAACCAACACCATGAACACACACAAACCACAGTGCACCACACACAACCAAAAATCAACTAGCAAACTATCACCAGGCTGTCACACCTTGATGAACACCTAAAGGCTCTGGCCAGTGAGCCACACAGCTAGCACAGAGAGAGACCAAAGGGACTGCTGAAGCAAAGCTGCTTTTTCATCAAAAAGAAACCTGTTGCACCATAGCTATCTGTCTGCTTATCTACACACACAGGTTACAGCAGCACGAAGGCTGCTGGTAAGGAGTTACTGGCAATTCCTATCCAGAGTTACAGACTTCTGTGAATCTCACTAGGCACTCATTGGCCATTGCCTTCCCACTTCAGTAAATCTGATTGTAGTTGAACAGCCTGGTAGTAAAAAAATGTAGGTGAGCTCCTGTTAATCAAATAAGCCTCTGCACATTTTGAACTAATGTTGGGATAGACTCTGATATAACCTAGAATAGACTACGAAGAGGCACAAAATGAAAGAGAAAAATATGGAAGAAAAAACCGCAATAATTCTACCATTACAAAGGTGACTTTTACCTACTTGTATGCCAGAACATTTTCAAAATGGAGTTGTCCCAAGTACTGCACGGCCGTTTTTCTAGCTATCATTTTTAATTAATCTTGAAGATGTAAGCATGAGTTAGAACTGGTGTGTGGGGAGTGGGAGAGGATGAAGAGGGCATGGGACTTTCAAATTCAATATTCCAAACCCACAAGATCCTTTCTGAGATGTGTGCCAGATCTCCAATAACTTCTGCAAGCCCTAACCAGGCAGTCTGGTAACAGTTAATGTTGAAAGCAGACCTGGTTGGAACATTTTCAATTAAATCCTCGCTAAAGAAAAGTCAGTCCAAGATTAGTGAATTTGTTAATATAATGAACTAAACAGGAGCAGGGAGGGACGATTTATTAAACTGTCTAGCCCACTTGCCTGCCAGTACAGGATTCTTCCTAATCGCGTATTTATAATGATTTTGAATGGTCCTGTACTTATAAATTATGTTTCCTGTCACTTCCCATTTGTGCTTATTCCACAGGTACACACTGAGCAAATGTTTCTAAGTATTCATTCTCTGTTTCTCTTTTACTGATTTCATTGCATCACCTCCCCTGCTTATGTTCCTTTATTACACTGTATTATCCTTCCTTTATTTCTCCAACATTAGCACAATACGAATAACTTTAAAACTGCAATTTCTTAGCTATTGCTAAGCCAGTTTGCACCTTAGGTTTTCCTAAGCACTTTAGCAGTTCCTTTAAGCCTTCCAGTTATCCTTTCTGTCTTTTCTCCAGTTCGTCAGTATCCTTCCACTAAATACCGCTCAGGTCTAATACACTATTTTAAATGCAGATGAACACAGCAGAATAAGAAACACTCTTCATGTCATGGCTCTGGAAGCATTTATAGGTGGCACTTTGCCAGAAAACCAGAAATTATCTCAAGATAATATGACATGGACCAGAGGATGATGTCTCTTCTGTAGTGTATCACAATTAGTTTAACAGATACCCTATGCCCGTATTTTAAACTCTCCTAACACTTGTAAATACCTGTAAAGTACCACTGCATTACCTATGCATCCTCCAAAATTGCACTTGCTTTTTCTATTCATTTGCACTGAAAATTGACACTACATTATTAGAACACCATTTACTCTGACTGAAACCTGAGGTATAAGAACGAACTTTTAAAATAAGGATTTAAATTGAGAGCATTTAAACCCACAATATTCAGCCCAAACAATTCCTCAACCTCATTTTTTTTGCCAACCTGAACAAGCATCTGACAAAATATTACTGTACTATACCCATTATTGTAGTCAAATATTTTTGAACACAGATTCAGAAAAACAATGCACAATCTTCCAGATTGCAAACTAACTTTCTGAATCCAGGCTATTGGCTAACTTGCTCATTTCTTCCTTGTCTCTTCACTGGATCTGTTCAGATTCTCTCAATTTGATCATTAGTTGCCTCTGTAAATGGACTATTTTAAAAAACTGTTTAAAATACTTTATTTTTTATGAAAGGGTTTTGAAGTGCTTCTAGAAGAAAAAGAAATACACCAATTAAACAGAAATAAAGGAGAGAGTGGTGGATTTTGTGGTAGAACAACTGCCACAAGGTGAACACTAACCTTGTGGATCCTACAGATACAGCAACATTTAGAAAATTAGGTAGAAAGTTTTGTTCTAATTTTTTTTTTTAAAGCCTTCTGTCTGCTGAGCATCATGGTATTAGTGCGAGGATTAACCACTCTTCTATTCAGTCCCTCTACACATACCAGGAGAAAATACCATGCAGGAGGGGAGCAGGGAATGTAACAAAACACATTCATTTCTCCTTGCTCAGACTCAGCAAAAGCAGCAATATAACAAGGCAACTTACGTTTATTGATTCATCCGTTTCCAGAGTTTCTGCTGTCCCACTGTCACAGTTAGCTAGCTGAGCTATTTCTGGAAACAAAGATTAGAAACTTAATTTTAAACTATTACAAATAGAAAAAAATCTGAGAAGTGACACTTTTCTTGGATACTTAATAAACGTGATGTCCTATCTGTAATACTTGATAAAAATCTTTTAAGGCATGCCCAAGCATTTATAAAAAAAAATCACCCAGAAAACGAAGACCTGCTGTTCAATGCCTACATAATCTTACACTGAAGAATCCAAACTGCCACGAAGCAATGAAGAGTGACACTGTTATCACTGCTGAGATGGGGGAATTGTGAGATCTGAGTGTGATCAGATCATTAAGGGAAAGACAGCACTAATCTGCAAAAAACCCTGAGGATCTTACCCCCTGAGTGGTTAATCATAGAATCATTTCAGTTGTAAGACATCCTCATGAGCATCGAGTCCCACCATAACCTAACTCTGGCACTAAAACATGTCCCTAAGAACCCCGTCTACCCATCTTTTCAACACCTCCAGGGATGGTGACTCCACCACTTCCCTGGGCAGCCTGTTCCAATGCCTGACAGCCCTTTCAGTGAAGTTTTTTCCTAATATCCAATCTAAATCTCCCCTGGCACAACCTGAGGCCATTTCCTCTTTTCCTGTCACTTGCTACCTGGGAGAAGAGACCAACACCCTCCATGCTACAACCTCCTTTCAGGTAGTTGTAGAGAGCGATCAGGTCTCCCCTCAGCCTCCTTTTCTCCAGGCTAAACAGCCCCAGTTCCCTCAGCTGCTCCTCATCAGACTTGTGCTCCAGACTCCTCACCAGCTTCGTTGCCCTTCTCTGAACTCTCTCCAGCACCTCAATGTCTTTCTTACGATGGGGAGCCCAAAACTGAACACAGGATTTGAGGTGCGGCCTCACCAGTGCTGAGTACAGTGGCATGATCACTCCTCTAGTCCTGCTGGCCACACTGTTCCTGTCACAAGCCAGGATGCTCTTGGTCTTTTTGGCCACCTGGGCACACTGCTGGCTCATGTTCAGCTGCTGTCATTCAGCATCCCCAGATCCTTTTCTGCCAGGCAGCTTTCCAGCCACTCTTGCTCGAGCCTGTAGTGCTGCCTGGGGTTGTTGTGATGCTAACCATTTCCCCTTGGATTATTTGGGCTTCATTCTGTTCCCCATCCCTGTCTTCCAGCTCAGGGGGCTGGGTACCCAGAGCACAACTGTTCTGACTATTAAAGACTGAGGCAAAGAAGGCATTTAGCACCTCAGCGTTTCCCTCATTTTCTGTCACTATGTGTCCCCCCACATCCATCAGAGGATGAAGATTCTCCTTAGCCCTCCTTTTGTTGCTGATATATTTATAGAAACATTTCTTGTTCCCTTCTACAGCAGTAGCAAAGCTCAGCTCTACTTAGGCTTTGGCCCTTCTAATTTTCTCCCTGCATAACCTCACAGAGTTATTGTATTCCTCTTGAGTAGCCTGCCCCTTCTTCCAAAGGTTATAAATTCTCTTTTTATTCCTAAGTTCCAGCCGCAGCTCTCCACAGCCAGGCTGCCTTCTTCCCTGCCGGCTCGCCTTCTGGCACACGGAAACAGCCTGCTCCTGTGCCTCTAAGATTACCTTCTTGAAGAGAGATCAGCCTTCCTGGACTCCTTTGTCCTTCAGGACTGTCCCCCAAGGGACTCTGACCTGTTTAGAAGGCTGTTTGGCAAAGTCTGCCCTTCGGAAGTCCAAAAGAGCAGTTCTGCTGACCACCCTTCTAACTTCTCCAAGAATAAAAAATTCAGTCATTTCATGATCACTATGCCCAAGGTAATCTCCAACTGACATGTTGCCCATGAGTCTTTGTCTATTTACAAACAACAGATCCAGTGGGGCTCCTTCCCTGGTAGGCTCGCTAACCAGCTGTGTCAGGAAGTTACTTACACTCCAGGAGCATCCTAGACCGTTTCCTCTCTGCTGTGTTGTACTTCCAGCAGACATCTGGTAGGTTGAAGCCCCCCATAAGAACCAGGGCTAGCGATCGTGAGACTTCTCCCAGCTGCCTGCAAAATATTTCATCTGCCTCTTTGTCCTGGTTGGGTGGTCTGTAACAGACCCCCATCAGGATGCCCGCCTTGTTACCCTTCACCTTGATTCTCACCCATAGACACTCAACCCTATCATCACTCTCATCAAGTTCCAGGCAATCGAAACACTCCCTAACATACAGGGCTACCCCGCCTCCTCTCCTTCCTCACCTATCCCCCTTCTGAAGAGTTTGTAGCCATCTGATGCAGCATTCCAGTTATAAGAGTCATCGCATAGAGAGTCATAGTAGGCCCCATCTCTGTTGGACTCCTCACAGAGCAAAAAAGGTTCTAGTTTAGACAGAGATGGGCTCCAAATGGTTTGCATCTTCTACATGGAAATGCTGATATGCCTAACAGAAGAAGCTAAAACCGATTTGCTTCTTTCTTAGAATTTTGTCACCCTACGCTGCAGAGCTTCTAAGCCCATCCTGTTCTTCAGGGCCCAGTAACTTAGAATTCATCTGGGTAATAAAAGCTACACAGGACAGCTGGTAACCAAAAGACCTCATGAAGCCCAATGTTACTTTAATCATACACATAGTGAATTATATACTAGACACAGCCAAAGATGCACATTTTATCATAATTATGTGCTGGGGATCAGAGACAAGACCATCTGAAATTTGTGAGGTGCACTTTTATATCAGGACTATTAACCGAATTTATGAATATGAAAAATAATTGAATACTCACATACAGTCTCTAAAAATTGATTTTTCTATAAAACAAGAAGTGACCACTACAAGTGAAATTCTGCACAACACATGCTGTAATCAATAATAGCAAATTAACCACACAGATAATTCTCTGTTGGAACAGCTAAAGATTTAAGGAGTAACTCTTATTTGGAATCACTACCCAAAACACGTTCGTTAAGTGTAAGAATCAGAAGTAATGAAAGTGTCACTTCAAAAAATAAACATATCTTTAAAGTGTCAGAGAAGATAAAAACATTCTAAAAATCCTGAATATCAAGTCTATATGCAGTAAAAATATCTCCACTGAGAACAAAACAACCTTTAGGAAAAAAAAAAAAAAAAAGACGGCCTAAGCTAAAATGATACAAGCCAAACTTGAAACTGGAGTGGACCTACCTGGCAAAAGTCAGTTTTGTGAATGTGGGGTTTTTATAATAGAAGTGTTGATGAAATCTTGTATGGGTGAGAACCAAGCAAGCTAGAATAATATACTTTGACAGCCTTCTCAACTGAATTTATTTTCATAAACAGCAAATTAAAAAGAGCCATTTTAAAAGAGAACTTTCACAAAATAACCATTATCTGAGAAATACATATTATTTGCAAGCAGTAGGTAGTAATGGAATGGAACCAAAAGTCAGCTTTAGAAATGGGGAGCTATGGAACCATTTTGCAATGCTTGAAGAGATTTTTAAAACTCATCTAAATACCATTAAACATCTGCCCTTTTTCTTTCATTGATTTAAACCATTTTCTGAAGACTCATTATTCAAAAAGGTAAAGATAGTAATCTAAAAGCCATAGGGAAAAATTTCTCCCCGGAGAACTCTTCAGAAATGCAGCCACCAGTCTCTGATAAGTGATGAATCTGTTGTGGTATTTCTTTCAGGACAGTATAAATTTATCTGGCATTATCTCCAGGAATGCATGCATCATTTCACTCAAAGACACTATAGCTATTGCAGCAAAAAAAGGAGGTAAGTAGAGAAGGGTCTAAAGAAGAAGGTTCCTTTTCTCTGCAGAGGAAGTAAAATCCCCTGCACGAACATTGATGAACAATGCAGACATAATTTAACAGCTTAGCTGAAAATACAATTCTGTGTTTCAGGATAAGTGGTGTTACTAAGGTGGGTTTTGTTTGTTCTGAAAAATCTGGTCTTCTGCTATTTAAATATTTTAAAATATTTTCTGGTTTTGCATACAAGGAATTTAAAGTTCTCTCAGAAGGATGATCTTCATTTATTTTTTTATAGCAATGAAAACAGTGTTTCCAAATAATTTTCTTTGTAACTGATTAATTCCAGGGCACAAACCCATAGTGCCATTCTGTTATTTTTGCTTAGGAAATGTCCTTGCCTATAGAGGCATCAATTTAAAACTAAAACCAGATCATTTAAGTTATTGCACAGTCATTTATACTGCTTATAAACATAACTTTTTGCAGGGAAGCAGGAAAGAATTAATACAAACCAGATGGCCTGTATTGTTTGATCACAAATCTACATATCCATTAACCTTTAAAATGCTATGCAAAATAATTCAATCACCCAAATCTCCCATTGCACCAAAGGTCAGTAATCCATACAGCATATACCCCCTCAATATTTACTGACAAACCACAGAGCCAATTTTTCCTGCAGAAAACTCCCCACATTTAAATCATTCTGGAATGCTTCAAAGTTTGTTATATTCACTAATATCCAATTTATTAAACGTAATTATGTGTTCTAGATGAAGTACACTCACATAAAACAAATATTCTAGACCTCGCTCACAATAAACTGTCAAAAAAATTACAATATACTATTAAACTTAGGGAGTGTCAGATTCTTTTATGCAAGTGGTCAGAAAGAGTCAGTCAGTAAGATCGGGTTTAAGTGGCAGAACCAGGGTCAATAATTCTAAACTCTCAACTCACACTCCAAATTAAATCTTGTATACTTCATCAGTTAAGAATTTATAAATTGTCAGTCTGTGCCAAACCAACAGCTCTCCAAATCCAGCAGGCACATCTTTATCTTGCAGAGAAATAAGATGCTTCTTGATCTTCTCCAGTACCACATGGAAAACAATATTTACATATATTTTTCCAATTTGCCCTGTATCCTTGCTGCACACCAAATCCAAGCAAAAAGTGTCAAAGCTGCTTCAGCCTGTATCTCAGATAAAAATACGACTAGATTTAGATGAGGAATTTCTTCTGTGAAGAAGTAGACCAATAACAGGGTTGACTTTCTTTAAATCTGTTAATATAACATGAATATCATCTATAACAATATCCAACCTAATTGATCTAATCAAATTCCTGGCAACATCTGGCAGTGCTGAACTTCAAACGCTGCTGAAGTTGACCAAAAAAGTTTACCTTTGACATTCTCACAGTATACTACTCTTTCGATTTAAAGAAAAGTGATCTTGCATCATAAGAACTGGTTTAAAAAAAAAGATGTTTATCTTTTTTTTTTTTCCCGCTATTATTTTGTGTCATTAAGTCCTCTCCTAGAGATCCTCCTTGTCCTGGGTCATAACACAGAAGACAAGCCAAATTGCACTAGGTAGACTGATTTTCCACAATCGCAATTCTGCCAATTTCTACCAAATTGTAGGACTAGGTCTGAATAAAATGAACCAATTTCCATTTGTCACCAGTGATAGAACTTAGGATGGAAAAGATGGTCTGGTTAGGAGACAGAAATAATTGTAGTTTTCCCAACACTATCCTGAAAAGAAGAATCAGGCAAACAAAAATTCTGCGAAGATAAAGCTCCATGGAAACTCAAGTTCTCCCTACAGAAGTCCTCAACATGGACACATAAATTGCCCAGGAAAATTAATCTCTGCAGTTTTAATAGGAACAGTGGATATTCTTCTCAGATATGGGAGCCTGGGGGCAATGAAGGGCAAGTAACAGTTCACTCTGGTTTCATTTATACCTATGGCTGGATAATAGTCACCATCAAATTGTAGCAGTAAATTTCAGCTAGAGCTGAAATAAGAAAGTTACACTCTCAAGCTGGAAGAAGATGACGAGTATCATTGACACAGTGTATTTGTGAATGATACAACAGAAAAAATCTCAGATGGCCTTTCTAATACCTTTGAGCTGTGAGAGAACTGTGAGGGTTAGCAAATGCTCGTTCTGCTACCATTTTTACTTTGACCCTTTTCAGGTACACACAGATCACCAGAGTGATTAAGCGAATTGAGAAGGAGCATCTGGGAGCCTATAGCTGGACCAGGAGGTGCCCTTACCTTCCAGAGGATCTTTATTTAAGCCCAGCTGGCTAATAATATATCGAGGGATGTCCGTTTTAATGCCTTGTCCCTCTTTAGCGTGGCCTTCAGCTGCTTCCAAAAGATAGTAAAATTCTTCAGGATCAAATTCCTAGAAGAAAAACAATCACCATCATTCTCTCTGCAGAAGCTGAACTCTTAAAACCTAACATAAAAACTTCCTTTGCTTCTCTGATGGCAAATATTAGACATTTCCCTTATTAGAACCCGTACCTCTTTATTACTAGTAGCCTATTACTCTGTTACAATTCTTACACAATGTAACATGCTCTATGAAATGAAATTTCATACCATTACTTCAGAGCACTGCTTTATAAGAGTAGTAAGTTCTTTGCCCTCAAAATGTCCCATGCTCAGGGTGAAATGACCTACAACCAGCAGTGATAAGATTTCACACACTGAAGACATCATCTCCCTGCACCTGCTTGCATGTAGAAATCCATTACTGAAATGAAGAAATTATATAAATATATTGCTTTCCACTTTTACTTATTTTGAAGTATTTTTAATCAATATATATATGCACTATGATTTACAGAGAATACAATTAAATAAATCACTAACTTTAGAAAGAAGCCAAAATCGTAAGTTGCTGAAAACAACATTTGAACTTCATTGATCCAATTATTGCAAATCTAGAAATGAAACATCCTCCTTTGGGAACCAATTATATTACAACCATCATTTATACCATGCCTAAAAGGCAAGCCTCAAAGACAAACAAAAAACCCAGAAACTCAAAACCCCAAAACACTGCTTATCCCCTAAGTCCCTTGGAAATACATTTATTTTACTACCTTGATAGATGATAGAAATAGGAAAGCCTTGAAAGGAAGAAGGAAGTTTTTTAACAGTTGTATGGGGTATTTTTTTCTCCTTCATCTACCAGTATGAATTCGTACTAAAATATCTCTCATACAGACATTACATTCTCGAAGATGCTTGTGCCAACCATAGATCATGACAGGTGCAATGCTCAATAGAGTGAGAGCCAGCTGGACTCATGAAACACTGATGTAACTAAATGGACTTTTTGCTGGAGTAAGTCAGCTCTGTCAAAAATATCTGTGGAAGCCAGGCAGACTGCTCAGCTAGTTTGCTTCCCTGCAGGTCATTTCATGGCCTGCCATAACTCCAGGGGGATTTAGTTTGCATGTTGGGTCACAAGGCTCATGTCCTAGCTCCTCAGGCTACCCAGGACTTGGGAACAAAACATCCCAACCTGGAAGATAGTTTGAGAAATCAGGTATCATGTTTCATTTTGGAAGGAGTGAAACTGCTATGGCTACCAGGAGGAGTTGGCAAGTGCGTCTGAAATGAAATACCTTTGGATTTTTCACTCTTGTGAAAACAATCTTAGTTTTTCATTTGTCATGAAAGAATTTTCGTCATCTCCAGCCTACTCCAAAGGATTTACCACAAACCCACGAAATCCCCAAACTCTCTTATGTAGCTCAAAGTCTCAGGATGCTGCTACACTGCCTAAAAATCTGAACAGAGTAACTAAGCATCACATACTGTCTTAGCACTACTCTCGTCATCTGACATGCTCTCCCCACAACAACATGCAATGATGTGTGCCAAAACTTCCTATCTACCTTCATGAAAACATCATCATCTCCTTACCTGCTGCAGTGGTAGATATACAGCTTCTCCACTTGGCTAAGTCAGTGTAATTTCAAAACAGATACTTTGAATCATCTGAATGTGTGTGTGTGTGTATATCTCCAAACATATATTACATATACACACATACACACGCATGAATAACTGGAAGCAAAAAAATTATTTTCTGATGTTTACTTCCAACTCTGTGTATCATTTTTCATGTGCAAATGAAGAAAAACTTCCAGTATTTGGCAGTAGCTTTTTGGCACATGTAAAACTGCAAAAGCTTTATTCATACGATTATGAAGTGAATAAAAATAGGAATTCACATACCATGAACACCTGAGCAAAGATCAGCATCAGAAAACTGACAGCATGGTATCTAAAACTTCTCATGACAAAAGTGCTCGATTTATTTCCTACAACACTAAGAACTTCCTTACAGAGGCTGAAGTTTTCCATACTTAGTATCTATTTCAGACAGACATTCTAAAATGTTAGCCAGTATTATTCAAAAGTTTCCAGCAGGAAGCTACGAAAAAGCAACAATATTGTTTCTGTAAGATTAGATGATTCCAGTGATGTTTATGGAGCACGCTTAATACTTTCTTCCATGAGAAATGTATTGTTTTCATGACAGTATGTGTAAATTTGTTCAAGTTGCTCTCCTCTCAAGAAACATACTGTGCTGAGTTGTTACAGTCTATCTCAAATTTTCTAAAGATCCCATTGCAAATAAGAACTGGGGAAACTGTGCTGGTTTTCTCTGCAATTGCTCCTCTGAAACTCTGAACTAAGAGACACAGTCATCTCCTGGCCTTGCAAGATTGTCCTTCCACTTGCATCAACAGGCCCAGCAAAAGGAAGGACACTGCACGCACAGCAGCTCTACCCTGCTTCAGGGAAGTGGCCTAGATAAAATGCCAGAGGCAGAAACTGGGAACTATGTGAACAGAGATTTGGACTTGCTAGCTATAAAGTTAGCATTTAGGAGAATGAACTAATGTGCAAATAGGTCACCAGTAGAGAACCTGAATTAAAAAACCTGAAGACAGTGATGACACTGGGAGTAGGGGTGGGTGGGAGAGAGCCAGTAGGTAGGGAAGAAAAGGACAAAGCATCATAAAGAAGCCTCAGTCTGTCAGTCCACAGGATGTATTTAAGGGCATTTTTGGATGTGTGATGATGAGAAGGATGCAAACCAGAGGGAAGACATCATATGAGAACTGGGTTGAGAGCTGGACAAGGATTATGCGAACCCTGGGAATGGAGCAGGGAAGATCACCCTAGATATGGTATGAGCATTTCAGTGTTGAGGGTGAAGGAGTAATGCAAATTTTGTTTGATTCTATGGCAGAGGCAGCAGATTCTAAGGTATCCTCTTCTCTAAAGCCTGCCTTTTTTTTTAAAAAAAAAAGCTTCTCTTATGATGATTCAGAGCACATATCTTATTTTACATTCCTTCTAAACTGCAAATTGTGAACAAACTGGGAACACCGAGACATGGTGTTTCCAAAACAAAACAGAGGCAGCTCTCAGAATGCCAGTGGCTGAATGAGCCAGGTTGTGGATTAACTGTGCCACACATGAAGAGACACAGCACAGAGCCAAAAGCAGGTTGGAAAGACTTCCTAGCTCAGATTCAATGCCATGCAAATGCAGTTATGACACTTTCAAGGCATAACTTGAGTCTAGCAGCAGGTTAGTGGCTCCCACATAAGCCTTGCCAGCCTCAAATAGCTGTATGCAGCATCAACACTGTGATCCTGGTATTGGCAAGCAGAGTGGCTCAACAAAGTCAGCTCCGGCTGCCTGCCAGGTCTGTTGGATTCAGGCTGGCACTTACATGGTATTTGGGTGTCTATGCTGTCCTCCAGAGTACACTGTGTTCTGTGAGGGCTTATTAGTTTCACTGAAGAACTCAGGCTTGTTGGCTCTGTGCGTAGGAGCAACTCCCTACACCTGAGCCACCACAACTCCCCCAGCATGGGCAGGAAAAGCAGAAAGACACCCACATGGCCTCTCACAAGCTAGCCCACTCTGGCAACATCAGTGCAATGCTCATGCATCGACAGGTTAACTCTTCTGGCCGTCAGTATAACTTGGACTATATATGCAGATACCCTAAACCCTCTGCTGCTGTTCTCCCCAGATCAGGTATTGCAGAGCTGACTGCAAGCTGCTTACAGCTCTGGCAGCTGCTGAGTGAACAAAATGATGAAACTTCTAAGGAGAAGAACAACAACAGGAAAACCACCAAGCCACTATGATTCTGGAACAGTTGTCCCACGGGAACAGCAAAGTCTAACAAAATAACAGAAAAACCCAACTGGTTTTGAACTGGAACTTCCTCAATTGATGAAAGGGATTCTATAACATCGTATTTGCAACAGCAGGGAACCAAACACAACTGTAGGAGGTCCCTGTCAGTCCCATGTTCCTGAAATAAAAGCAGAAAGGATCTCACCAACAATGAAGCCCTGCCCTGTTGTTTGACATATTTCAAATAACAGTTGTAAAGGGCCTTGAATACTAACCCAGAAACTTTCCTACACAAGTGAAAAACCTACTTATAGCAAGCATGACCTTACCAGGCATTCCAGTAGGCGAGCAGGACGAGCAATAACTATCAGGACTTTTCGGACAAGTTGCTTAATAAATGCCAGTTCTTCACTCTCTGATCGCTCTTGAGCCTAAGAGATAAAAATAACGTGATAACAAAACAAACTGCATTTGAGACCCTACTCAGGAAAGTATATTCAAACCTTTGAGGGTTTGAAGTATGTACTTGAGACAAACAGATGTCAATTTCAAGATGCCAGCAGAAATAACAAGGATTTGAACAATGCTGTGATTTCAAATCAAAGTTAATTCCATTTGGACAATTCTAACACTACAACAACAAAACAGAAATGCCTACAATAGACATAATACTTACTACCTTTTTTTTTTAACTTATACAGTATTATTACCATTAGCTTTGCAAAAGGTACTACATTTCAATACAAACATACACCTCTCCATATGTACAGATGTGTCTCAATTTGTTGATAATTTTAGGATGAAATGAAAACTGACCTAAGTAACATTAATAAACATAAGCAACTTCCATGCCAAATTGATACTGATTTCCTATGGCCGCATATCATACTAAAATGACAATGACATATATAGGTAAAATTATACTTGCATAGAGGCTCCATATAAAGGTACACATTGAAAGAAAATGAAAAATTAAAAAATTCTACAAAGATGACAACAAAGGAGGGAAAATGCTATAAAAGAACACATACAGGAAAAATACTTCTAGAAGGTTTGGTAACATTTGCACAGTGGTCTGAGCTGCATTTCAAATTTCTTTCAAATGCACCCCGCTAAGAACAAATGATATAATTTAAGGATGCTAATGAATGCAAAGAAACCATATCACTCTCCTTCTAATTAAAAAAGCCTAATAGCCCTTCACTCAAATATCAAAGCATTTATTTGTTCTGAACAGTAGAAACCGTAGACTTCAGTTTTTCCTCATATCTTGCCTATTCAAAACCACAAAGACAATTAAGAAACTAACATTTTTAAAGTGATTAATTTGTACAAATAAGTACTTTTCATATAATATACATCTTACATTTTTTTGAAGTTAAAAAAACAAACTATGAAAATATGAAGCTAAATATTGCTTTCAATATAAGGACTACAATTTTAAAAACATCAAATATTTGAGAAGAATTAATCTGGGAAGTTTAAAGAGGGAAAAAAGAAAAGGCACAAATACTATCTAGCACTCTGCAATAGGTTTCGGAAGAATCTTAACTGGATACAAGCATTCGTGTTCTGCACACTATCAACAAGTCCAAAGAAAACACTTCTGTAAACAAAAGAATCCATCTGTTTTAATCACCAGCAAAATTTAAAGCACCTTTGTACAGCTTTGTGAACATTCAGGTGCATACATGAACGAGAGACTGAATATATGTTACATTTAAGAGAGATGAAGCAGGAAAGCATTCAGGTCTACTTGACCGTGACCTCAGAATTTTAAAAATGTTGGTTGAACCAAGCTGCTCAAATCTCAACGGAGTTTTCCCCTGGTTATGCAAAGCAATTGCAACATGTGAAGCAGAAGGAGGAGACGCAGATTTCTACTCAACGTCGCAGCTGGGAATTGACAATAAATGGATCACATGGATCCAAAGCATAACTGAGTGCCTGTAACTGAGTTGTGCAAAGAGGAAGTTTTCTTGCCTGTTAATAACATAATATGACAGTATTACACAATTGACTCAAAAGTTAAGTCTGAATATTTTAAGGTATTATGTTTTTGTAAAGCAGGAAATTTTTTGCAAAATAAAAAACTAGCATCACAGCACATGACAAATCAAGTGTTGCTGCCTTTTTTAAAAATAATGCACTGCTTTACATGCAGATTGAAGAATTATCTGCTTGAATTTTTTTTAGTAGATTGAGGGGCTTAAGTGCATGAGTGAACATATACTCTAAAGTCTACTTACCATGTAGCTGTTCTAAGTGATATGTTAACAGTGATTAACAGTGTTCTGTGAATCTTAGCTCAGGCATGTTCCCTTGTATTTTTACATTATCACTAGCATAACAGAATTCACAGTCATATCTCCAGTCAAGTGGCCAACTCTGCCTGCACTTTGACATCATAAAAGCATTTCACAAGAAGCTCACTAGTTCAAACCTCCTTTTGACGAGTAAGCAAGCTCTAAGTATTTTCTTTTTGAAAAACAGGGTTTAGATAATCCAGAAATAAATCACTTACGTCTTAAGTTTTGCATTGCTTTATGAAGAAGGGTTAGGGTTCAAAATACAGTAGTTGCAGAAAACCTAGTTACTGAATAGAAGTTAACAAAAAAGCAGCACGGGGAGAGAGAAAGAAAAATAAATAAATAAAAAAAATAATAATTTTTTAAAAAATCAACCAAAACCTTTAGCAACTGCTCCTGCATTCAAAAGAAAACAAAAAACCCAAGACATAAATTAAGACAAGCACCGTATCTTATCTCCGTTGGAAAATTTCAAGTCAATATCAAATCTGCTGCTCTATCACATTAACTTTGGCTCATAATGTGCTATCAAATCCCACACAAACAAATGAGTACATTATACATTCTGTACTCATTTTTTAAAAAAGGATACATTAATAAACTGTGGTGACTCCTGTCATAGTGCATTTATCTTGTCAAGTTATGAGTTCTTAATTCATTTAGCCGACTGTTCTATAGAAGTTTCAACATTTTTATAAACTACATTATTTCTGTTAATAAACAGTTTAATTATGAAATGAATCTTATAAATATTTAAATAATTAAATAACCTCCAGCTAATGGAAAACTAAGGGTTGCCGTCTGCTTTCTCAACACAGCAGGCAATTAGTAGGGTTGATAAAGTGGAAAGTGTGCATGTTTCCTCATTTATCCACAGTAAACGGAATAGCAAGCCTCCTCATTTAGGGTTTATGCACACGCTTTGTAAGCAATTTATAACTTGCACTGCATGACAAAATGCCGTTATTTCTGAAATCTTTACGACCCATCTATTTCAGGCTAGTACACTACGATGCCTTTGTAGTAATCATTATATAGACTAAAACTGCTGTGAATACCACTTTGACAATTATTTGAGTGAACAGTCATGATGATGTCTGGACAACAACTCTTAAGGAAACAGATTTAAACAATTTTTCAAGCAAACATAACAGTAGTCTCATGGCTCATACCTCCTGTAGCAATTTGTCTAATTTCTGCTGTAATTCAAGGAAGTATCGTGATGTGATGAGGCCCTGGCGGGATTTATCCAAACAATCTCGAGCCAGTTCTGTGATCTGATGGTGGGTAAAACTGAGCACTCCATCTGCCAGGGGAAGGACGTTCTCTGGACAATAATTTGTTATAATGTCCCGAAGTCTCTCTTCCATCTGAGCTGTGGCCTATACACAAATAGATACATGATACATTAAATCAACTTTACATGAAAATAACAGCCACAGAGCTTATTTCCAATTCTGCAGTGGTTTTGTATTGTCTATGAAGTTACCTAGCTGGAATATGTGAAACGACTGAAGCAAAAAAGCAAGCAAAGAGAAAGTCAAAGTGATAGACGCCGTTTCCCACATTACCAGTCCAGAAAAGCAACAGCCTTACTGTTCTACTACACAGATCCTCCCCTTTGTCTGCCACTGGTGATTAACTGTGCACTAATCTTGTGATGATCACTGAATGGAACCAAAGGAACACTCATGACTTCACAACTTTAAGTCCAAGTCAAAAATCACAAAAAAACTCATGGAGGTCTACTTTGTCTGTTTTGCTAAAACTGCAGATAATAAAGGCTTGAGTATTTTCCTCACTTTCATAAAGGTTATACCACAAAAATATTTCACTGGGCAGAGTTTGAATGAATACTGACTGATTAAAAGCACCACAGGCTCACAGGTCTTGTCAGATGTGTCTGCAGGTTGCTCAATGTGTGTTTTACAGAACCAACCACCTGGTTCTCACAAAAATGTAGATGCTTTAAAACACCTTTAAAATACTTTTATTATTAAAAAGTAAACCCACATTTCTTAGTTTACATCTTGAACACTGAAACGAGTGGGTTGTTCCACACTTCAGATTGCTGCTCAGTCACCCTGCAAATCCCAACAAATCTCTCGTCATATTTCTACAAAGAAATATGAAAAAAATTCTTCTATTTTTAGGTACTTTTTTGAATAGTATCAGCTTCACCTCATTTTATTTTCCAGGGGTCATCAAAATCCTAGGGGCAATGGAGAGTGCAGTGCTCTGAGCTACACACCTGCACCTATGTCTCAGACCTCCAGACACGACAGTAACGTGTCCTCGTTTGGTATCTCATAGTCAAACACCCAGAACTGTGTACTGAGCTTCACAACTAAAATAAGTATATAATGAGTGCTGGGGAAAAGGAATAAATGTCACTAAAGGAAGGAATTTGCAGGTGTATCAGCAAATGCTGCACAAGACCTAGCAGAAGAAACCATTTATGTTTTACTAATTCAGTATGTGTTTGCCCCAAGTACACATCACCTATTCAAATTGAATGTACTGTTGTTTTCCAATCAGTAGAATATATTACCAGGATGATTCGTTTCAAAACCAGTTCAGCAGCTTTGCCAAATGAATGTCCAGTTCTCAGCAGGGCTTTTCTTTATTGTGATTTTATCTCTGTAATAAGAGCTTGGTGATGCTTTATGAAAGCCATTACAGGGTTGGATCATTAGTTCCCATAACAAAAACACCACTTACTTAAAACCTGTGTAGCCTATCAATTCAGATACTGGGTGTCTTAAATATAATTCATTACCTTTGGGAATCTTTCTTTGTAGACATGGTTCATCATAATTATTTCATTGTCGCAGCAGGCAGGAGAACGTCCAGGGCTGCAAGCAAAGCAAATTATCCCTTTAAACTTGTCTCAGCATGAACTAGAATTAGTTATTATATTTTCATACAGTTTATTTGCAACAAAAAGTCAACACAGACTTCACTGGAAAGGTACATTCTCTCGCTAGTGGTAGACACGGTTCCTTTCTGCTATTTCTGACCAACCCTATGAGAGAGTTGGGGTTGTTCAGCCTGGAGAAGAGAAAGGTCCTGGGGGACCTTACAGCAGCCTTCCAGTGCCTAAGTAGGGCCAGCAAGAAAGCTGGAGAAGGACTTTTTACAAGCACATGTAGTGATAGGACAAGGGGTAATGGTTTTAAACTGAAAGAGGTTAATTTAGATTTGATATAAGGAAGAAATTCTTCACCATGAGAGTGTGAGGCACTGGCACAGGCTGTCCAGAGCAGCTGTGGATGCCCCATCCCTGGAAGTGTTCAAGGCCAGGTTGGATGGGGCTTTGAGCAAGCTGGTCTAGTGGAATGTGTCCCTGCCCATGGCAGGAGGGTGGAACTAGATGATCTTCAAGGTTGCTTCCAACCCAAACCACTCTATGGTTTTATGATTGAAGTCCTTGACATCTAATTACTAACTATATTATTTTCTTAGTTTGTAACCACAGTTCAGGATGCAGGCAGTTTTGCAACAATTCTGAACATAATCTTTCTCTCAGAAGGGCAACAGAGATATATTTAACTGTTAATTATGGCTATGCCTGCCTCTTTGAAGGTTACAATCAATACAGCAAGACTTGACTAAGAACTCTGTTCGCTGCAAGTGAAAAAGTTGAGAAGAATGAGTATTTTTTTAAAAACACAACATTAAAGAAACCCCAAACAATTTATTTTGCATCTGACCAGCAGATAATGGCAGCAACTTCCTACAAATAATGCCATACATATGTATGGTGTCCCTCAGTGATGGGGTGTTGTGCTATAAGAAAAGCACAGGACTCGCAGGAAAACAATCCATAAAAGGTATCCATGGCCTTGGCTAATCTACAAAACTACGTTTTGCTATCATGAGCCTCACTGTCTGGTATCAATTCCTTTGAAAAATCTCAGTCTGATTTTCCTGGGTTGGTGACACTGGCCTATTCCATCTGGTCTAGAAGATGTGGAACAGGAAAAAGACCTTATCATAACATGTACACGGAGGTTTCTTGCGAGAGGAGAACAACTGCATTTTGGCTTTTTAAAAGGGCAAAAATTAACACTAAAATTTGTCCCAAGATATCACAATGGTGGGTCCTTTAACTGATATGGACAATCTGTTACGGACATCCACAGGCAAATCGACTAAGGACAGAGTAGCTACATATTTCCATCACAATTCTACAGCATAATTCCCTTGCTGAAAATGCTTGGTTCTTGTTTTTCCTCAGGAGCATTTTACACATTCTGTGAGATCAAGTGGAAGATCGTTTTTTTAAGTGTTAAAAGCATAACAGAAATTGAAAAAAATAAAGACGTGGCAAAAAATACAATACAGTTTCAATCTGTAATCTTCTAATGAAGAAACAGGATTTTTTTCTTAGTAGTTGTTGTGCAGTCTCATGTAGGTAGCAACTACATTTGTCACTACAGTCTACACAGATTTCTAAATAAAATAATCAAAAAGCAGAGTTAAAATATATTGCACTAAAACCTTAAATCCTTAGGATTTGTATACCTCTGAAATTATATTTAAACTTGAAAGGATTAATATGATGATTAGAAATATAATTTTTTTTTTCTTTCTTTCTTGTTCTTGAAAACTTATCCATAGAGTTCACCTGCATTTTGCAAACCTAAACTATTCTGATGGTTTAGAACTGATCTTGGATAAAACACATCTTATGCAAATGGCCACTGCAAACGAAAAGCTTGGTTACAGAAAATAAATGAGTGCAGACACCCCCCACCCATTTGTTCTTTATCAAGTTTCTTTCCATATAGCCCTAGAATATAAATACAATTTGACTTAGTTTTTTAAATAAAGACTTGATCCTGTGAACAGTTTGAACTCTGGAAGAGAACCAGAGCTACAGTCAGATCAACGACTAGCTCATCAAGACAGTTCATGCAAGCTAGCTGCCTTCACAAAGACCTAGCTTACAATATTAAGCACTGAAGTAAAGCATGATCAAAACTAGGAGTAAGGATTTAAAAGCACAGCACTATTAGTAATACAGCCTGATATGTCTTTTGCGTATTATACTTCAGCAATTTCAAAAATAGGGAATGCTCCCAGTGTACAAACCCACGATTCTCCAGAGTATGTGACATTAGATCCAACCCCTGTTCGCAGATAGACAAACTCACCTGAGACTTCGGGACCGAGGGCGCATTGCAGTGGTCCTGCACCTGCTGTCACTGGCAATGCTCTCAGTGGTACAGAAATGTTTAGACAAAAAATGTAGTTCATCAGGTGTCGGTTGGTATGGCAACTGGTGTAGCTTCTCTTGGGATGAGCACGATGACTACAAGAACAGAACACAAGCTTCTATTAGAATGAAAAAAAACATTTGCAAGACTATATCTGGTGTTCATGAATAAAGCTATTTAATTTAAAAATTATAGTTACTGTCTCCCATGCCTGACTACCAATTTAAAGATGAAAATAAATAAAAAAGAAACGAAATAATTAGTCTCAACTTAATGAGCTAAATAAAAAGTACAAAAAAACCTTCTTCAGTCCCAGAAGAAAGAACCATTGCATTACAAAAGTTCAAATTTCCTCTAAGGCAAAGATGGTATCTAATGTTACAAACAACACATAAGGAACAGCTAAAACAGGATCTGCTGAAAATTAAGATGGTGTAAGTATAACAAACATAGAGTACAACTTCTTGCTATAACACAAATTGTAATTCTACATGCTGAAGGTACTTCATAATCCATATTTAAGACATTATTGATACTTTTAAAAATAAAATTAAATAAAGTCTCAAAATTCTTGCTAAAAAAAAAAAAATCACACCCTATTTTCCTATAAACCCCTGTACATTTAAAATGAAGTGAAAGAACTTAATACATTTATCAAGACAGGTTCTATGGCTGACAAAAGTGAAAGTGACTACACTCAAACCATCCACTTATAAAACTGGAAGATACAGACAAGTGTGAAATTGGAAGTGCTACCACTATAACTAGCCCTGCAAAATTGCACACAGAAAGATGCACTACGTAAAGCAGTGTACATGATCATACTATCATGTTTTACTGTCTTTCATGTAGCTACCTGAGCCACACTAAACGTCTTGAGGCAGAACTCTGCAACTACTTCCCTGAGCTTAGATTTGAGGTCCTTGTAAAGAACATGTACATAGTTCAATGCATTAACAGCCAGCCTTGCTAGTCTGGACTGATGAGTGTAGACAGAAATGCTCTACTGTTTCTGGTAGCAAAACCAGTTTCTAGGATAGCTTGTCCACAAATACCCTTGTATGACTGCACAAAGCTGCTTGGTATTATGCAGACGTTCCCTTTATTTTACCCACAGAGAGAAAGAAGTCCAAAAGCTTGTACTTCTTCCTGGACCTCTTCAGTCTCCATCTGGCTTTTCGACAAAATCAGATTCTTCTATATGTCAAGTCTTCACCTGCACATTATTGTTCTTAACTGTCTTCTTGTACAGGACAACAAGGCCCCTGCCTAACTGCTCTTTTACTGGAGGCCAGCACAGTAAAAGCTGCTTTGCTTATATGACCCCCAGTGATGGAAATCAATAAACTTTCAGGCTGTACAGACACTGTCCTACATTGCTAAGGTGGGCAGGTACTATCCAGGCTGGTAAGCACAGTAACTAGAAAGTCTTGATAACTTCCTGGCAACTTGTGTGGTAAAGGCTGAATATATCCCAATTCCTAGGAACTCAATAAAAGATTACTTATCACACTAGATCTCATGAAGTCATATCTTAAAAGCAAAAAGAAAAAAAGAAGAAAAACCTATGCTGGGAAAGGCTAACTTAGATAGGACTGGTCTATGTGGGAAGGCTGCATCACATGGAAACAAGTTAGGAAGATCACATTACCTTGCTTTGCTGCTGGCTAAGAAGCATGCACACCAAGAATTTACCACAGTTCACATGATGGGTAGCAACTTGTCGAGTAACAGTAATTCATTTATGATATTCAGCCTTAGCACATTACCGTGTGTAATTCAGCACACACCATAGATAAAGTCTTCTTTCTTATCTCATACTATAGCAGCTGGTTGCAGCTAACCTCATGGCGTATGTCCTACGGCCACGCTCCATTAGATAAAAGATACCCTTAGCAAAGGGAAATTTCCCAATACAGACCCTCACAGATGGCTAGTGCTATAAAAATCAGTCTCTACCTCTTTGGCTTCAGGGGATTCTGGGAAGATCGGGAGGACAGTAATCTGTATCATACCTTTCCTCATATGTCACAGAGTCTAGATCCAACAGATTAAAGTGAGAATCTTCGCTAACAACTCTCAGTTCTATCAGGACTATCACAGGCACAGAGTGTGTTTTCTTGGAAGTCTGAATTTTGATCTCTCTACAAATCCAAATTCTTATACCCAAACTCTAAAAAATTAGCTCTCCTGGCATTCTAGAATAGCTGCTCCAAAAATCATGTACGATTTAGTGTATTTTAATATGCACAACCACAAGGCATCATGGCAATGCAAATTGTACTTCTAACATAGAAAAGAGAATTTGCCACCAATATCAGCTAATGTTACCCCACAGTCTCTTTCCTCATCTCCTTCCCCTGTTTACCAATACGAATAAGCTTCCAAAACCCAAAATCTACTGGCAGTAATATGCAACTGAGTATTCTCTCACTTTACCATTTTTATAGGCTTGCTCTCCTAGAAGACACACAATCATCTCAACTGCACCTCCTAACTGGCAAGACCTGATCCAACTTTGATACAATACAACATACCAAGAGCTTCTTTTCAATCTAATCATCTTAGGAGATATTTCCATTTCATTTTGATTTTGTTGTGAGATCAACTATACGTAGTGGTACTTGCACCACTTTTAAACCCATGAGCTTCCATTAGATAGGTAATTCCATTAATCACTTTCAACATTGAAATGAAAAATACACACACAAAACCACACAAAAACCCCCCACACAAAACAAAAAAACAACAACCAAACAAAAACCAGGCTAACAAGAAATGGTGAGCTACACTCATCTGAGGATAATTGTGATTACCACAGACCCCCCTGCCCCTGCTTTGACTTTCACTTGCTTATAAAGATCAAAGTTGTGCTAATGTGATGTGTAAAAACTATTTCTGGTCTCCAACTGATACATCTCTGGATTAACATGAATCTTATTTATCCAGCACTGAAAAGAGAGCCTTCTGTATGTGCACTTAGGCTATTGTGGGTGGTCACTCATTGCCTCCAAGAATTTGGTAGAGGAGGAGGTTGCACAGTGTCAGTGCACAGTTTTCATTTTCTGATTCATATATTCATCCACTGGGGGAAAAAAAAAAGTGAAAAGCATCTCTCCTAAGAACAAAAGAAATAGTGGATAGATTTAAAATTCAGAGGTTGTCACGGTACTTTTGCAGGGCTCATCAGCAGCATAGGATTTTTTTTGGGGGGGAAAAAAACCCCACACCTAACCATAAGAAATATGGCATGAATTCTCTACTGCTGGTTTCCTCAACAAAATTTAAAGTTATTTACTGGAAAAACAAGTTTCTTTCCAGAAGTCACAAACTGTTTGTTCAATGCTAGGGAAGACATCTACTTCAATATTTATACGATGTGGTCTAGTCATGAAGTAACAAGGAAAAACTCAACAATAGCCTATTAAAGAAGTTAAAGATACTACTGTCATTTATAGACTTGGGTATATTTTTCATAAGAAATGCAAAAAATTATGTAAAACTGCTCCACAGTCCAGCACGCATACCGTAGTTAGTAAATCTAGGTCAGAAATAAGTATATGTACTGGACTTAACATTTTAAAATTAAAGATGATGAAGAAAAAGCATATGAGATCGGACTGAAAATTGAACTGTTTTGATATGTTTCTGACACAGCTTTTCATTTTCTTTCTAGCACAAGCCTGCTTCTTATAATAATGATGGAGTTGCTATAGCAATTACTTATTATCTGACATAGCCTCCTTTACGTCAATATATTTTAAGTGAGGAGCACAGCATATTTGATCTAGTTCCAACAAGAGGTGTACAAACATGCACTATGGAAAGTGGTTAGGGAATTAGCGTGAAACCAAGCAACTTGCTTGGCAAAAGCAAGATCTACATAGGAAGGAAAGCAGAGGTCACGAATCAGTGCTGCCGAGTAATAGTTCTTAAGATACATGAAATCCCTCAACCTGGTTTGAAGTCAGCAAGAACCGACTTGACTTTCCAGAAGCCTTTGTGAACAACAACAAAAAAATACAGTTGATCATAACATAAAATGGTCACATTTCATTAGTGTACAGCATGTGGAACTCAAATTATTTCACAAGAGAAACAGAACATACCCAGGGGAAGAAAAAACTTACTTAAACTGTAAAAGAAAGAGTTTTAAAAAAATGAGGTATCAAGTGTCCAGTAATATGTATTATTCAGAAAACAGTAGGTTTGTTAATGATGCAACCCTAAAGGTAAAAAACCAGGCTAGAGATACGAAACCCTTTTTGAAGAGTCATAGCTGGATCTACAAAGACAAGCACTTTATGGCAGAAGATGTAATGTAACTGTCAAAATGCCAACTATTTGCTATTTCCAAAGCAGGCTTCCTCCACAGCTCTCTCTCCATAGTCTCTCTGACCATCACAACAGACAGCTTAGTTCCAGGTTGTAACACAACGCTACACTTCCTCTCCAGTATGGAGGTGTGCAAGATGTGCAAAAGCACAGATTGATACTTTGCCCACTGCCTCGCTCCTGAGTCTTGAAGCAAGGTCTCATGCACTGCCATAGTGCATGTCACGAGTCACATAGTACATGAATGACAAGAGAGCTGATACAAGATCACATCGAAAGGATTGCTCTAACAGGCAAAAATTAACAAATTAGACTTATATTTATCCTGTTAGGTAACCCAAAGGATTATTCCATTCTAACTGTAGCCATCTGAAATGCTAAATATCTAACCTATTATCATCCGCTAACATCTCACTATTGCCAAAATAAAGGCAAATGTGTGATTCATCCCATCTTAAGACAGCAGTCCAATCTGGCATGGATGAATCGTGTCATAGAGTGTCTCTTCTCGTTATCAAGGCAGCCTCACCTAAGACTAGCTACCATATGGTTAAAATAAGGCAGTATGTCTCCATGCCCACTGCCCCACAGGTCAAAAGTGAGCAGTTCACCACCACTGCCAGAAAATATCTCTGAGCAAAGCACATAATGCTTAAAGTCTTCTGTTTCAGTGAAGCAAGATTATACCACATATTAAGTCAAAGTCTATCAACAGTTAACAAAACCTACATTGCCTTTACCCAAGAGAAGCAAGCTACATTTGAGAAGACATGGTATGTAATAGAATAGCGGGTACTTACGGAAACAGTTGAGCTGGGTGTATTTGTACCATAGCCAGAAGAAGGGAGGGAAGCCAAAGACCAGCGGCGACCATCAGTCCTGTTGTGAAACCAAGGTTAGTCAAATGAACACTGCAGTCTCCTGGCACAGAAACATTTGTGGAAGTATTACTGGGTAAAACTGCATTCCAAAAAGCATGATACAAACAGGGATTTTAATAAAGAGTAAACTTTCACAGAAGACCACAATAAACAAGCATTCAGCAAGGATGACTTAGGCTTACAGATTTTTTTTTTTCAGAGTGTTTTTTCCAGTTAAAATTCTATGAGATGAAACAACCAGAAAGTGAATTAACAGCTCCACAGAATTGATGTCTCACTAATACACAAAGAAATGGACCACAGGGAGTCTTCATAACCCTCAGGTCAATCAGATGAAAATCAATGAGAAGCAAATTAAAAAATTATGAACAAATGCAAACCATAATGCTCTGAACCACAGAATAACCACTAAAGTTACATCAGTAAGGGACACCAGCAAACTAGCAGGCTGAGGTCAAATAACTGCAAAGAATGATCAGGTAAAAGCAAACCTGTTAAATGTTAGCTATGTAAACCAAGAAAAACAACTTTGCAGCAGAAAACATGCTCACTCAGAATTAAAAACAAACAAACAAAAACCCAACAAAACCAATTTCTGTTCTTCACCGCTTGAGGTGAGCTACACACAGACAACATAGAACTTCAACATTCAAAGTGACCAACCAAAAAACTATGGGAGCCATGTTTGGATTTTTTGAGGGGGTAACATTTACCTGTCATTTCGGTGCCCATGACTGGAGCAAAATTGTATCCAATATGTTAAGAAAAAGCAAAATAAAATATAAATAACAAAACAGGACAAGTTTTCATAAATAAACAGTATGATCGTGGGGGAGAGGAGAAAGGAGAATTGAAGCTGTTTTACAGTCAGTACGAAGGTCATCTCTCAAGTCTGATTCTCACAAAACATGTAATTCCATAAAAGAGAAGTGAAGTCATGCCAAATCAGGAACCTTAAACCTGATGCAGCTTCCCTACCCTTCAAGCAAATCTCCTTGCGTCTCTCCATTCTAACATCCTATTTCCTACTCCCATTTATCCATCCACAAGCTACAACCCAAGTCCATGGGACTTTGAATACATACAGTGTGAGAAAAGGAACTACAGTAAATAATTAGTTTAAAATATAAAGAGAACATGCACTAAGGGGACTTATGACAGTATCAAAGACCAAACTCTGAAAAAAACTTCCTTCTCCTCCATAATTTTGCTTTTATTTCATTTAATCTCCTCCTTTCTCCCCTTCCCCCAGCTATGCATGAGCTATCTCCAGATGAATGAACAATTCCAAAAGGAGTTCTCTCTTCACTCTGGCTCAGCTGCACAACCTAAATAAGTTCACAGCTGGAAGAACAAGAACTCGGAAGGTATTAAACACTGGTGAGACCCATATAATCTGAATCTGAAACAGAAAGTACTTCCTTACTGAATAACCCCTACTGAACAGGGTTCCTGCACCACCCAGCAATTCTCCCACAGAAGAGCCGTTGAGGGTAGGGATGGGATATCATGGAAAGTTATCTGGGAAGCAAACGTGGGTGAACAGGGAGCAGCCAAAACACAAGGGAAGCCCCAACAGCATTTTCCCGTGGACGCTCATACGCTGCTTGTCCCTGCCCTACAGTTCAGTCCTACCCAGTTGAGCAGCTCTGGAAAATATCTGTCACCTACCCATGTGCCTGTAAATGCTGCACTTACATGAGCAGCAGAAGAGGCTTGAGCAGTGTCTGCCAGAGGCAGAGGCTGTTGCTGGGTGCCCCTTCCCACCGCTGCTCCCTGCCCTCCTGCCCCTGTCCCACAGGAGCCATCCAAACCATTTCTTTTACCTTTCCCTCTCTTCCACACGCTTCCCCAGCTTTTTGGTATCCCCACTGACTGGAGAGCAGTGGATGGAAGAGGTGTATCCATACACCTATACGCCATCCCACCTCTGCTCCTTCAGCCTGCTCCATCACACACACACACTGTCCTTCCCTTCCTTTGTACCATCACTAAATTTACAAAACATAACAGAAGAGGCACAAAGTCAGAAGTCTGACAACTGTTCTCATTAGCCACAGGCCATTTTACTACCAAATGGATCCAATCACCACTTAAATGAAGACAACTGCAACACAGACACTGTATTCATATGAAAATTTTACATTAGCACTGTTTTGAACTTAAGTGTCATCAGGCATTTTCACTATAAACATAGAATAAAATCAGCTTCCATAGAAAACTGTTTTAAAGAAATTTATTGAATCCCACTGAAATGGTGAAATATTTTAAAAACACAGAAAGTTCTCATGTTATCATTCCTTTAATTAAACAATTTATTTAGAGCTTATTACAGGGCTCTAAAAATGGTCAAAATCCAAATGAAACACTGGTAGACAAATTCATTTTTTTCCTCCTGAATTTTAAGTCTTGGAAAAACATAATGATTTAAACTTTCTGTTGATTACAGCTGGAAAGGAAAACTACTTCCTGCCACTGTTTTTCTAAGTAATGCTCAGTCTTTCACAACTGCTTTTTGCATTACAAGCTATTTCTGGATTTAATGAATCTTTCTAAAAACATGGTCACAAACAAATGCCATCTATGAAAAGACAGCTTTCCTTTTTTTAAAGATACTATACAGAGTATGTAGATTCAAAAGTAATACTCAACTTTAAAATGTTGATTTTAAAAGTGACATATGCTATCAGAAAGATTGACAAGATCTATTGTCACAAATGAATTAGGTTCAGATAAAAGGAATACACAAGTAAAGTTTTCTCCCTCGCAGCTTTTAAAAAGAATCACACTATTTCCTCGCACTTAGTTTTGAGAGCTTGTGTGTGTTACTTCACTGAATTCCCAAGATAAAGGAAGCAAAACTACAGCAGCAAGTGCTGTCTCAGAGAGAATGTAACAGCTGCATGCCTGGCGCTACTTAATGACAAAGAAAGCCACTGCATTCAAATTTCCATTTTGTGTACATACTCTTGGGTCAACATATAAACTCTGCCTAACCTCTCAGGCCTAGAGTTAATGAACATATTATTTGAGGTAGGCTGACAAGGTGTTAAGTGACAGGGAACCACACCGGCATGAACAGTTTCCCATGACATGCTATCAACTTTGGTTAGGGTTCATTTAATAATAATTTACTTCATAGGTCACTTCAAAAATTCTACTAGTATTAATTAATCCTCACAACACTCCCATGACAGAGCTGACTGTCTCAGTGGTACAGGCAGTAAAACAGGTCAAGGTCAGGTATTAAAGGTATGGTGACAGTATTGCTGCTGCCACTAAAATCAGGTCCTGAACTCAAGAACTTTGTAAGAGCGCTCTTATAAGTGATGCACTTCTTACACTGTTAAAAAAAAAAAAAGAAAAAAAATAGATGTATCTTAAAATTTCCTCATATCTCTATAGATGAGGAGATAATTGTAATGGATCCAAGCGAAACACTAAGTCATTATTTTTTTTTTGTTATTTCAAAAAGGTATGGTTGCATTGTTTCAATCATCCAGTACAACTTTTTTGCAACTGAGGTTTAGGAGAGTTTCCGTAAGTGAGGTAACACTGGTCATTCTAAGTGAGAGACTTGACAGATATATTTGCAAACATCTTTTAATAACGGTGTACAACAACATTTCCTCTATGCAAAATGCATGCGGCATGCTACAAACAATCTCTTACCTTCGTGCAAAAGAAAAGTGGGCTGAGGCACTAGGAGAGAAATTCCTAGGGCTGTCTTGAGGACTGTTTCCTGTTGGGGGAGATACAAAAAAAATAATTATGAGAGAGAGAGGAAAAAAACAAACAAACAAAAAAACCCACTAAAAAACTTTCAGATATATTAATCCAAGCATATCCAGTCAGGATAGAAACTAATTTCAGAATTTCGTCTCTTACTCACATTTCATTTATATTTGATTTTTAGTTATTGCATTTTATAACTCATAGGAAACCCTTTATTTCATCCTTTCAATTGAGAACACTCAAATTAATTTGAGAACTAAAGTTTAGAAAACCAGAATATTAGCTCAGAAGAAACATATTTTAAGTGTCAGAAATAAGGTGGTTTAAACAAAAAAAGAAAATCAAAACATCTGAAAATAGAAGAATCATGATCGGGATGGTTTAGCCCTTACACAAAGTCTCTACAGCATTCCCTTAGGAGCTTTATTGTGATTTTTTCATTGTTCTTTTTTTTTTTCTTGCTCCAAAACAAGTGGACAAAACACGCTGAATGACTTCCCACCCCCCCCCCGCCTCAGTTCTGTTAGACTGAGGCATGGAAAGGCGACCACCCTCTGAGATAAGAAGCAGCGAATGCACATTGTGAACAGGTTGTAACTTTAGGGTCTGTTACTTCTTCATATGAAAAGCGCCCGACGCCCTGCTGACCGGCACAAGTGCAGAAAGAAGGCAGCTGCCGAGCTGAGGGCTGCTCCTGTCACCTCTGCTCCTCAGCACCCACAACTAGAGGAGACACAGTAGTTGAAGAAATAAAGATGACCCGTAAAAAAAACCCAAACAAACCAAACCAAACCCAAACCAAACAAACCCACAAAACACCACAAAAAAACCTAAAAAACCCAAACAAACCAAACTCCCCCAAACAACCTCCCCCCCCCCCACAACTAAAAGTATTCGATTTAAAGTAGCACTACCATCCACCTAAAAGTCAATCTTTCCTTAAAATAGGGAACAGACTGCAACAAAAATAGGTTAAATTAATATATTCGTTGTAGCATTTTATTTTTGGACATAAATGAGACCACAACATCAAGGAACAAATTAAAAAAGCTCGTATGTACCCAGTCAGAATCGACACTTAATTTTTGAGGAGAAAATTACTACCTATGTGTGAAAAGGCCAGTACAATTGAATGAGTCCTTAAAAGGACTTCAAGTGGGCTTGCTTTCTACTCAAATTTTGGAATTAGCATTGCATTTATCATAGTGATGTCCTTAACAGATCCCATTAATTCTACACGAGGAAGCATAATCATGGAGCCATTAGGTAGCACATACAGAAAACACCCAGGCCCCCTGCCTTTTCTTGGCTAGAAGCAGATGGAAGATGCTTTTTGAGCTGTGCTTAAATCACATCTTCACAGCTGCTCTTCCCACGGCCCCGAGAGACATGGATTCCACTCTCACTGGCCAATACCTCCTTTTTTGTCCATTTATCTATCATGGCTAAATTATGTTCTTCTGGCTTTCCCTCCTCCCCCTCAAGACTCCAGCTTCTTCATTACCCTTCAGACACTTCTCAGAGCTTCAATAATTTCAAGGTGGCAAGGATTTTCATTCCCATGGGGGTGGGGGGAAGGGGAGAAGCAGAGGGAATAGATTTCAATCTTTATTTGGGGACCAACAAAATCTATTCTTGTCCTGCAGGAACTGCAAACACCAAATTACTAAGAGCAAGAATTCATCTAATTCAACAGCTAACTGGATTTGTTTTGCTGCTACCAGAGCTTATTTAATAAAGATAAGCTAAAAAAAAATTGTAACACTGTGCAGATAAAACACTGTCACAAACTTCAGCTACTGCACTAGAAAAATTAGCTGTAATTTGAAGTGTGTTGTGGACTTAGAGAAAAAAAAAAATACAACGAATCTACCTTAAACTCTGGCAGAAAATCAGAGAATTAGGTTTAATTCAGTGAGACGTAAACAGCTTTTGACAGGAAATGATTTGACAAACCAGCACATGGGGGTTCATTAATGAATTCCTTTCCTATAACTATTTTAAAGTTATATATGGATATATTCACATATTTAACACACATCACGGACATGTCTAACTGTCCATCAGTTGGTCAGAACATACGCACAAACTTCACATAGAAGCAAAAATCATGGTTGGAGAAGGCAGTAATTTTATAGCTATTGCAGTAGATTTGAGGAGACACAATGCTGCAAACTACCTCGCTAGAATCAACAAACATCACTTTCTTACTGACAAAACCTGAAGAACTTAAAGTCTTATTCAGGAAGAGCATCATATCCTGTTATCAGGAAAATCAATTTGCAAGCACTATTTCCATAGCAAACAAGCTTTTAAATGTAACAAAACTGGTAAAGCTGTATACAGAATTCCTGGATATTGAATCCTGTGGGTTTTATCTAGAAGTCTAAGAACTCAGACAAGCCTGGAAAAATAGAATGAAAATCCAAACCCCAAATGACTGGAGAAACAGCTAGTGCTATTATTGGTTTAAGGTGTGGTGTTCCAGAAAAGCACGATAGGTTAGAAGGAGAGTCCTATATGTGACCTTCAACCATCACACATTTATCCACCCATCTGCAAGTCAATACCTGGGAGATTTTCAAACAAAAAACAGTGCCAGTTAATTCTCTGTCCATATGTGCAGTGATTGCTTATTAGTCAAATCCTGCTGTTCTTTGGGACTGCTGGCTGTTGTACATTTTAGTCCTAGGGTAGCTCTATACTGCTGAGATTACTGTCTGTGTTTCTGACCTGGGAAAGTAAACCTGACTGGTGGTCAGGCATTAGGTAAGTAATTAACTCCATCATCCTCTGGGAGCCACAGTGAAGAGGCAATCAACATACCAAAACAATACTCTACCTCATGACAACGCACAGAGCTGCTCATTTTGCAAGCAGCTATTGTTAAGAAAACTACATTGAGACTAATTAAATTGTGATTTTTTTGTAAGTAGCTCCAAGAAGTCCTGTGACTTCGCCACAGAGGGAAGTTATTTTAAACAGTTTTAAAAGGCATATGTTACAGTCACTGTATAGTATTAATGTATTTTTAATAGCTGTCTACTTAAAAAATAAAGAGTTTCAGATGCAATGACTTTCTGTTAGTACTGAGGGAATAACAGATTAACGATAATTGTTATCCCAAATTCCTGAGGGATCAGAGACAAATTCAGCTGGAAGTCTTGATGTCATTATTTGATGGTCTTTTACAATGAATCACAGTACATCAGCACTACAGTAATACAACATAACAATGGATCATATGTTCCCCTGTGTCAATTTACTCGGTGGTGAACAATACACAAGAAACCATCCACCAACAGTTTACAAGTCTGACTTTCATAGCACAACACACCATGCCAGTCAGCAGAACACAGAGCTGGGCAGCAGAATCATCTTGAATACTTCTGCAGGTGCTTTCCACTCAGAGGTGAGAAGCTCAAGTTATTTCAATACCTGGATTAATTATACTTCACATTAGCAAACTACTTTCCCCAGTAACAGCAAGGAAGGTTTCCACGCTCCTTAAATCCATTTGCCAGGATGCTTCACATGTTCTGACCACTACTTAAAATACTGGCAGTGCTATGTTTTAATGGGATTTAATGTTCGAGCCAGTTGTATCTGCATGTAATTTACCATTTACACTTTCCCCTCCTGTCCCTAAATTAGTAGAAAATGCTCTGAAATTCCGATAACAGTTTTACTTCACCCAAAAGCAAGACTATATAAAAAGTTAGCAAAACCATTTCTGTTGTTCTCCACGTGACAGTCAGAATAATTGAATTATTGTATTCTTTTCCTTCCTGTAAATATCAAGATCTAAAAAAAAAAGTACTCAAACCCTGCCTTAATCTTAAACTTTCAGTATTCCTGTATTTCACCATGAAAACACACTAAGGAGGCTTCATTCATTTACAAACTTAGTTCTCCATTCCCCAAAATCCAGTAAATGCAGACTGTAGCTAAAGCAGCACAGAAGCTGCATATGAGAGACATTCTTCTTTGCTTCAAATGCACTGTAGTAAGACAGTACTCTTATTATCTACCTTGGACAAAAAACCACAGGATAAAGTTAAAAATCCAGGGAAACTATAACTCTAAATTTGATGCATACACACAAACGCCTTCAGTGTCATTCAGAGTCTAACACAACTAAAATATATGGTGCAGCTTTGTTCACTACTCTACTTCAATGTAGCTAGCTAATGTAAGTGTATCAAACAAAAGTATCTGATGCAAGCAATAAATCCTAAGCTAGTAAAACCAGAATATCAGCAGTCAGCACTGACTAGCAGTGTCTGCCTAGAAAGGTCTAGGCAGAGCTAAAAAATAAAACCCTAGGAAAAGGATTACAAGTGGAGGTAAGACCCCCTTGGCCTTATATGTTGCTTTAAGCAATTGCATCATGTCATCCTATTCATAAGTTTATTGAATCCAACAGCAAAGGTCATGCTTGTCCCTGTCACACTTAGTGGACAATTATTTCGGAACCCTCATGTTCTGGTACAAATGGCGAGCATGGATTCCTCTTTCCATTCCACGAAGAAGACACCTCTGACTTATTTAGAAGACAATACAGGCTTTTCAGTCTTCCTGTTATCAAGGCAAGTAAGTTATATTCTTTCAGTCCCACAAAACCAAAAAAAGCTCTCACATTATCCTACCAGTCTCTCTCCCCATGTGATCCCATCTGAACACTTATGACCATAAAAGCACACAGTATTCCAGATGAAATCTAACCAGGACATTGTACAGTAGCATGAAATCTTCCAAAATTCAGTTGAAAATTACTTCCTTTATATATCTTCAGAGATTTGATTTTCAAAGCTGCACCAGACTGGTCCTTGCAAAAATCATCTGATCCCAAAAGTGCAGTCAGGTCCTTCCCTACATTCTGATCTCCATAGCTTACAGCAGACATTTCCACTACTGGTCCTCTAGCACAAAATGCTGCATGTTGCTATCTAATTTCATACCTTTTTAATTCCAGTCCTCAAGATCATTCAGTCACTTCAACAGTTTCCCAATGCTGTTTCATACTGGATGTCTTCCAAACTTACATCAGCTACAGTAATTTTATCAAAAGTGTCATGTATGAGAAGATTAAAAAGGCTTGGTCACAAAACCAAAAACCTGAGGACTCTACTGATAACCTCTGCTCCCATTTGATATTATTACTCATTTTAGTACAACCCACATCTTCCCCTCTTCAAACAATTTCCTAGTTATCTTGCAATTCTTGTCCTTGTACCTGTTGTCTTAGTGGCATCACATGAAACGTTTTACTAAAATACAGACAAGTAAGATTTACAGCATTGCTCCTAACAGCTAATCTTGTTCCTACAGCAGATATAATTAAACAGTACCACATGTGACTATTAATCATTAGGGGTTAATATCACCCACATCAACAAGCTCCTGTGACTACTGAGGTGGGGACACCTGAATGCCGTGACTTGCTGAGATTATAATCATTCATTTTGCAGGCTGGGTGGTACAGATGACCTGCCTACGCAGTAGCAGGCAGTCAGCTGGAAAAACCCATTAATGACCAGGGCACCAGATGTTGTCCAAGGTGATGCTGCAACCCTTCACTTTCCACAATTCTCAAAGTATCCACAGTTCATGCAAAAATTAAAAGGACCTTTCAGCAGGTTTAACACCTTCCAAGTCAGATACTGAAGGCAAAGGATGTCCAAATAACTAACCTAAGACAGTTATTAAGAATGATGAAGGTTTGAACCCCAAAAAATGACCTGTTATAAATCTGTTTTTTCATAAGAAAGACTTCACGTAGTGAAAGCTGATATTATTCTTGAAATTTTCTATGATATTTACACATATGCATAAGGCATAGCAGGATACTTCAGCTGCAAACTAAAATATGACTTTCCACCAACATCAAGTATCTCCGCAGCTAGCTCTAGGTCCTGCACAGAGGAAAAGGGCATTATATGTATTGTACTAGTAATTAATGTATATAACAGAGATATCTAATATCTGCTGTATACATTGTCTTTTTCCTACCCCCTTTTTAACCCTCAGTCTCAGGCCTCTCTGTGCACTCCCAAGCCTTGGACTACTTGCTGCTCTAATAACTCTTTACTATAGACCATGTGTTGGCAGTTGCACTTTTCCGCTCCTCCACGCCCTGGGAACTGGTGCGGCAGTTGCACTGGTAGCTGCACATCCCCCTCTCAGAACTGGGGCCTTCAATGGGGCAGCTGACGGCTCTTTGTGAGATCCAGAGTCGCTGGGCAGGGTCGTCAGCAGAGGAGGGGCCAAGAGCGCCCACAGCCCAGAGAAGCTGAGAAGCTTCTCGAAGGCCCACACTCGGGAGGCAGGGAGAAGCTGAGGAGCTTCTGGAATGCCCACAGCCAGATCTGAACAGACTATAAATGGGGTTCCCGCCGGCGACTCCCTTTGTGTGGTCTCCTCGGAGCTGCGGGTCTGCCAGGCTGCTGGAGTCCCTCCCCTCAGACGGAGAAGCCGTCTAAGGTAACCTCCCGGGATGGGGAGCGCCTCACCTCCGCGTGTGGGTGAGTGATAAATTACTGAATATATGCTTTAATAAGTCCTTGCCTGGTAGGCAAGTGTACCTTCCTCGTCTGGGGCAGATGAGTGTAAAGTCCTGGCCGCAGTGGGCTAGTGTTTATCTATTATGGGCAAACCGGGGCAGAGAGGGCTCTGGTTTGTTTTCTTGTGAGTGCGTATGTGCACGCTGTGGATCCTCATTATTCTTATTTCGCTGCACCCCAAATAATTTCCTAATCTAATATCCGAACCTTTATCTTATGTTATCAGAGTGCTAGTCCGCCTAAACTTATATTTGGGACACCTCCATGACAGACCATGAGCCTTCATGGTCCCTGTTGCTTACAAATGACTCTGCCTCTTCTTTGATAGGTGCTACTCATGCATTATTTGCACCTTGCACAATATACTTACTTCATCAGCATGGTGCTGTCTCACTTGTCTCTCCCTCCCATCTTACCACATGAATTTGAGAATGACCGAGATAGTAAGGCTAACAATTTTAAAACCTTACGTAAGTATTCAGTGTTTGTCTAATTCAGTTTACATCTGTAAAGATTAATGACAGACTCCTCTGTAGGAACCATCCTCTATTATCTTCAGAGCTAACCATGAAAACTGGGGAGAGGGAAATACATTTGCCTGAGACCTCTACATGACTTTCTTATATAAGGTAATTATCATCATCCTAAACTTGGGCCACTGGTCCTCCTCAAAGAATGTCTATCTAAACTAGAGAACAGCCAGTGCCTTCAGTTTAGACTGCATCTGTGAGAAAAATGGGACTACAAGGAAGAACATGGGTATAAAACACACCTCAAAGAATTATCATTATGCTCAAGAAGTGTTTCTTCTAAAATAGAGCAATACTCTTCACATGCAGTCTGTTTTGGCTAACTCCAATCCAGATTATTATGATTATGTAGTAGCAACCTGAGCTCTTTGAGAGGTCTGAAGTAATGACACGTTGTTTCTGAAGGTACGGCCAGACTTCTGAATGACTACTCTGCAGAGACCAAGGATGAAAACATTATTGAGCAAAGCCATAGATATTGGCCTGAGTGCTAATGGGCTGCACTCTAAGAGAGCTCCACCTTGAGATTCATAATGTGCCTTCACACACCTTGCTTCAGTTGACACAGAAGGTGCATAGCACGTTTTTGCCCTCAAAGATGTGAGCTCTTGAGGGGAAAAGAAACCAGACAGGTACCTTCAACTAGTCGTTCAAATAAAACTCATCTCGGGTACAAGATGCAGAGGTATTTTGCCTGTTCTCCCAAAACCCAATGAATTAACATAGAAGGGAACAGGTTTTTTGTAGATCCAAGGGTATCCTCACAAGTGATGAAAATACTGACTTGAGATACCTATGATGCACTGAATTCACAAGGAATGAACAATCTTACTAGGACTTTACAAGAAAGGCCCAGGATAACACTGAAGATTATCAAGATGATAGTTAATAGAAATTGAACCTGGGTGGATTTTGAAGAATCTGACAATCTTGATTCCCTTCAGCTTGAACAGTCTATAATAAAGGGATAAGGACTTGCAATAACAACTAAGATGGTACAAACATGAAGTCAAGAATGTAATCCACTTAAATAAGAGCATCTAATGGAACTATTTTCAGTAAGGGCAACAGCAGGCCCTCCCCAGAGATGCTTGGAGTACCCTGACAGTAGAGAGTACAGTAGTGGGATACAGTACCCTAAGGGAAACAGATCTGGCAGAAAAGCACTGATGCTGCAAAACCAGAAGACAAAAAGGTT
Source organism: Caloenas nicobarica (assembly GCF_036013445.1). Lineage (NCBI taxonomy): Eukaryota > Metazoa > Chordata > Aves > Columbiformes > Columbidae > Caloenas > Caloenas nicobarica. The sequence goes on from NC_088284.1 coordinate 17,822,394, forward strand.
TTAAAAAGGCATAAGCAATCAGGGTCATGCATAATCTATCCATCTTTCCATGTGAATTACTCAAACCACAGCAGGTTATAGTCTTCATTTTCCTGTTTCATGGAATCAGGAAGATGCCCAACAAAGAAACCCTGGGCACTTCCAAAACCAAAGCCCAGTGACTTCATAGTATGTCCAGACCTTGAAAGCAGCCTCAGAGATGTCCCTTCCAATCTCTTATCTTGAAGCGAATGTGACTGTTCCTAAAACCATGTCAGAAGATAGGCCATGGCATGGCAATCTGATGCCGGCCTGACATATCAAGCCCAAGTTCAGCTAACCTTCCAAGAAGTGAAAAGGTAGTAAAATATTGTCTTGCAGCATATGGACAGAAATAACCCAATATCATATTTTCTGGGCTAAAAAGCTATTAAGTATATACCACTATGTCCAAGGACATTAAAATAAGTCCCAAACTTGAGTTTCCAATGTCATTTGAAAAAGAACCACAAACCAGACTTCTACTTGAGCCAGGACCCAGCTGGTTGACCAATGAACATGTTCTAGCTCTCGGTGCTCAGAATAGCTCATCTTCCTACTGAAATACTGCAAAGGGCCTGTAAAGCACTACTTCTCTCCCTCCAGAAGAAAATTCTGTGTTTTTAACAGGGTCCTTATAGTATCAGTTTTCCACCTTCAGAGCCACTTGTCAACGGCTGTGACATGAACAATATTATTCCCTTTTTACAGTTTGAGAAATTGATTCAAAACATGAAACAACTTGCTGAAAGCATGAATCCACTGCCTAACAGGAACTCTTCGGCATTAATCAAATACACAATCCACGTACACACCCCAGGTAATGCATGCTGGTCACTCCACACTTCTGAAGCCTGTTAGGCATTGCTGCTCTACATCATCAGTTTCCAAACGGGTGGTACAGACACTCATAGCAGCAGACGTGCTAGTTCCCACAGCAAGCACTGCTATTGCTGTCATCAAGTTAGCGCAGCACAACTGAACCCTCTTTCCATGGTGACCACAGATCCCTTATTCCAAACACAATTTCTGCATTTCGGGGACCCAGAGAGGGATTCTGAACAGTCCAATATTTCATTTTTCAGTTTTCAAACAGTCTGTTCCATGGTTTGTTGGGGTTGTTTTGTTTCGTTTTGTTTTTTGTTTAGAATGCTCTGTTGCCTTGAACTCTCCACAAACTTTCATGTTGTCTGGATTCCTCTGTGATAGCCTGCTGCTCAGAGTGAAAACCACCAACATATTTTCCCTAATAACATTGTGTCCTCAAGAAAACTGGAGATGCCTTACTAAACTCACTATCCTCTTCAAAAACTCAGCTGAAACTCTGCATCTTCTCTTCTAGTATCCATCTGAGAGCAGTTCTCCAAAGTATTCAGTGTCATTGCCTTCACAGAAATTGGTGTGGGGCTTTAATTTTGGTGTGTAGCTACAGCCAATGTCCAAAATACTTGAAGACATAACAAACCTTTGAGGAAATGTGTTTTGATATGCTAAAAATGTTATTTTTTAAAATCAAGGCAATCATTACCAATAAAACATTTATTTATGGGTGTCCATTCAGGCTTTAAGCGCTTCAGGTGCTTTAGAAGCAAAAGAAAATGATCATCAACTTGTTGACATGTAAAGTTAAACACAGAAATTTCCTGTAATGTGCTTAACACCACAAATTATAGGTATCAAAAGCACTGGGGATAGAATGTAATACCTTACTGATGGACTCCACTGCCTTTACCACATGTGCAAGTTATTTTATATCCTTTCCACATTGAACTAGGCCCAGAAAGGGAAGAGAGCAGGGGAAAGAAAAATGCATCAGAATGTCAGAATGCAAAGTGAGGAAGTAAAAAATAGATACTGGATCCATATTAAGTATTTCTGACCTACTTCTCACCATAACATAGCATTTACGGATCTAAAAAGAAATTTGGATGGAACGATACGCAACTTTTTGCTACTACAAACAGTGGAAAGAAGAGTGGCAGGATAACAAATTTGTCTGTTTTTCTTTCCTCATATAGACACTTTAAGTATTTAATAACAGCAGTAGTAGCATAGATATAAAATCACCTGCATGAGCTGAGAGAGGTGAATGAGGCCGAGGCAGAGCTGGAGACTGGCCATTGCCCATCAAAGTCTTCCTGTTGCTTGTTCTACAACTGTGGGCAAAAAGAGAGGAAAAACATTAACATCAGAAATACAGTATGTACAGCATATGGACATTTTGAGATTCTGCTACTTTGTTTCTTCACTTCCCAGTCTCCTATTAAAATCAGAGCTATTGTTTTTGTGGGCATGTCCAGGAAGTTTACAATCATACTGGATAATGGCAAAGACAGCAGTTTCCAAAGAAAATGCACCATAGATACTTTCCAGGCTTGCACATTTGCTGTTCTGTGCAGAGACCAGAGTTCCTCTCTGACTGCAGCTTGTTCCTCTGCCATACACTTTTCATAGTATATAAAAATATACAAGCATAATGTGAAAAAACAGTCTCAAGCTTAGAACCACCATTCAATGATTAAACCTGTTTCTGTTGCATGAACTATAGCTCCAAATCACATGCCATGAAGAGCAATGATTTATCATTCTGAGAATGATACGATAATTATAAATCTAATTATTGAGATAAATTTCACATCTGTGCCTTTTGTCAATAGAACAGATGATGCCTAAGAAGATAAATGAATTTTTTTACTCATTCATTTTTCATCTGCAAAGCCACTAATTTCCCATATCACAAGATCATTAGGTGAGATAAATAGTAAATTAACACATCTATTAAACTTGGGAAAGGAGATATTTTTTTAAATAGATTATACAGTTTTTAAATATTTGTTGGCAGAAGTGTTTTTCCTCCTACTGTAATGAATATTCTCACAAACATGAATCCCCAACACTGCAAACATTCATGCACAAGGAAAATAGTATCTTGAAGCTGAAAAGACCATAACTGTACAAACTTAAGTGCATATGCTAATGTTTACAGCACTGCAATCAGAATTTTCTTCTTTAAACATTTGGAAAAACTCAAAACCACTAAAAGGGGAAAAACTCATAGAAAAAGCCATCTCATTAACACAGTAGTTTCCAACGGAAGCTGATTCAGATCGTATTTGTACATGTCTTCCAAGATGAATTTTGTAACAATACAATCTCTATGTAACAGCCAGAAAGCAAGACTGATTAGTCTTAATATGGTATAAGTCAAATAGGATGCAAAAGAAAGGATGGTGTTTAACAGCATAAGCAGCTAAGCAAAACAGATTAAAAAGTAATCCAAACTAATACTGAAAATAAGGAAACAAAGGAAAACAATGGCAGAGGAAATGCTGAGTATGAAAGCAGTATAGAAGATACCTGCAATATGAAAAAAAAGAGTCAAACACTAAGACCAGTCTCCCCTTAAAAAAAGTTTTGTGATGCAGTAGAGTGCCATTTTAACTGTTTAATGGGTTAATGCAAAGTTCGCTTCCATGAATTGCATGATGAATTGCCATATCACTTTATTATGATAATCAATTAAATAACTCAGGAACGTATACTTATCATTACTCCAGATCTATGTAAGAAAAAGCAAGCACAAAACGATTGCAAGAGTCACATTTAGAGCATCGGAAAAGCCAAGACATAACACTCAATGTCTAAGCTGAACAAATAGGGCAAACTTTTAAAATGTGAGATTATATATAATTTTTTTAGGAACCTGTCTAGATTAAGATCAGCTTTCTACAAGTATTTTTAACGTATTCAGCACATAATCTACTTTTTAAATGATGGAACTTGAGCGAATATTCCGTATTTCATTTGATAATAATCTCAAAGTTGTATTGTTTCCCCTCCATCTCTAAATTTTGTCCAGCTCAAGAGTCATATTCAATCCTTCTCTTATTTAAGAATGGTCAAAATTCTTCCTTTTTGCTTCATGCAATGTCACTGTGTTTTTGGTAACTTTTGTTGTATCTTACTATGATATGCCTCACTTTATCTGATACGATGTTTTTTCAAAGCTCGAATAAGTGTTCCTTTGCAATTTGCCAACATAAAACTGAACCCAATAGAAACTTTTGGCATTCCTTAGACATTCATTAAAGGATATATAGATTGCACCTATCCATGACGATGTGATGATATCACTATTGCATCTGTGGTGCAGGTTGGCATCAAGAGATCCCACTATGTGACTTTAAAGCAGCTCTGCACGGCTGAAGTTTGGGGTCTACAGGATCACCACATCTCCTGTCACAAGGAGGGAATCTGTTTTAAACATCTAATCCCTGTATATGTTCTCAGCAAAACAAACATCAATTTCAACAAATTCTAGGCACTCTTCACTGATTGTGCTACAATAATTCCAGATACAGGTTTATTGATATAATTTGCCTTTATCCGTAGAAATTCAGAGTTTTACCATTTTTTGCCAGAATTCCCAATGTAAATAAATTGACTGCCTGGTATTCATTTTTACATTAAAATTCAAACTACATATTCTTTACGTGAAGTTAGTGCAACATCTTTGACAAATCATTATGAAAGATATCGAATTCAAGTTACCTTGATTTTTTGGGTGGCTATTTTAAAGAATTATTTCTGGGAAATACGATGGCATTACCTTCAACATCAAGATCTTATGTAATAAGAAAACTTTCCCCCAACTGCCATTAAATAAATAAATAAATAAATCTTTGCTTAGACATGGCTGCAACTGTATGTATAATTTATGTTTCATCACACACAAATGAAATGTTCTATTGAGAAATAAAAAATAAAAAATATGAAGTCTCCTCTATTTGTCTTATCAGTAAGCTAAGATGTAAATCACTTCATGAAAACACAAATCCATCTTAGAGCTCCCGCTGAAGCTTTGTTTCCTTCATTCTGTTTCGCAAAGATTTTGAAATTATGTTATCCATCCAGTATAATCTGTGAAATGCAACTCCTTCCCCAGAATAATACTATTATAGAAGAGGCTCTTTGTGTGTGGTTTAAAAAAAAAAAAAAAAAAAAAACTTCAGGGAACCTTGAAAGATGATCTAAGCTGCTGGAACACCACAAATGGGAAGCAGTGTCACACTAAGGAAGTATCAAAGCATTACTGACTGAACTGTATTTAGCCTTGAAACAGCAATCTTCTGTATACAAAAGAATCTCAGAAGTTAAAGCCATTCTGCAGAAAAAAATCCTTCTTCCTAGATCTCTGAACACATCAAGTAAATTTCCACTTCTATTGTCTTCATAAAACTATTCTTCTCCCATTCAAATCTGACAAGATACACCAACTGATAAGAGGCAGCCCAGAAAGAAAGCCTCTTTGTCTGCAGGAAAGTTATAGCAGTGTGGAACAGTCCACAGGGACTGTAACAGAGGGAAACATAAACCTTGGTAAACCACAGAGTGCTACACCCTCAAAATGCAATTCTCTAAGCCTTGGATTTCATGTTATGATCAGGTTGCATGCCACAGAGAAGAGTCTACCAAGCCAGGCAACAGATACAACACAGGGTTTAGAGCGCTGGAAAAAAAAAAAAAAAAAAAAAAAACAACACACATACACAAAACCAAACCCAAACCAAAACAAAACACACACCCCGCCCCCCCCCAAAAAAACCAAACCACCAAAAAACAAACACACACATATTTTTCCAAGGAGAAGGAGGGAGTAGGGGAGAACAAAGAAAAAACGACCACAAAACAAAAAAACCAAAACCAAACAAAAAACAAAACAAAACAAAACCACAAAAAAACCCCAAAAAACCCAAGAAAAATAGTCATGTTCAACAATAATTAAACTTTATGGTGCACGCAAAACTTGAATAAAATAGAAAGTTTACATTTTTTGCCCTTTGTCTTCTCTGCCCCAGGAAGAACCTTCCTGGACTTTAGTCTGTTGCCAACAACATAAAGTGGCAGTCGTCGATGACTACCTATCTGGAAGTTGTTGGCACTACACCCAATCAGCAGTGCCCTTGACTACTGGCACTGTTTCTTATCTTGGAATCCAATCCGTAACTTCCTATTTGGTTTCCAAATCTGCCTCCTCCCCTCTCACTCCCCTCCCAGTTCTGCCTTACCTCCTGCTCTCCACCACTAAGGTTCCTGCCCACTCACGCCTCTCCTCCCTATTCCGGACTTCTCACCATGTCTCGCTGCTGGAGAATTCCTCCTTCATCCCAGCTCCAGTATCAGGCCCAACACACTAACCTCTGAGTCACTTCTCCAGCTGTTACAGGTGATCAACACTTTCCATGAGACACACTCATGTTAAAACAAATATGGGACACTACACAAAAAGTACTTTGTGCTCAACTTCATCAATCGCAAAGCAAGGGTGAACTACAGCTGCTGAAAGATGCAATCCAGTTGCATGAAGGTTGATCACTTTGCTCCTTAAATAGGCACAATTCTTCCCATATGAGGCAAAAGCCATTCAGGTAGAGATTATGGCAACTGCTAGATTGAAGCCAGCAACTCACAAGACAAAACTACTATTATAGTAGTATGGCAATTAAAATAGAACTGCACTCCACAAGCTCTTGGGAACACTTAACAGAATAAAAAGTTGAAGCAGAAATCCACTTCTAGGACAGGCAATACTTCATCCAGAGATGAAATATTAAATGCAGATCTCCTGATAAAAGTAATCAAGAAATGGCAAAAATTGCGGAGGTATGCACTGAAATTGAAGTTTCTTCCTCAGAACAAGGGCTAATATATGAGCAAATTACTGGCAGTAAAGGTTAATTGCTTTTTTCAAAAGAAGTAGGGAAAGAAGGCTATATTGACAGAGATTACCACTTGCCATGCTTTTCATGGGAAATTTGGCATCTGCTTTAGTAATTTACAGTGATTTCAACATCCTGAATTATTAATATCTACACTTATAATGAAGATAGATTTGGACTGTAAGCTATTATGACAATTGACCACCTTTCACAGGCCATGCTGAGCACAGCGCTGCTCCACAACACAGATTCTTATTAGCTGAAGGTAAAGATTAAAAGGGGACTCCTCGTATTTTAAGAGAGGCTGCAAACAAAATGTTTCATTTGCTAATACAAGTGCAGAGAAATTATTCTATTGCCATACCCAGAATGCAAAGCCTGACCATGTAGACACCAGAGAGACTAATAATGCAAGACCAGCACTCCTGTAACAGCTCTTGAGATAGAAAAGGTGGCTATAATTTCTCTGGTGTTGAAACTGCATAGTTGAAAACTACCTCAGTAGGAACATGCTGTCCCTAGCAAGACTTCAGATGTGGCCACTTTGTTTATATAGGAAAGTTAAATTTGAGTTATATTTCAGTTATATTTAACTTGTTATGAAGGTAGCTAACCTATGACTTCATAGTTATTTATTATCTTCATAAATAGCAACACTGAAGAGTCAACAGTGCAGAAGGTACTGACTTAAAAACTGTAATATTTAAAGTGAGGAATTTAGCTTGTTTTGAGTTTTTTGTTTTTAAAGAAAAATAAGCATTTTGCATCAAAAAACAGTTTGTGAGTATTTCCAAGCTCTCCAGAATCCAGGCAAATTCTGTGGGACATTAACTTGAATGAACGCAAAAACCCACTGCCATGAAGAGATGACGCACACTGATACTGCAGCAGCTTCCTTGTCAAAAGTAGCCTTTAAGCTTGTATTTGATGAAGCAGCTCCTGATCTAGAAAGTTGGAGTAACACATGGCCTGCAGTTAATGGTAGTTCCACACCTAGATCACTTTATAAAAGAAAATGAATCAACCAAGCATGTTCCTCTCTAAATACAGTGGAATTAGGTTTACATGAGCAAAATCCACAGGCTCCATTCAGTGCTACTTGCTGCTGCTGTGTTCTACCTTCTAGCTAAGAGAGACTGAAGAGTAAGCAAGCAAAGGTTTATGATTTTGAAATACTTCCTAGACTAAAGTAGGTAAATTCTCAAGGTCCTGCAATCAGAGAAATGTGCAAACCATCTGAATGTGACTAACATATACCATCAGTAACACGCAGAATTTTCTTTTTGTTCTTTTAATGGCTTTCAGTGTTCCACACTCATATCCATTTAGTATCACCTAGAATTATTTTCAGATACATTTTTACTAGACCATATGTCTGCATATAAACTCTCAAGATCTGGTGCATACATATCTACATGTATAAGCATATACGAATATACATTCATATGTACATGGATAAAATATATACATATATTTACATAATGACATATATAATCCTACATTTAAAACATTTTACATACAGCCAAGCATTCTATCTATTATCTATCCCACTCTCCATGAGGAATTATTCCATATCATTCTTTAATGAATGGGGAAAAAAAATGGGTCTTGGGATTTAAATTGTAACTGTTGTAACTTAGGGATTCAGGGTTTAGTCGTCTGTGTTTAAGGGTTAGCCAATTAAATGAGGCCAGCTCTAGTCTGAAGAAACAAAAGTGCTATCAAAACACACAATGAACACAACACAACACGACAAAGTATGCAGCTGCTGGCAGCCCTATTTGGCAGAATTTGTCCTGAATCTTTGCAACACTACAGTGAGGGTTTCAGTTCTGGCTATTGGCCAGGTATGCATGGACAGTAAGTAAGCTAAGGGTCCTCTCTAGGTACTTACATTTGTGCCCAACACCTTTTTCCCCTGCCATTACTACCACCTACCAGCATGCCACCATAACCTCATCTTTCCTATACCATACAAAAGAGGAGATCTCAGGCTTTTTCTTCATCTTTCTCAAAAAAAAAAAAAAAAACAACAACCAAAACTACAAGGAAAATAAAACTTAAAATGCAACCAACTGGACACATCATCACCCTCTGCCTGGACTGCCTGAAGGGTTCAAGTACATGCAAGACAGCATCATTGCAAAAATATCTGCAACGAAAAAACAACAACGAAAAACCAACACATACCACAGAACTGCAAAAGTATCAGAAAAATCTCTGCTGTTCAGACCTGAGGAAGACTGTCATAAAGACAGATTTATTATGCTGTAAAAGGCCTTTCAATGTCCATCCTTCCAGTGTATTATAAAATAAATAAACAGGTCCTTCATTAAGCCTTCTCAACTGCACTTGCTAGTTAGATACGTATTCAGCTCAGTGACTGCTTTCACTTTTACTCTAAGCAATTTTGATCCACAATTTCTCTCCTTCATGGTGTATTTCGTATCTGTTCTGTTCCTTCCTAAAACAACTGATTCAGTTGTAACTTGTTACAGAGGTAAATATTTAATTATGTAACATGAAAAAGAGTATTAAACTACCTACTAACTCCATAGTTGTACCATAAATCAGCTGCACACAAGAGAAAGTCTGTGATGCACACAAAGTGGGCAGGCAGCAGAGAGCAGACAAAAAGAACAATCAGGATCATGAACCAGCCCACTGCACAATTCTGCTTCATTATCCACAAAATGCAGGTTTTGTATCTTCGTATCATACAACCTATTGAGAACATGCTGATGGGATCATTTAAATCCCACTGCTTCTTGAATTTCTTTTTTTAATCTTATTTGTGTTCTGGGAAGGGACATAAGCCATGTTATTAGATGAACAGCACGTTTGCTGTCATACTGAGATACTTCACTAAATTCCTTGATGCACAAATATTACTTTTTCAAAATAGAAAGGTAAGTAGAAGCTAGTACCATAAGTAGAAGAAAAATACACAGGGCTGGCCTGAATCATCACTAAGTACGATTATCTTTATGTAATTCAGGAGGTGCAAAAAAAAAAAAGGCAGAAGCACCTCCCTTGGGAAAAAGAAAAAACAACCAGGAGCCACAGTGATGGGTTTATATTATTTAGCAAATGCTACCCTAAAAAAAATAAAAGTGTCATACATCACACCTGTGATGATCAAAGCATCAACAATTTGGAGATGTTAGCCAAATGAAGTAGGCCTTGACTTGCATAGTAGATAACCTCGCAAAACCACCTGCACTAGACAGGAAATACTTTATGTACTGGAGCACATGTCTATCATGGCTGCAGCACAGACAGGAGGTTTAAAACACAGGTCTCACTGTGCTTTGGGCCATCCCCAGCAGTTTTGCATTAACATCCATTACTCCAGATTTTGACTCTAGACTGTTAAGTTCCTGGTGCATCTCCTGGGACAAGAGGATGCCACCAGATGTTTCTTATGTTGGGATGGTCAGCCTGGGGGCAGAATGTTTCCCACTCTGCTCCTTTGCTCATTGTTAACAGCTTGTGAGGACCTGCGGGAGCATGGGGAGGCAATTCAGTGCTGTCAGATGCCATTCACTGCTGTTGCTCCCTTCAGAGCCTCTGCTCCACCTCAGGCTGGTGTGCTGTCTGCCAGGCTGTAGCACTGACACTGTCACAGGTGGTGCTTGTCACTGGCTCTGTCCCCAGTTTGGGAGACAGGCTGGTGCCCCATGGCTGCTGTTGCTGCTCACAAGACCAACAAGTCAAACTCAGGCAAAGAGGTAGTAGCTGAGGGGTCCTCCTCCTCACCCTTCCACTGGCAGCTGGAGTTATAGAGCAAGAGCCTTTTCCACACTTACACTGAACAGAGCAGCCCATGTACTGGCATCTTTTACTCAGTTCAGACCTCCAAAAACCCAAACAAAACCAATAAATAAACAAGTCCTGTTCCAGCCATATTTCCTTTGAACAACGTCCATTTGGACTGAAGAACTAACCACAGCCAATTCCCTAGGTCATTTCAGTACTGCAAGGGAGCCAAGTACATACCCTGAGCTTTCTTTTAACTCTGGATGAAACTGAGGTTAGCATAGTTAAGCATTAAGACAAACCATGGGAGTGTCTCCAAACTACAGACAGAAGACCTGTTTATCCAGATAGCTAGCACAGTGAAACCCTGTTCACCTCTCCAGCATTCTCATTCTGTTTTCCACTTAATCTACCACATTTTGGTCTTCTTTGCTTTTTCCTTGCTGGTGGTTGTTTCCAACAACCACAGCTCTTAAGCAGCACTGTTTGGAACTCACCGTATTTCACAGAATTAGTGGGCAAGGACAATAAGCCAGAGGGACTTCCACATAGCACCAAAAGCATTCCCCAAATATGACAAAGAGTAGCTTTACGAAGCGCTTCTCTTGGCCAAAAAAGCGTGCATGGTGTCAATACTCAGTAGAGCCTCAAGGGGTTAAAGCCTGCCATGGTCTGCAATTATCATGTGGTTATACGTGAGGCAAGCCTAGAAAGTCTGGTGCCACAGCAGATGTCTAGGAGACACCTCAGAAATGACTGACCCGTTTCCGTCCAGTTGGGGGAAGGAAGAAGGAACAATTTAGCCTGTTCTGCTTCTTGCTACAAAAGTTGTGCTTCATTTTCCTTTTCGCCTCCTCAATTTGTTTGTACTTGTAAAAATAATTTAAGTTGCCAAGGCTACTTTCACATAAAAAGAAGCAGAGGCTTATTAAAACAAAAAGATACACAATACCCTTTATCACATGAAACATTGTCTCCTCTGCACTCCACAGACTTTCTCCATGAGAAAAGCCACTAAAAAACAAGCTCCTATAAATACTTTTCCCTGCATTACTTCACAACACTTTAGGACAGTTTTGAGCTTTTTGTTTGTTTGGTTTTATTCCCCTCCCCTTTTTTCCAAATAATCACAAAGGAGAACAACTAAATTAATCATATCCTAAAATTCAAGGATAGGAAATAGGGAGCTGCCTGAAGTAGAGATATTTTTACGTGGTTTCACTTTCAAACCCAGTAGACTCAACCTCCACCTCAAAAATCACTTGTGGAAGAAGGTGGTTCACGGACACCAACCCAGCAAACCTTGATGCCTCTGGTACTGTAACTCTCTTTTCTACAAACTTCACATCGTCAACAGAAACACATAGGTGATGACAGCCTACACATGCACAAGCATAAGCAGGGCTCACCTGTATTCACCAAAATTGCTCATAATACACTGAAATACATAAGGCCTGTCACCTCTTAAAAAGCAAATGCTTCACACAGTTTTGAAACAGAAGCAGAGACACTGAGCACTTCCTAGTGAATGGGCATCTTCAAGCCTTCCTCTCCCATGTACTCCCGCCCAGCTGCCAGGACCACACGATCTTTAAAAACAGCTGGAATTATGGTGAAATAGTACAGCTGCATGAGCCACCACCTCAAGCAACTTAATTCAGCAGAAAGTTTCCAAAAGTAGTTTCCAAAACAACAACAAGAACAGATTTCCCTCTGTTGCAGCCCGGGTGCCATGGAGAGAAGAAAATGAAAAAAAAAGTGGGAGAACCACGAGTGGGAAGTCCTGAGCACTGCCATTATTTAACCTCTTGAGAGCCAGAGGTAAGGATACACATTCACAGATTGGAAAGCACTGCCATAATGAAGCACAGTTGCCTATTGAGCGTCTGACATGAGGGAAATGAGCTTTATCTCTCCTTAGGCACTTTGGCATTAACTGCAGTGGTTTATCTCCCCTCCTTTTACATGTATGAGAGTTGGCAAAAATTTGCAATAAATGTCTAATTTTGCACTAAGCAATATGAGATAAGTTTGCACCCTTTCTTTAAAGGAATTAATGCAAGTAACAGGAAAATGGTGCTGTTCCTTTTTATTTCTCAACTTTTTTAAAAGGCAAAAGGCAATATTATGTAACTGAAGTAACACATTTTCCATACAAGTAATAAACATTTTGCAGTTAATATTCTCTACTGCCTTTTGCTTAGACATAAGTAGTCAGTAGTGCTTAAGCAGTTAATACACTGGAATTAAGGAAATAAAGAAAACATTTTAAAAAATAAAAATCACTATTTAGGTGTTTGAAAATGATGCCCTTTATTGGTTAGGAGCCTGAATACGAACAATTAAGTGGGAGTCATTCAACCCCAAAATCACATTTGTTCTCATAGACCTCTGGCAGCACCATCAGTGCCCCACATTTGAGCATGCACACATTGACTGCAGTTCAGAAATTTAGTTTGGAAACAAAAGATCCCCTCTCTTTACTGAGACTCACGTTCTCCTTCTCTCTTAATTAAATCATAATTAAGCACCTAGAAGCACTGTTTTCCCGAGGAGTGGGGAGTGAAATCTTTTCATTGTGCCCATTCAGCTGTTGGTGTCTGCTGGGCCTCCTGAAGAGGGCATCAATTAATGCCAGCTATGGCGGCCTTCATGAAGAGGCTGTTTGTTCAGTAGGAACCGTCCCTCGGCAAAGTCATGCTGAAATGTACACAACCAAGCACTCACAATATTAAGACATCACTGGACACATACAAGTAGCCAGCAAGGTGGCATTCCCCATCAGTCATATGGAGCTGTAACAAATTAGAGTCTTTTTGCCCTTGGACTTTCCAAACACAGCTACATCGTTTTATGAGCAAAACAACAAATAACCAACATTAAAAAACCTGTATGTCTGGTCTCAGTCTCTTCCAAATGAAAACTGAGGTTATGTAACTGACATAACGATTATTATTTTTCATTTTAAAAAGCTCCACAAGAAATTTAACAGAAAAAAATTAAGTATGTACTGGCACATAGCTCGCACTACTTAAAAAACCACAGAGACTACATCAATCGCTTCTCCCTACCAAAAATTTTTATGGATATACAGTATCTACTCTTAAGAGTTAGCTGTGTATCGGTAGTGCTACAGTTACACAAGTATATTCTCCCTTCTACAAACATAGTTACGCTATAGCGTAAAAGTGTAACTGGTTCTGATTTTCCCAGATAGGAAAAAAAAAAGTGAACCATGAGAACACGAACTGTCTTTTTCAACTGTAATTGTGTACTAGAAAAGCTATGTCAGAAAAATTAACTGACTAGCTACAGCTCAAATAATTCCCCCTGCATAAAATCCAGTGTGTACACTAGATCTAGGAGCAAACTTCAGCTGAGGAGGGCAACCTCTCACACACGCAGCTCATGCTGCTTTGCCACAAAGTCCCAGTGAGGTAATTGGAATCATCTGAATAATCTCCAGTGAAGCAATTCAAACATCTCCAGGCAGAGTCATCAGCAGGGATGACAACACAAGGTTTCTGACATCCACTTGCCCTCTTTTTTTTTTTTTTTTTCAGTAATGCTTAATCATCAAACACCACACAATCCAGGAAAGATTAGATGATTTAAGTGTTTTAGTTTGCTGCCACAGTCATAGCACTTATATATACATACACATGCACATTTATACTATTAAAAATAGTATGGTGCAGTATTTTAAAAGTTTCAGTGGTGTGCATTTCAAGGGCTCGATTACACAAACAGTAAAGTCAAACAAATTATCTAGGTCTTCCCAAATAAGTACCGCCACCAAATGTTCCCTTCCCCCTGACATGCTATGTCATTTTAATGACCCAAGTATCGAAATACCTGCACCACAAATACTGTACAACATTAGAATCCCTTAAGTCTATCTAAGATAGGTTTTCTGGAGATCAAAACACAATATTGCTACGTTGCAATCTTTTATACAGGCTCTGAGAAGAGATGACGCATTACCCAGGGAGAGGGGAATTTTTCTTCTATGCCGTGGTATATATTCCAAGCTCTTTCCCACAACTTGTGACACAGCATAACTAAGACACAATCTGACCTTAAATTTATCCACATGGTTACATCCAATGAGAATCTGAGTGAAACTGGAAAATGAGCAGCATTTTCCTAGCAAAAAAACCCAGTATGCATTCAACACTGCAAGTCTCAGAGTAGAGATCTAATGAAATGAAATGTACCTCTGGGAACGAATCTGGTCCACAAAATCCATCCATACTTTGTCTTTACCAGGACCTCTTTCTGTGAGTAAAGTTTTACAGAAACTTGGAATTTTCGGGATCAAGTAAGCTTGATTTCTCATTTGTAGTTCTCCTGATCCCTTCAGTGGACAATAACATCCTATTTTTTAATGAAAATCCAAGAACACAGAAATAAGGCAAAATGATAGTTTAAAATTAGCTTTTATCAGTAGTATACTTTCCTGTACTAGACTTAGATCTAGAAAATGATAAGTATACCACAAGAACATACAGAAAAGATTAAGTCCATCCTAAACACAGCAGAGTACACAAGCAATTTATGAAAACAAATTTTGCATATACTTCACCCTGTCAAAATATCCATACCAGGAAATGAGTATTTTACTACCAAAGTAATGTACTAATTGCTCATGAATAGAAGTAGGTCACAGAGGATTCATGAAAACAAATGCCAGTGACTCAGTGTAGAAGAAAGAAGGAAAAAACAAGTGCAAGGATATGATTTATGGTGTGCAAATAGCTATGAGCTAATATTGTGAAAAGGAACAATTTCACAATAAAGATTTCTTTAATTCACCCTGGTGTGTCAAGAATGAAGTATCACATAAAATTACTAGTAATGCAACAGCCACTGTAGAAACAAAAAACCCAGCAGTGATAATTACGGTTAACATTTTAATTTTGGACACATCCGTTAATTTACTGTCCACAGCTATGAAAGCCTACAACCTACCTGACGCAAGAGCTGCAATAGCTTTAGGTGCCAGATCTGGCAGTGCTGCTAGCAACAGGAACAACCTGAGATGCTACAGAAACATTGCCTGTCAAACTGTGCAACACAGGATGGCATATGTCTGTATCAAAACCTAATAGTTTAAACAATATCTGCTCCAAAACAAGCAGGATTGCAGGCACAATAAAAAAGAGAAAACCAAAGCAGGTGTGTTGTCAGCTGTTCCAACTGTATGATGTAGTATGTGCAGCTATTCTTCAAATTCTATCTTTTGAATTCATGCAATGACTCTAGAACTCCAAGTTTTCAGTGTTTGAGGGTAGGGTTTCCTTGGTGGTGGTTTCTTGCTTTGAAGTCTGTTTGCTGATTTTTTTGGAAGTTCATGTTTCAAGTCCTGTTTTGGCAATGGGGAGATTTAACATGAACCCTAAACAAATTAAAATGGATGGAAAACTTCTATCCATGAACATTTCCACATCAGAAAGTGCCAAAATCTATACTGCAGTAATGAATTCCAAAATAAAAAGGAACGTTGGCTTGGATGCACACAAAGTTGAACAGAACAATTCAGTGTGCAGTCTTTCTTCTTTACACATCGATCCCTGCAAGAATTCTAGTTTTACATAGTGAAAAAATCTCAAGAGTTCAGTCTGCAAGAACAGATCTGTCTGGCTTTTTAACTTCAGTTAAAATTCCACCTTGGAGCACCAATGCCCAGGACAGCAAAGACATGATGGTAGCAAGAGTAAATCTGAAAGGGAATTTGTGTCAAAGTTGTCAATGAGAGGACTTGGAACTCTCCTACAAAGAGCGATTTTACACAAGTCTTTGCTGTTTATAAAGTGTTAATTATACAAAAGCTGTTATCTCAGACATGAGCAACGTTCTTACAAGAAAAATCAGAAAAAAATCTCACATTTTTTGCTTCCATGGATCATAACTGGTTTGAATTAGAATTTGTGCCCATGACTTACATTGGATTTACACCTAAAAACCCCTAAATTGTCATAAAACAATGGGATCCATAATTAGCAAATTTCCCCCTTTCCTCAACTATGTCTTGAGGTACCACCACATCACATTATGTTCCTCAAATTCTCCAAGACATACTACTATGCTAGCAATTGACTGTTAGGTACATGAGCTTAAACTGAGACTATCCACGCATTTCTGTAAGCTGTACTGCCACAAGTCTACACCATCATCATTCCTGTTACGATTCCACCACAGAAAGAGGTCTTGCAGATTACTAGCCATCTTAAGCAGTGTGGATGAAGAGAACCTAAAGTTGCATCTACGGTTTAAGATGAATTCAGTAGTTTTAACACATGACTACTCTGTCCCACTGAAAACTTGCTTTGGCACAACTTCCACATATTGTCTGTTTAATGTAACGGAGATAGGTTCAAGTGGAACTACCACACGTAGCATTCTATGATCTTCTAACCTCCTCAGCAGTAAGGAAGAACACGCTGAGAGTTTGAATATTAATCCTTAATTTCCTGGGTTTCGCAAAATACAGGCCTCTAACCTCTGATTTGGTTCAGTGACTTAATCAAACATTAGACTTCCTATTAACACAAGCTCTAGCTCAACTTCTCAAATAATCACTACAAATGACCTCAGACTATGTTCAGCTTGAAAGCCAAATGTAGGCACACATCTGAAAGATAAAATAATGTCAGCAAAAGCCACTTCCCCAAAAGTCTTGAATCTAAAAGAGTAGAGACATTAGTTGGGATTATCCTTTCTTCCAGTCATAACTGCAAAAATTACCACTAGTCATATAAACAGATTTTACTTTTGATGATGTAAATTAAACTATAAAGCATTCGCATAAATCAATGATAATATAATCACATGCTTTTTAATAATCTCCTTTCTACAAATGCATAACTAAACATTCAATTAAAATGATTTTTCAGTCTTTCAAAACCTTGAGAAAGTCTGTGCAGGTAATGGTAGCACACCATTCAGAAGGGCTGGACAACTAATTTGATGTACATATGGGTGTGTGAGCAATTAAAAAGTGACTGATTGTTTTCTCAACCTAGCTTAAATTGATTACAGAGCTCTGACTTGTTTTTTATGGGGATGTATGATCTCCTGCCTCATTGTGACTAGCAAAAATTTAGCTGATACAGGAAAGCAGCTACAACAAAATTTTTTAAAGTGACCAATAAAAAAAAACCCCAAGACTCTAACTGGTAAACTGTCATTCAACAATTCATCATTTCTCCCACAATTTGGCAGAATAGCAATGCAATCCAATACTCGTTTCCTTCCAAAGTGTTGCATTAGATTTCACACGATTGTGGAGACTGTTTGCTGATTGACAGAGATTCTTTATTTCTTTATATTCTTCAGAGAAATAGCATACCTTTCTTTATTGATTTTTTTTCCAGTAAACGAACTCAAACAAGAACAGCAGCTTCACACCTGCTTAACACAGAAGAGGTACAGCATCATTTTGCAAAAATCTGCTTTACTTACTCCCAAGAGTTTTTGTTAAGACTGAAGCTGAACATTACCTTATTGATAGCCATAGGTTTCATATTACAGCTCAGCAGATAGCCACTGAAACATCACCCACTCAGAGCTCTAAAAACAAGTTAGTAGAGTAATTCCAGAAAATAATATTCTGCTTTTAAATTCTGACTATTCAGTATGTTATATCAGACATATATTTCAAACAGATAATACAGTCACTCTCTCCAAAAGACAAATTCTCATCTTGCTATTCACTAACGTGTCCCAGCACACTTTATCACTGCAGAAAAGTAGAAACATCATTCATCGGTGGTGGAGACAGGAATCATGCTGCAACGTGATACAATGCTACACGTCATACCCTTTACCATTCTAACTTTAATAGTCCAAATGCCTGTAGCCATATCACCTCATGCTGCGATTTTGTCACATCTCAGGCTACGCAGCATTAGGCTAACTGGCTGCTGCAGGAAACTATGACGATCTCTGAGTCAGAGCTAGAAACACACCCCAGTATGGTGCTGCAGGGCACAGTGCTGTTTTGCAGATGAATCTGGGCTGCCAACCACATGAGATCATTAAAGATCACTGCTTTTGGTAAGCTTAAAGGTAGTCAAGCACGCATATAAGAAGAAAAACCTTCCCAACGTTCGGAAACCCAGATCAACTGAATGTGTTTTCTTCAGTCCTGGGTTGCTCTTCAAGATCTCAACAAGCTAATTAAAAAAAAAGTGTAATCATTTTGACAGATTGTGTTAAGCAAACCCCTGGTTACCTTAAGCTTTTCTCTACCAACACTTAATTTAAAATCAAATTGTGTTTTGATGGAATCAAGCTACTGAAAACCACCCCAACTAACAAAAATAGGTCTGTTACACACTATGTATACACAATTCTATAATTCAAGAGAACTTATCATCACTGACAATAAAGCCCCATGAGAATGTTTTGAGATTAAATTCAGCAATACATAATTACTCTGTTTAACAAATCAAACTCTTATCAAATCACAGGCCAAGTATAAAAAGTAGGTGAATTATACAAATAAGCTCTTCAGAAGGTTATCACCACTTAGTATGCAAAGAGAAACATTGCCTCAACAAAATCAGTGAACTTCAAACAGGTGGTGTGTGGCCAAGTACAGAAGTCAGATTTTCACATTCAAGCAGCTAAATCATAGTCTCGAGATACATACAAATATTTTCAATAGAAAAAGTACTCGGTATAGTACAATATCATCATTTTATAAATTCAGTGTGCTGAGAGAAAGGAAGGAAAAAAAAAATCCAATAAGCCTTAAGAAAAACTATGGTCTTAGAATGCTACAGTAAGATGCCTTCTAGCTTACTTCAAACAAATCAAATCAATGAAATTAATCACATTATACATCAGGCACTTGCTTGAAAAATCTCAGTAACCACTAAACTCGCCAAGCACATTAATGCTGTTGCATGTTTTCTATTCCACTATTATTGTTCATATACTTGCTGCATTTTAATCTGTAGCTTTTATTTTCTACATATCTTTCTTCTTCTTCTAGAAGGACAAATGAAAACAGAAGATTGTAGGTACTCCTACGTATGTCCCTACAACCATGTGGTATTTTTTCCAGCCAA
This sequence comes from Caloenas nicobarica, assembly GCF_036013445.1. Classification (NCBI taxonomy): domain Eukaryota; kingdom Metazoa; phylum Chordata; class Aves; order Columbiformes; family Columbidae; genus Caloenas; species Caloenas nicobarica. Next base: position 17,841,967 of record NC_088284.1, read on the forward strand.
AAAAAACAAACCAAAACAAAACAACTATGCCACTACAGGTAGATACAATGGTGCTTTTTGGTTGAAAAAGTCTTTGGAATAAATTATGATTTTTTTAGATGTTCTTACTCTAGATTTTATCTAAAACTAAGTAATGCCTGGATTTTTTTGTTGTTCAAAACTGTACAATGATTTCATACTGTACCATTCCTCCTTTAAGCTGCAATAGAGTCAATTTGCAGAAACTTTGGAAAAATGGAGTAGGTCAGCTTTGTTCCAAGACTTCTGAAGAAAAAGAACGTTGAGGGAAGATCTGCCATAAATGAGAAAACCCCACATTTTTTACTCTCAAGAACTAAATCACTTGGTCAAACATGTGAAAGAGCCCAGTGGTGAAAAGCGTTATTACTCCTTATATATGCAATAGTGCTACAAGTACTTATTTTTCAGACATCATACGAACACAACAAATGACAGCTGCTGGAAAGAGCTTACACAGTCCAAAAAACACAGGCATAATATGCAGATGAGGTAAACACCTCCAACAGGTTAGAAGAGGGTGTGGATGAAGTAAGGTGACAGAAAAGGGTGTGCTACAATTTTTGGCCATCAGGAAGAGTAATCACCTCACTACTCATCCGGCCCATTAGACCATTAGCTAATTTAAGGTTTCTATTTGCATCACAGCATTAAGTATGCCTGAAGAAGCATGTGCAGAAATGATAAAACCACCATGTCTGTAGCCTTTGCTTTTGTTTGGAAAGTGTCTTATGCTTTGTGAACACCACTGCCATAGAATTAAAGAAAAAAAAGAAGTGAGACTGCTCCAAAATCTACTTAAATCCCCTCATAGTCATAGCCAAGTTAACAGCCAGGAGCATATTAACCTTCCACATCAATTTCTCTTGTTCTGCAAGATTTTTATGATGCAACAGTAACCCTCATTTTTGACAAGACTTTTAATAATCCATTGCCTAATAAATGCAGAAGTCAGTAGATTAATGGGAGTTTTCTTATAAAATAATGACAATTAAAAACGAATGCCTTAGAAACAAAAAATATGATACAACACACTTCTTACCTTAAGAACATACAGCACCGCATTCCTCCCAAATCATGTTATAAAGAATTCTACTTTAACTACTTGGACTTCTACTGTATTTGAAGTGAAAGTCCTATACTTACCTGCCTTCACGTATCTTAAATAGTTGTGTTGATAATATTTCCTGCCTTAGCCCTCAGGATGGCTATTTTCTAGTGATAAGTCATCCACTCATGGTTTATGAGTTTTATGTTTAGAGAATCTTGGTATCTATCAGAAAAGTGCTTTTGTAAAAATACAAAGTTTGCAGAGAAGAAAACCAAATTATTTTTGACAGCACAAACTGTTCAGATGAAATATCAGTAAACGTGTACAAAAACCAGAATGAAAACTAAGTCTCCATTTGCTGCTTTTGGTTGTGTGGCCTTATGTGCATTGCTACTCTGCCTCCAAAGAGGCCACTGCGTAACACAGAACACTGAGTCAGTTCTCAAACTCCAACCCCTCCTCTGACATTAGCAATGTTCACAACTAAAAAATGCTTTTTCAAATGAGCTTTTCCATAAAATAGGGTAATTACACTGCTTTTCATAATTTTGTATCTTCTGTTACATGTGTCTTTAATACGCTTATTTTTATTGGAATAGTAACACCTTTGCTTAAAAAAAAAAAAAAAAAAAAGAAGTTAAAATGTAACTTCAAATCTATAATAAAACTTGGCAGATATTCTAATATTCTACACACATACACTACACCTGTACTAAAACTATGTTCAGCAACATCTCCTTTCATTAGGGTGCTAGATTTCTAGCATGCACTGGGCATTCCTACCACATATGATGATGTAGCTCCTGGACCCTGGTCTTGAGATTGTCCGTACTGCATGTGCTTTATGTCATTCCTGTACCACGTTGTGGAATGATCCAACTATTGACCTACAAAATGAAACCTGAGAGCAGCTCTACTCCCCTAGAGTCTACATGAACAAAACAAAAGGGACACTCTTGCCTCCCACTGCACTACAGTCTTCCAACAGCACCTCAGCAGGACGTGTTCCTTCACACAACTCCCACACACTTCCACCTTTTCAGGCAGTCCAGCCCACCCAGGAGAAGAAAGCACCACATGACTCCCTCCACCCATGTCCCCACACACGCCCAACACTCTCGTGGAGATCTGGGCCAAGTGCCCCCAGCACGGACAGAAGCCACACGAAGCTGTTGGCCTGTAGGCCAGCTTCCTGGAGCAGATTTCTTTTAGAAAACATGACATCATTGTTCCTTCAATATGACTTGAAAGGAAAACTCATTTTTCCGTGCTATCTGATGCAGAAAACACAGACGGTCCTTTGGACCTCTCTTCAAATTGTTTCCTTCTATTAATATCCATCTGTTGACCCTTGGACTGAATTTAGGCAGTCACAGTCCTGAAGAACATACAGAACATTTTTTTGTGTTTATAAAAAGACTGGCACAATGTCTCTAAGGCCATTACTAAGGTTAGTGGGAGAGACAATAGGATTAGCAATAAATTAGTAGTGGTAAAACACAGCTCACTCAAGGAACAAGAAGAATCAAAAGAAAGCTGACCAGAGCAGTGAGAAACTTTTCAGATTTTCTCAAACTCGTCAATGATAAATCAAACACATTACCATGAGTGGGAGGGCCAAATGACTAAATTGCTAACACTATTACTCTGTGTGTTGTTTCCTGTAGACTGTCGGAGTAGGTGATCCTACTGGTTCCTTCTTGCCTTATAATTTATGAATCAGAAGAAGGAAACACATGATGGTTAAAAGGTATTAATTTATAGATAATGCTGAATGCTTAGGTCTGACCTATACAAACAATTTGCATATTTAATAAAAGAACCTACTATTTTCATATACTCTAGTATGTTATATATTTCCTTTGAAACATTTCCTCTATAAAAATGAAAAAAAAAAAAAGCAGTTTGCTGTTCTAAGACTTGAAGAAGACACATAAGAAAAAAATTTTTAAACTTAACAGGAAAACAAGAAGAAGTTTCATTTTTTGGTTTTGATTTTTTTGCCACCAAGCAAAATCAAAGCTTTGCAAAAGATGATAATATTTTGACATTTGGCAAGACATGTAAGACACAATCAAGCAGGAAGGAAAAAACTAGACAGAAGTGTATTTCCCAACAGAACTCATGTTCTTTCATGAGTTATAGGTCACAGATGGGGAGCAGATGCCTCCAAACACAACAGTTCCATCATCAAATCACAGCAGAAGGGCCAGACAAGAAGTCAAGTCACCAAGCCTCAGGTAAGAAAAAAAATAAAATACAAGCTTACTCGCAAAATATGTTACTTATTTGTCCATTATGTGGGAGAAGCAAAAGGAAGATGTTCTGGTAAGACTTGATCGTACAGTGAACTGACATAATCATCCTTTTGCGTGGGGTGTTCATAGACAAGGTGAATAGAGCATATTGGACTTGTCTGACTGCCTTTACTTCTACTATTACAGCGCTTAGGGAAATTCCCTTGACATACCCATGTGTAAGAACAAGCTAGACAGGCCTAGACTCACTGAAAATTTGTGAAACAAATGTACACAAATCTGCTTTTTATTATTTAACTCCAAGAGGGTTAACACTATTATCACAAAGGATATTAGTTAATTATGACCTCTTACTGAACAGCATTGTCAGACGAATGACTTAATGTTCAAACATCTTCCTTCCAGTTTCCATAAAAGGGAATGAAAAAAGCCATGTGTTGAGTTACATTATGAAAACTGTCTTGACAACAAATTCTGGTAAATTCCAAAGCATCTGTTGGTAGTAACATAAATCTGATTTATTCCTATCATCAGTATCTAACTTCCATTTCATCAAGGACTAGACTACTATGTTTATGTTTGAACTACGTCAAATCTGTAAAGATATAGTTATCAACTAAGAGTTCTGACAAAGATTTTTGCCTCCTCTCAGTCAGCGTGGACTGTAATCAACAGGAAACATCCATCACTGAAGGTAGAATTTCACTATAAGTTGCTAGGCTCATTGATATTAAGCTATATATTGTTAAATTAAATTACACCTGTTACAAATAATTCTGTCAAGAGAAGAACCAGGAATGCTCCCCCTTCTAAGGTTTCATGTCCTCTCACTGAGTCACAGCATTACACCTTCTACAATCCTTCTGCAAATATTTCTTCTCTCATGTTCCGTTCACTCTCCCCACTCCCTCTGGGGTCACCTTCCCTCACTTTTTGTTTAGCTATCCAGAGTGCACGAGATGCTTCTTGCAGCCACAGCGATGCCACCTCTGGGACATGTAGTCAGAATGCCACCACCTCTTGGCTGGAAGAATGTCCTGCCTCACAGTTACAGAGACCTCTGTGTGTCCATTAGGCACACCATCAAGTTGCCATGCTGTACTAGAGTTTGGTTCAGGTTTGAGAAGGGGAGGTTTCGGAGTTAAAGTACACCCTTACAAAACACGCTCATCTTAGGACTGCCATTCTTTTGTTTCCTTTTGAGGTTTCTGCCTTTTGTTTTGGTAGCAACACCTTTCCAGAAAAACCCAGCAGCTCAAACAAGAAGTTATAATACCAGTTGCCCCAAAAGCATTTTAAGAATAAGAATTTAAAATAGAAGCTGATTCACTGTACCCTGATTTATCAAAGGAAGCTCAGTTAGTTCAAACTACTGTACCCATCTTCCCTGTAACAACTTTGGGATTTAAAACTGATGTATAAAAGCATCATATTAAAATTTATTCCAAAAACAAAGTAAAGGCTTCTTATAGAAATCCATCTTTGACTAACAGCTTTAACAAATAGCTAAACGCCTTTCTCACAGATGCTCATGATAAAAAGCAAAGAGTCAAAAAAACACTGAAAGTTGTTCCACGTGTGCAAATATACCTCTTGTGAGAAGTGAAATTCTGTTCAGAAGCCTGTGCCAAATCTCATAGGATAGGGGCCAAGCAGCCCAGTGAGGGAAGACTGACTACACAGTGTTCCCAAATGCATTAAAGAAAGTATCTAGGGAAAATAAAGGACTACTGTTTCAGTTATGAACATCTTGAATGCTACTTAAAACAATCACAGATAACAAGTACCAGCATTCAAACAAAGTAACTTTTAATTCATTAGACCTCTCGAATTGAGTTTCTGATGAACTGCTATGCACAGAATTACCTCAAAAGAAAAAAAAAAGTGAATCCTTCCCATTTCTTAAGGGAAAAGGAGATAGATATCATGGTATTTCACAATGTAAATGCTATACTAGTTTGAACTAGTCAAGTTCAAAAATTCAAAGAAATAAACCAGCCTGTTCCAGTGGTGGAACAGAGTCAACAGTCTTGTTCAATTTGGAGAAACAAGCCACATTTCCCAGAAACAAGATTATAAACGCTTACGCTTTGGGAAATTTCAAAAGCCATAGTATGAATGCACACTATAGAACAGCATAAATATCCTTGTAGATGGAAAAGTGCCTATCCAATTTATGCCTAGATATGCCTTTGAATAAATCACATGTAAGAAAATTACATTTTTCGAACTGTTGAACTGATCCCATGGTATCAATTTCATTCAGCTTCTCAACAAGCAGTATTTTACAGCTACTGCTTGAGTATTTATGCATACAAATGCCTGTGCACCCTTAAGTGTGTGTATTTACAGTGTATACAGATGTATACATATATACTGATACATATGAAAATATACAAAAGATATTGATAACACTTCCTCTCCAACCTTGCAACAGGTAAGTTTACATTCACTCAAGTCCTCTGAAAACAAAAAATAGGAATTTTGTCAGACACAAGAAAAACATTCAGACTGATGTATTCCCTTATTGACACACACACAAAAGAAACAAAGTCTGTTTTAGAACCACCTTATTGCCTTAAGAGAAATAATGTTTTTTAAACTCTGCAATAAAATACTACAATGAAGCACTAAGAGGACTGACAATATATATGTTTTTATGAAATTAAATTCTTTCAACATATAACACTTTACATTATTATTTGTTTCAGCAAATTAAGCAGCACTAGGAATGGTATTTCTTCAATAATCAACACCCTTGACTTTATACAGGACAACTTTAGTCTACTCACCATTAAAACAGATTTTTAAAATTGCTTACATGTAAACATTTAGATAAACCCTATTATTTTTAATAAAACCGAATATACGTATCCTTAACTTCCCTGTAATTTATTTGGTTTAAAACAGAGTTATTAGCATCTAGTCTAGTTAGAAAAGAAAGACACTTTGATCATGTATAAATAGCCATTTTCCTACTAGTAAGCAGTGTCTCATTTTACAACATCTTCAACATTTTTATGAGGGGAGAGGAAGATGCACTAGTGGGTAAACTTTTGACAATTTTTCTTACACATATTATTTTAAACCTAGGTTAAAGCCAAACGATAGAAATCAAAAGCAGGCTATTACATGCTAGAATATCTACATAATTACTGCATATGCAGAAAAAAGAACGGGTGGGATAAGGAAATCACAGCAGCTTTTACCTTCTAATCTCCAAACTGAACATGCCAGTATTTCATGGGAATAACAGATTCTACTTACAATAATAATTATAATCTTTCAAGAACAACAGAGCATGATAGTTTTCATTATTCCTAAACAGAATTTTTGCACTCATCTGTCAGCGGCAGGAATACCAGTAAAGTGCAGTTTGTAGTTCTGAAGTCTCTGTATTGGGTAGATCAATCTGGGAATTGTTCTGGTTTACAGTACTTCTGAGATATGTTTATATTTACTGGGAACCACGCCAAAAGGAGTTTTCTAGCTCACTGCTACTCGATTTGGTTTGAGCATTTTAAATAAAACCACAGAACTGACCTATCATGAGATTTAAGGATACACTAGAAGTGTGGGGTTTTGGTGTTTTTTTGGTTTTGTTTTTTTAATCTCAGCTTTTTTCAGGTGGAATAGTCCACTGAAGTAGATCTAATACTAATATGTATCAATAATGTATATATAATATGCACTGCTTCAAAAACAGGCCTGAAACATTAGTGCTGAGAAGTATGTGGTCTCACAAGTGGGTATAAAAATGCCAAGTATATTAAGTGCGAGTGATCTCTGTAATAACATCTCTACCAGTGTACATTTAAGTGACATAAAAAATTAAGTCAAGTAACCATACAGTGTTACACAGTAGACCCCAATATCAGATGAAATTCAGAGTCCAAATATGACAGTAGCATATTATGTCTAAACACAATTTTATATATTGATACTATATGTTCTTCTGGGTGGCTTTAAAATTCCGCAATTACTGCAGTTAGTGAATTTGCAAAGATCCAGACACAAATAATCTTCCGAAAGGTTCCCACTCCCAAAAAATCCAGGAGTTGTCACTGAATGTGACGCACCTATTGAATAAGGCTGAATCAAACATATGTGAACTTCCCTGTTTTCCTCAGTCTGGGAAACACAGTACATCACATTTGTATCTGTCCTGGTGCCATCACAGTGCTCCTCCAAAGAACCTACCTCCTACTGAACGTTTTTCTAATGACATGTAACTTGACATCCTGATCCAGGTCTGATACAGCCTACAGATAATGTGGCAATATACACAGAAGAACTGCTAGCAACATTAAATAGTTTTACCCCATTATTAAATTTGTGTGACACATTTAATAAGCTTCACTAAAAATGTTCAGCCTAAATCAGTTAGCAGTATCTTCATATTCTAAACACAGTGGCCCAAAATACTGAATGATTTAATGTCTCATAACTAACCAAATTGTTACTACTCATGTTTCCTATTTTGTAAGCCAAGCGCACTGGCATGTCTAACATTGTCACAGGGAACTTAACCCTGAAATCCACTTATCTGACCACCATTTCCAGCTTTCACAAAGAACTACCAGAGGCAAGCCCATCAATCAGTATGTGCAGCCACACAAGTGGGTACATGGCATACTGCTTCCAGAAATTCAAAGCTCTAGGACAAAAGGTGCAGCAAGTATTAACCACCGCCTGAGTGAGCCCGTGTGCTTAAAAGTTACATTTGAGAAGGATCCGTCTGCTTATAATACAGAAAGAACTGTAATGGCTCTGCAGAATATCGATAGCAGATGTAAGCCAAATTCAAATGGAGCAGGAAGATTGTGTAATGTGCCCCAACAACCACAGCTCACGAAGGGATGTTTGGACTACTGTCCTTTTGATTCCTCAGGTAAGAAAGGCAAAGTTTGTCTCCTACCATATAACAGTAGACACTAGCCACAACGGTGGGGGCGGGGTGGGGAGAGGGGAAAGCTTCTCTCTAGCACTTCTCTAAGCTTATTTTTTATTTTGCTCTTTTTTTCAGCTTTCCTCAAGTTTTCTACAGTAAAACCCTAAATATCTTCACTGAACTCTAACAAAATAAGGTTTTTTCAGAGTGAAAATTAAGCAAAAAACAGGAATAGGACCAGACGAATCCTTACCAGTCTGACTGAAGCTAAGAAACGATGGCTCCTTGGAGAAAACTGATTATTGCCAACATTCAGATTGTAAGCGGAACTTGAAATACATTAGTTGCTTGAACAAAAAGATGGGCCAAGTAAACTAATCAGAATAAAACCAACACATTCACTTCGACAGTGAGACTGTAAGACTGTTGCCCTAACTAAGATACATTAACACTTCACTATGTAGCACAGAAACCAGTGGGATCATTAGACCAACAGATTAACTTCTAATAAAAAATATTCGATGATAAAGTGTTTTGAAAGCAGAGACAGACTGCATGGAGGTTTTTCTTATTCCCCCCAGTTTTGGGGTAACGATCTTCTCTCTAAACTTATTCAGCATTCAGTAGGATAATAGCTTCTCTCTCTCACATGTAGGAATTAAGGTGAATGAAGAGGGTTGAAAGTAAGAAAGAGGTAAAGCTCTTCAGATTGCCACACTCCAAAACATACATTAAAAATGACACAAATACAGCAAAAAGCAATCCTTGTTTAACTGATCTTTACTCCTATGTAATAAAATAACTCAAGTGGGGCACCGACAGATTCTGCTGGCATCAACAATTGTACTTCATTTCTGTGGCTGCTTTTACATAAGTAAGTGTCATTTTCTTATGTCACCAACAGGACCACTTTTAACACCTATTATTAAATAAAACAATCCATTTACAGTATATTTACACATAATACTTTGTTGACAAAGGAAAAAAAAACACAATACCTATGCAAGAACCAATAGCAAGAGTTCATATCATAATTTTAAAATCCCTACACCTACTAAAACTACCAACTCAAAGAAGATCAAAAAGTCTGCTCAACATTTTCCAGGAAGTATGATGTCCCCAAACTAATAAAACCACAGCAAAGTTTGACAACTCTATTCTCTGAGTTTTCAATAAAAGTTGTAATTTTCCTTTGTTTTTAATGTTTCAGAAATGGTTAGAAACAGTTAGAAGGTATGACTTACTACTTGATAATTAATGAATATTTTAATCCCATATCAGGAAAGTCTCAATACCACTTCAGTGACTGTACACAAATAACATGAAGTTTCAACACAATTGGGCAAGCATTCATAATTCCATGCCTTTGCAAAAACACACACAAAAAAGAAAACACACCACACACAAACACTGACCCCAAGGAAGAATGATTGCAATAACATTGTTTCAGTGCAACTACCACGAAGAAGCAAGAGGAAAGCACACACATACAAGAGAATCACAGGCTTGTTGGTTTTGTAACAGATAACAGAAAAGAGAAAGTGGTGGAAGATAACTAAATACACAGCACAGAACAAAGTAGAAAGTATTTACTGATCTATCCATATGAAAATAGCGTGTGCGTGACGCACATCTATCCATACATAAATCTACACATTGATCTATATAAATAAATGTATACAAATACACAGAGTCCCTCTGTCTCCCTCTAGTTCTGCTCCAGAGGATATCAGTTCAGGCAGGAACACAAAGTTAGTACTATGAAGGGTAAACACACCTATAGCAATAGAAAAATAAGTTAACATTTTTCTTCTGTGTAAACACACATGGCATAATCCATGTCACTCATAGGCTCAGTGATTTGAATACCAAAAGCCTCCAATGTATAATTGAAGAGAACTTTTCTACCCACCAGTCCTGAAAACCCACTCCACGACTTGAAAGTCAGGCTAGGATATTTCTTGTTCAGGTACCACTTCCAGAAAGAGCTGCTGCAACTGCAATTCATCTAAATCTACTGTTGGAAAACAGAAGTTAAAAACAAACAAAACAAACATGTAAAGACTTTGGTCAGCAAGTAAGACCATAAAACTTAATTTTACAACTTAGCTGCCATGCTCGACACTGCAATCTGAAGGAGAACAGACTATCTTTGCTGAGTTTATAAGAAGAATGAAAAGAGAAATAAATGCCCACAACAAATAAATCTATGGAAAGAAACAAAATTCTTAGTACCTACGAGACAGTTCTCTTTATACCAAGTGCCAAGAAGGTAGGACAGTGCTCACAGAAAGGACTGGGCCTAGCAGTCTAAAAGAATCCTGGTAGTGTAAGTAAAAGTAGTTGAACAGGCAAAAGGAACATACCTAAGATGATAAAATGCCCAACAAAAACATAAAATTAATGCTCTTGCATTGGCAAGGAGCCCCAAAGCCAACTGTGCATACAAGCAGAAAGAACAATGAATGTCCCTTGTAAAGTTTCCACGAAGCACCCAGGCTTGTCATGAACTGGATAACAGTTCCACAGGCAGTGTTACTATTAAGAAAAAAACCCTCTTAAATCAGTGGACCCAAACCTTTCAGTTAAGCACAGCCAGAAGACTCAGATCATAGGAACTAGGCTCCCTTCAGGCCGGCTCACAGCCTACTTTTTGGTCCTCTAAAACGCCTGGGAAGCTACATAAAACATAAGCAGCTATCACTACCCAGAAGCACTCTTTTACAAAGGGAAAACATCCTGTGGCAAGTAAGCAGCTATCCTTCCAGTCTTGTCATGTAACAGTTCAGTCTACGGTTGACTATGAGTCTGTGAAGACAGTTCAGATGAGATACAGCTCAGAACGTGCAGACCCAGCTGGTACCCTGATTAACCCATGCCCATTTCTGCAGCAGAACTAGGAGAATCTGCACTCTCCATATTGTTTTTATTTCTTCTGACAGTTTTATCACTCTTGAAGCAATCACTTACATTAGTAGATGAATTATGAGCGTAAGGGCACAGGGGACAGGTCCACCTTTAAGAAGAGAGCTGAAGAAGTGGGCTAGTCAGCCTGTCCCTGGAGATGGCAATGCAGCAGACACTGAGCTCCCCACCCAGATGAGAGAACCAGGCTAAGAAAGGAGGGTATTGGGGCCCATTAAGAGCCTTGAAAGTCTACTGTTTAGTTTCACAATGCTATGACACTCCGATTTTCCTACAGAAAGGGCATTAAGTATTGAATATCCCTGTAATACATAAAACGTATCTGCATACATGGCATCTACTGTTCACTAATACACCTTATATAAGATATGCTGAGGCTGTATTCAATGCTGCTCTAAAATTTATTTCAAATATTTAAATAAACCCCATGTAGTATTGTGTTTGGAAAGCAGGAAAGCATCCAAACAAAACAAAACACACACCCAAAACAAAAACAAAGAATCTGTAATTCACACTTCTTGTGAAGTCCACCAAGTCTCTCTTCTCAACCTGCCAAACAACCATACACTTCATAAAATGTATTATATTTTAAAGTCTTCACAAAGGTGCAAACCTACTTGAGTAAGAAAAGTGAAGATGATTTTAAAAAGCCCCAGCATGTTCCCATCTTTAAACACAGGCATTTGCAGCAGAAAAATGTATAACACCTACTTAAACACTCAGTTGATGCTACGTAAGAGTAAAAAAATTATTTACAAGACAAGGATAATAATCATAAAATAACTCAGCACTTACAGCTACCTCAACTAGACACATAAAGAAGAGATATACACTGAAGGAACATGTGAAACAGGCCACTTGATTTTCCTTTGTTAACCTTTTGCCATTCAACAGACAGACGTTCTTTTTCTTTTGAAAAATATCAGTACCTAAAGACTTAAGGCTTAGGAACAGCCAGCTCTGCTAAGTCTCTGTCCTGCTTGCTTTGTGCCAGCTTCAGCAGGCAGAAGAAACATTTCACACACGTTCTCCAAAGATAATTCATAAAATAATACTCAAGGTAGTTTCACAGACAGAAGTATATGATAATTCAACATCACAACTGGTATGTCTCAAAATGGCACACAGGGTACTAGTGAACAAAGTTACAAACTCCTATAAACTTTTGCTATTCCTTGTGATAGATACATACACTTAACTGAAATGGATACCACGGCACAAAAAATTACAAAGATGTAAAAGCTTGTCAGTCTTCTGTCCATTGATGGCACAATTCTCCAACTTTTACTTATCATTTACTGTTTCCAAAACTTATTTTCCCCTTCTGACAATAATTAAAATGCTACAAAAATAAAAAGACCATTCCTGTATTAGCAAACATCAGCTAGCCTGCCTAAAAAAATAGTTACACAAAGCTGTCTCTTTAAGAACACTGAACAAAGTAGGCTATCCTGAGTTGTCCATATAAAGTATAACTGCTCTATATAAGAGGTCAAATATTTGAGAGCAAGCTGAAAGTGTCTTCAAGAAAAAAATTGTTAAAAAGGGGGAGGGTGGAAGGGCAGGAGAAAACAAAACATCTTATAAAAGGGGCAGAGTAATGAGCAGCGTTTGGTTCAAAAAAATACCCAACTAGAAGAACCCCCACGGACTCGCAAGGAGAGTCTGGCAGCTCTCGCAGTTTCCGACCGGGAGAAGCCAAGAGGCCGAGGGTCCCGCCGCCCTTCCAGGGGCTTTTCTGCTGCCGCACCAGGAAGCCCGGCGGCCCGAGCCTTACCTCTGCGTCCGGCGGAGACGGGTGCCGCTCCGCAGGTGGGGCAGCGTGAAGTTCGAAAGGACCGTCCAAAAATTTGGGTCAGACATATCCATATCCCTGCGTTCGAATTCCTAAAAACTCAGAGCCATAATACAAGGAGAAGAAAAGCAGAGCGCCCGCGACTGCTCCCAGGAGACGGAGAGAGGATCGCGAGCGAGCCAGCGCGGGCGCAGGAAGGAGAGAGGCGGCAACGGCAGCTCGGACCGACGGCAACTTTTCCGTGCGGCTGCTCCGCAGGGCGCCGCCCCGGCACCGACCATTCGCGCCCGCGCGGGGGTCGCGCCGCAGGAGCCTCGCTTTCTCCTCCGCTCGCCACCGGCAGCGGCTCCAGCGCTTCCTGCCCGCCCGCCCCCCGCCCGGCGGCGGCTGGTAGCGCCGCCCCGTCCTGCCCGCTGTGCGCGGAGCGGGCGACTCGGAGCCGCCGGGCCGGCCGCTGCCGCTCCCTCCGCCGGCGGCGCCAGGTGCGGCCCGCTTCGGAGTCACGGCGAGCACGGGCAGCGCCTCGCAGGCAGAAACACGCAAGTGCAAAACGCAGGCGGTGCGCGCAGCAGAGCCCACCAGCGAGGTTTGGCTGGCACGCGTTGCTCTGCGGGAACAGCCAGTGAAGACCACTGACCATTTATTTAAATGTACAGTGTACATATGTCATTACGATAACTTCGTGCCAGTCCCGAGAGAACTGACAGTACACGTACTTAACTGCTATTTCTCAGAGTGGCCAGCTGCCACTCCAGGCACTAGGCGTTTGCCACAGAAAGCTGGGACACCTGCCTCCATTACCAGCTCTTTTGAGAAAGCTACCCTTAAACATACACTGGGCAAAAGGGTACAGAAAGGCTTTGAGTACCTTTGCTACTCAAAACAGTGACTTAATGCCTCAGGTACTTTGAGTCATTTCCTCCTCTTCCTCCTCCCCACTTTCTTCTTTGCTTCTCTCTTCGGGCTTCCCCAACTGCCTCCCAGCTCAGCAGGTTTGTTTCCTTGACTTCCCCGCCCCCATCATTCCACCTCTACTTCTCACTTCAGCCCCGTGTGTGCTGGCTGCTCTCCTCAGTCTCTTCACTCTTCATTCCAGCACCCCTCTCAAGCCCTCTCCTCTCTCCCTCCACAGCTCCGTCTAGACCGGCATTTTTCCTCACATGTCACAAATAGAAGTGTTTCTAAAATTACTACCATACTGCACAGTCATTCATTAATGCCAAACTCAAGCTGTCAAAAGCCATGCTGGTCAAGTACAGAAAACCAGTTACTGTGGATTCAAAAAATCAGTAGGTCTGTTCTAACATACTTAAAATTTCCATTTGCCTTTTCATTTCTCTAAGGGTCACATTTAAGGGACTTGGTCACATTTACACAGCTACAGAAAGAATGCTGCAAGTTTTGTACTGAGACTGTTTACTTTACTGAAAGCAAGATTCCTGTATAATCTCAACATTGCAGGAGCTGTATCTTACAAAAACACTAACTACTGTGATGGCAGCACTGCACTCCCTGAGATAAATTATGTGGCACTGCAGTTAAATCTCTCAAGGTTCTCTGCAATAGTAGGAGGAAAATCATGGGAAACAGAAAACCTTGATGTAAATACAGACTAGTCGATTGCTTGAGTGAAAGAAAACTGGTGGCGCAGAGCGCTGCAAAGCAGAGCTGGGACCGCCCACGCAGCGCTGGGGATGAGGCAGTTCTCAGGATATCAGCTCAGCACCTAACACAGCTTTGCAATGTTAGCCCTTGTTTGGAAAAGCCTCCAGAGATACGCGTTGCAAAGAAGGCACTAGTGTCCTCAAACTAAAACATGTTTATTTTTGGGGTGCAGAAGAATATTTTGTTGGGATAGTTTTATAAGTCACAGGTACAAACTTTATCTTATGCAGGAAATGGGTTTAGACATGCATTTATTAAGGTGTTCACCCAACAGCCTTAGTAGAAATCCCCAGCAGATACCATTTGTTGACACACCACTGTAAACAAGTCAGTTTCACACTGGTCAGACACAAAAGAATCATCCAACACTTCTCTAAAGATGACTTAATTTTAGAAGAGACCAACTCCATATGAGAAGAAGAGAAAACAGCCCCATGTAGGTCTCAGGTGAGATTTTCTTGCACGAGTAAGGCTGAAACGGCTGCAGAAGGCGGTACTCTTGGCCTGCATCCCTCATAGGGGCTCAGCAGGAGGGCATCTCCCAGCCAGCCTGTATGCCTGCTCTTTTTATATCCCGCCATTAGGACGGAGAAGTAGTATTCACACCTGCTGTATCTGGGAACAGAAAACCTCTCAGACATTTCTTTTTGCTTTGAGGCATGCTTGCCCATACTCAGTGTGAAGTTTTAAAGGTTCATGTAAAGGCAAGCATGGCTGGCAACCCTCCTTTCTTAAAACTTAATAAGGAAATTCCCAGATCTCTACATAAGCACTGAGAAACATCTCCTCCATGTACCCCACTACTTCATATTCTCTTCTACGTACACGAGTTTTTGCCTGTAATCAGCATGTTTGGAGAAAGAAATGCACATAAACACAAAACCAGGGAATTTTACCTATCCGAAGTTGTGAACAGCACTGGCTAAAGAATAATAGCAGTTTTCCACCAATCATGCAGGAAATGTTTCAGTGTTCCCATCACCCTGCAAGCTCTCCCCTCTCCTCACCCTTCCTAAGAGGCAGTTAGAGAAGTACCTTCCCTCTCTGAGTAAGAGAAGCAGTTCGGTTTCTGTACCTCAGCCAAGCACATCACGTGTGGGCTGACCATGGAACACTGAGGACGAAACTCATTTCATATCAAGGCCAAAAATTAGCAATGTTTTCTGCTGCAAGGCCAGGCTGTAATTCAACTCAAGATTTCTTTACAAACATCTCTACCACTTTATTAACAATGATGTGAAACATCCAATTCTAAAACATACCCAAAAAACTTACAGAAATGAAGCAAGACTAGTCCATCATACTGTGGACAAAGACCCACCTGAAAAAAGATGATTGCTGCTTGCAAGCAGACAAATTCTGATGGAAAACACATTTAATCCTTCTATGTAAAACCAGAGAGATGATTATACCAAAAGCCATTACACAGACCTGGCTACTGCAACACACATTTCATGATCTGATAAGCTGGATTTTTTGCAAAAGCGGAAAGAAATGAAGAAATTCTGGGTAGAAGTTTTTGTCCATGTATACAGCAACAGAGAGTATCATAATCACATCAGTGTCATTCTACATTCAATGCTGAACATCATTGATTTCAAACTATGGCTCCTCATGGTCAAACCCCTTGCAATTCCCTCTCTAGACCCTGCACAGACCATTCACCAGCAATAGCTCCCCAAGTTACATGACATGACACAGCTTCACCTTGGCTTTCTGTGCACAACTGGAAGCACACACAGTCCTGCTGACTAGTCAGGCTGTTTCTAACATGGGCTTGAAAGCAAGGAGACGAGTAATTATTTTTCTTAAGTGCTTGGTGGACATATGCATATTAAGGCACTACAGAGACTTTGACAAAGGCATGGAAATGAGGGGAGGAGTTGTAAGGACTCCATCATCATCCCACAACAACCTTATAAGAATTAATAAGCTTCATAAAGGGAAACACAGTCCTTACCCTTAAAAGCACAACATGTAAATGATGGTGAAAACTTTGTAATGCCTGTCAATAAACAACACAGCTTCCAAAGTGATGCCTGCAGTCTGTGACTTTCCATGCCACAGAAATGCCCAATTTCAAGGCAAACACCTCAGGGGAGAGTGAGGTTTTGCACGCTAATCTTGTGGGTACTACACGGCTGCTAAGGGGACACCTTCTCCCCCAATTTGGTGAGCTGAATCAGCTCAGTGAGGGGCAGCCCAGGACCAGACCCAGTGCAAGGGAAGCAGATAGAGTGAATGGTCAGGCAGGGAGGCAGGGGCAGCAGGACCACTTCTTTGGCGGTGGCTATCCCTTAGAGTGGAGCTTTTCCAATAATGCTGCTTATCCTCTGCAAACACAGGCTCAACAAACAGATTTTTTCTTGTTTTGTAAGCCAGCACAATTTACTCACCTCTGCCATGTACAACTGGACAAAAAAAATGAACAATGCAGATGATAGTGTTCCAAAATGTGTAAACCCAAAATTGTTAGGAACAGATCAATGGCACACTGATAAATGCATACCTGACAGATATATTTCCCTGAAATGAAATGTTATTGATATGTTCCGCAACTGTAAATACCTCTCTCTCAGTGTCCAATTAAAAACACTGAATGCTGTAGTTGTCAAAAACAAATAAATAAAATAACAACAGTTAAGAACCTGTAAACAGGTCTTTAACAGCATTTGTTGCCTAACTTTTCAGCTGTACAGCCACTCCCAAAACAACCAGCAGCTTGGGCAAGTCCATCACTTAGGAGATGCTTTACTATGTAACTCGGATGATGAGTTTTATTTATCACACAGCATTACATAAGGTAGCACATAACAAAACAAGTGATAAGGATCATTAAGTTTTCCCTTTTATATTCACTTGCAAAGAAAAACATCGCTCAAGTCAGAAAAGGTGACTTATCTACCCTTGCTTTGAAGAAAATTGGATTTCCAAAAGCAAACTTATAAATGGCATCCTTAGATGAGTCTTATTCAGTACATAAGCAAAAAAGATTTCACAATGTCAACATCTACTTCCAGTATTTAACAGCAATAATAATTCTTCCCCCCAAACATTTTAATTCTATAACACTGATTACTGATTTTAAGTACCACCATGAAATACTTAGTAAGTTGAACAGTGTATCTTTAAAACTAAAATGCAATACCAATACTAAGTCAATATTTTGCACATAGTACTCCAATGAAAAAGTTATCTAAACTACCTTCTTCACACTGATAATTACATTAATATGCACTGGAATTTTTCAAAACATGTATGAAAACATTCTGGAGTCACTGCCCAAAAGCATTACAGACTGCTCAAGTCTTATCAGTTTTATAGCAAGATGAATATAGTTCACCAGCAACAGTACATATAATACAGTTCCTTAAAGATGGTCAGAGTAGTAAAATCCTAATAGTATAGGCCTCATACTGAATAAGGAGGGTAAACCTGTGAACCATGAAAAAAAGGTTGCCTTAATGCCTCTATTTTTGTGGGAAAGGAAGATTATGTAATAACATCTTTTAGCAACAAAGAAATGCTTCTCATTCCATCAATATACTCGAAGGATGTTACATTAGGACTGAGTTTGCAGGGTTGAGAGGAGTTTGTTTTGGTTTAGATGAGTCTTCATAGTCAGGTAATTATTATCCAAAGAGTAACAAAGGAACTGGCTAACCTGCCCATTCAAATTATTGCTGTTTTCCAAGTGTCTTGGAAAATCTGAAAGTTCTATAATACTGAAACTAAGCTGTCATGCCGTAGCTCTCCTTTAAAAGAACAAACAGCTGCCATCAGGAATAAATTCAGGTATGGTAACAAACTTGGTGTCACTAAACACAGTTTTACATATAAAACAGTCTGCCCAAAAGGATCTTGTTTCAAATGAGATTTCAAGCCTAGTCAATAAAAATCTATACACTGAGACATTTCTAAAACATTCAACCTATTTCCTCACAACGACTTAATAACTCACTCACACAATACAAAAACTTATGCATGATACAGGAAACATTAAAACTCACCAACAGATTTGAAAACGTAATTGTACTTTAAGTGTTTCTAGTGGATCATACAGGCTTATGTTCTTTGTTTAATACAATTCAATACAGCTATTAGTAGTCTGGGAAAAAATGATACCCTTTCTAGCAAACAAAACCAAAGAGGTAAATAACAACAGGAACAAGACAGTTTATCATTGGATAAAGCAGCCTTGTTTGAACAACATGCACTCTGGTCTTGCTAGACATCAAGCCATATCAAAACACAAAAACCCCCACAGACATAATATACAGCAAGATTCTGGAAGGCAGGAACAATGCAAAGAATCTAGGTTCTGTCATAGATAAAGAGCTAAATAGGAGGTCTTAACTCTATATAGCTAGAAGAATAAACGTCCCTCAGATCTACAAGCAGGAAAATCCCTCATGGGAGTAATGACATGATACAAGTCAGCACTGAGGGGCTAAGAGACTGTTAGTTGTGGCATTTCCCAAAGGTTGCAGAAGTCAGTAGGAGATCAAGAAAGAAAAAAGATAATGAAATCTGAACTACAGTGTGCAGCTTGAAAAGCTTAATTTATTCATTTAGCAAAGGCTAAAGCAGTACTTCGGCTGTCCAATAAGTGTATCCCCAGCAGGGAGAGATTTTTGGGAGGAGACAGGTTGCAAGAATAGTGAATTCTATCCTGTCCACATAGCAGAGTTAGGGGTTCAAACTGCAGGAGTCAGATGAAAAAGCAGTTTTATATTATTTCACCTTACCCATTGTAACACAGTGGATTTATCATCACTATAAATCTTATATTTTATATGCCTTTCTACATTAAAAAAATAATCACATTTCAAACAAGAGTTAGAGGATGCATTAAGAAAAACAGTAGACAAGGTACCAGAGCCTGTTTTATACAGGAAGTCAAACGTAAAGATCTTGTTGGTTTATTCACTCCTTAAAATGTACTAATTAATAATTATATTACTCTTAATTACAATAATTGAAATCTTGCTCCCTCTAGCGGTTGATGTTGATGTTTGTTACCCTCCTCTAGTGACTTTACATGATTTTCACTGTGGGTGTATAGTGTAAAAATAAGTTGAAGAAATCGCAGAAAGGAAAGAAATATTTTGTGGGTGTACAATGTATATCTGCCAAATTTCTACATTTACTTAGAACTGTTTATAAATACAAGTAAACATTATTGTTCTAACCAGTTCTGAAGTAATACGCAAAATTCAAATTAACCTCCCACTGCTCTGGTTTATTATAGCTCATTTAATATAAACACATTTAGGAAAAGCAATGGTCCCAGCATCTCTTCCTATTTCTGAAAGGCTCTAAATAGATGCACAATATTAATTGGAAGCTAAATACCTTGTGTAGCCATCTGCGTCAGGCATCGAAATTCGCATCAGTCAACACTATTCTTAATTCAACGTTTTCCCCTCTGTGGTGGAGTGAGCCAACCATGCTAACAACTATGCTACCTATTTGCTCTGGTCCCAAAGATCAGCTTCTCCTTCTAAGCTAATTTAGCAAACAGGCAGACTAATGAAAAAGTATAAAAGAGGTATTTCCCATTTTTATCACTGAATTTACATTTATCTTGGCAAGTAGAGAAAGAATTACTACAGTTCAGAAGTGCTACTTCAGGTGGTTAGCAAGTCCAGAAAGGGAGAGAAAACAGAAAACAGCTGACAAAAATGTCATCATTTTCCAGGCACTGTGGTGCTTGCACCTTGACTTCTTTATCACAAATGCCGGGGGGGTGAGGAAATACTGTACTGCATAGCAAGTATCAACCTATCCTGCTTTGTTTTAATTCAGGAGCCTTTTTGCCAGCACGTAGCAGCATCCTAAGAGGATCACACAACCTTTTCAAATCATTCATTAAACATTTTTGTGGTGGCAGCACCACAAGTATAAATGTGAAGGCAGATGTGCTGTCCAACAGATACATGAAGTTTTCCATGGTTTTGGGCACTCATGTGAAGCAACCATACACCTAAGAAACTCATTTTATTGCACTGGCTCAGACCACTCTATGTATGTAGACCTCCTGACCTTACACATCCAGCAGTATTTTACCAGGTGTCTTTTAAAATCAACAGCCATAGCCCATATGGCAAATGCCATTATCTTTAGGGGTCAAGGTGAAATTCCTAAATGCTTTCTTAAGAAAATGTGGATTCAACCATTCTTCTAAACCAGTATGTATTTAGCTATTATTACATGTTCTGCATCACAGCTGCAGTCACAACTTCTGTGAGAAAAGTAACTCAATTACAGAAAAACTTCTGGTTTTAAAACAGAAAGTTTTGGTTTTTTAAACTGCAAACTTAAAATTGTATTATTTAAAGTTTAAAACCAAATAATTCTGGTAGACTGTATAAACATTACATATAGTATATAATCTTTCTGTACATTTTTAAGGTGAAAATACTCATATCAGACTTTTTTTTACTTGAGGAGACTGTTTAAAATACAGTTGGAAATACATTTGTAAAAACACTTCCCAGCATTTTTAAGTTTTGTGTGAAAATCCAAAACTCCCTACATCCAGAGGGAAGGGCACTTAAGTAGAATATTTTGTCACGCCACCACAGCATTCTGTTCTGGAGAATCCCAAACAACATCCTCCTACGAGAGGAATACAGCCCCTTACACAGAGCTATTTCCTCGAGTTCAGCTCTGCCGCTGGCCGCGCCACTGCTGCACTCACCAGAGAACAGACTTGAGGGATTCTCTATGCAAAAGTCAAATGAACTTGGGAAAGAAGTCAAGTGCAATTCTGTGCGATAGCATTCAACCCTAATAGGTTTGGGAAAGCTGTCCTCATGAGTTGTAACTTTTCTCGTTTTTAAAACACCTGGGGGGAGGAGAAATGTAATGGAGGTCAGCACAGGGGAGCACTCAAGCCTGTCAATCAAAGTCTAAATAGATCGATTCTGGTGATAGTGAATTTTAAAGCTGTTATTCAGCGTAAATGCTGTCTTCAATGAGAAAGAAAACTTCATCAGCTGTAATGCTTACACACTGAATGTCCTAAATTAATCACCCGATCACCACAAGACTGATGGCTACAGATCCATTACAGGTCTCTGTCAGAACAAGGAAATTAAATGCTGCTCCCCAGTACTGGCAAGTAATGTGTTTACTTCAGGTATTTTAAAGACACAGTTTATTTTCAAATCATGATTTAAATCCCAAAAAATAAAAATCGGGTGCTAAGAATTCAGAGCTTTGCGGTATATATACACCCAAGCAGCTGCATTTCCTGAGCTTTTTCCCTGCACTCATCTGGCTTCATGCTTCAGCTGATCTGTGTGACGGATCTGTTGTCAGCAGAACGGTGTGAGATGGAGCACCCCATGCAGTGCAAGCCAGCAAATTGGAACTCAGGGACATAGGAAGTTAGAAGGGGAAACATTATGCTTAAAAGAATATTATATGGGCTGCCCATTAACATTACCCTTGGTATTTCAAACAATGAGCTGAGTACACAGCACTGCAAGCTGATAACATCCTTAAATCTCTTTATATGTCACCCTTAATGCTCTTCTACTCAAGTGGCTAAATAATAAATAATAATAGTTCTGTTCCAATGCACACCCCACAGTTTACATCTGAATTTCTGAATAATCCTAATTACATTCAGCTCATACTCTTATGTCTGTGGGGTTTTCTGAACAGTTAACTACCCTGTCCCTCAGATGGTGCTGCAGCTGAATAATCCAAACTGTACATGCAGAAGATATGGTTGCTGAACAAAGCATCACTGGAAGCAGCAGAATTAACTACACAGAAAGAAGGTAATTTTACAGAAACGAAATGGAAACCAAGCATCTGGAAGTACAAGAGTGCTAAAGATCATTTTAGATAGTTATGCCTGTGAAAACGTGAGAGAAAACCCTCAAAATGAAGGACAAAATACTAAAAATGATCTCATGGCTATGGTGCCTCAGGGTCTAAGACCTACTATTATCTAGTCATTTAATCTCTGTGCTTCAGTTCCCCACTTGTAAAGCAAAGATAACAATGCCCCACTACTTCTTGGGAGTGCAGTGAAGATAATTCCAGAAATATCTGCATTAAATGCTCAGATACTAAACAAGAAGGAAAGCAAAGGAGTAGACAATAGCAGGGAGATCTTCAGACTGACCACTCTACGGATTCAGAGGTACTGAAAGATTTCTACAATCCCCTCCTCCATAAAGACAAAGACCATGCAAACAGAAGTTGAGAGGGACGCAGATGAGTTAAGAAAGAGTCTTAAAGCTCTCATGCGTATCAGGGAGAATGACAAGAACCAGGGAGGATGGCATGACAAGTCACAGACTTCCACATTCCCTCTCCAAAGACAGGCAGACACATTTCATTTCAGCTTTGTATAATAGGACTGAGAGTGCACATCAGCTTTCTGTAACACACAAACTACAGTCAGCACCTCACTTGTCACCAATGCTCTAGTCAAAACCATGTACAACAATAAGTGCAGGACCAGCACAACTCACACTAGCTGTTTATACCTCCAGCATCCTGGAAAGTTCTATCAGTCATAGTGGAAATGAAAGAATTAACTGCTCAGCTTTCAAATAGCAGTTCAAACTACTGTCTAAGAATCCTAATTTCACTGGTACCACACAACTTGATTATTTCATTCATATAACTGCAAAGGACATTTGTTTATGGAAATATCCATACCTCAATACAAAAGGGACTTCAAAACATTTATCTCTGCAAAATGTATCTTCTTCATATGCCAGCAATTAAAAAAACAACACTTCAATTCAGCAAAATTTACAAGAAACCATGCTTAATATTGACAAAGGATTATCCCAGCATATTCCACCAAAGGTATAGCCTATTCTATCCTGCTCTTCCTTAACACCCACACTTGCACATTTCTACATAGGCACAAGAGAAGATTTCATCAGTCCAGTAGCAGACAGCATGTGGGGAGCCTACATGTTCTCCTGGCAAAGAAACCACAGTATGAAGGTGAAAGAGGAACATACCGGACTGCTCATAATGAAAGAGACTTGCTTCAGTTGATATATATCTACACCGGCACTTGTCATGATCTCCTTCCCTCAGGTAGTACAGCAATTTTTAGAGGTATTTCCAGTTTTCATCAGCTTGAAAGGTCACAGAGCACTAAGCACCTTCCCAAACTCAGCAGCAGCATGTTTTCTAGTGTGCTTGCCAACAGAACTACAGCAATCAGACTACAACTGCCGCAGAGTGCCCTGTGGATATCAGCACCTGACTGCTCTAGATGGGGCTCAGAAAGTCAAATTGCTCATCAAAGCCAGATGTCACTACATACACCCCAGACAATACAAACAACACAGTATCACATGAATACTGACATTGCCACTCACCCACAGGGAACAGTTTCCACGTATTGACAAACAGTGTTTGAAAGCAGGGCTACCAGGAGGTGGAGAAAAGGACACATTCGAGTTGGTGTCATTCCAACACCAGGCTCCTCAATACGCCCTGTCTCCCAGCACTACGCTCTAGCCCAGGACTAGTTTCCAAGACCTTCTCAGAAAATTGGTGTCCCAGGAGCAGGTGGAATCACTCAGACTTACATTCACCACATTGGTTCTAGGACCATGCTGCACATTTTCAACAGGCCAGTTGCATCTCATCACATAGCAGAGGATGGAGTCACTGGGACAGCTGATTAGTTTGTGCCTGAATCATGCCACAAGCTGTCATTTCCCCCCTGCCCTTAAAACATGCAGGGGAACTGTTCTCCTGTTTAAAGCCAAGAGAATATTTTGCTGAAGAGCTCTACAGATCAGGAGTACTGGCCACCCCTGTTCTAACCACTAACACATCTTGTGCAAGATGACAAACTAGCCAGAACGGGCATCAGGGAAAGAACTGCTAAGTCTCAAATACAGCAGTTTGGTGACATTCTTCAGTTTTCTACAGCTGCAAGGCAGTGCCTCTAGGAAATTACATATGCACTTTTCTTCTGAAATGGTTAGTGGCAAGTGAAAGGAGCAACAAGATATCTGAAAGGGAGGAGTGGCTGACATGCCAGAAGGCTGTGCTGCCATCCAGTGAGATCTGGACAGGCTGGAGAATTGGGCGGGGAAAAATTTAATGAAATAGAACAAGGGCAAGTGTAGAGTCTTGCATCTGGGCAGGAACAACCCCAGGTTCCAGCATAAGTTGGGGAATGACCCGTTGGAGAGCAGTGTAGGGGAAAGGGACCTGGGGGTCCTGGTGGACAGCAGGGTGACCATGGGCCAGCACTGTGCCCTCATGGCCAAGAAGGCCAGTGGGACCTGGGGTGTATTAGAAGGGGGGTGGTTAGTAGGTCGAGAGAGGTTCTCCTTCCCCTCTACTCTGTCCTGGTGAGACCTCATCTGGAATATTGTGTCCAGTTCTGGGCCCCTCAGTTCCAGAAGGACAGGGAACTGCTGGAGAGAGTCCAGCGCAGAGCCACAAAGATGATGAAGGGAGTGGAGCATCTCCCGTATGAGGAAAGGCTGAGGGAGCTGGGGCTCTTGAGCTTGGAGAAGAGGAGACTGATGATGACTATAAACTAATGTTTATAAATATGTAAAGGGTGGGTGTCACGAGGATGGAGCCAGGCTCTTCTCGGTGACAACCAGTGATAAGACAAGGCATAATGGGTGCAAACTGGGACATAGGACGTTCCACTTAAATTGGAGAAGAAACTTCTTCTCAGTGAGGGTGACAGACACTGGAACAGGCTGCCCAGGGAGGCTGTGGAGTCTCCTTCTCTGGAGACATTCAAACCCGCCTGGACACCTTCCTGTGTAACCTCATCTGGGTGTTCCTGCTCTAGCAGGGGCATGGAACTGGATGATCTTTTGAGGTCCCTTCCAATCCATGACATTCTGTGATTCTGTGAAAAACAAAAGGACTGAGAAGATTTCTACTTATAATGGGGCTGGGTCTCATGCTTCTTCATTCCTATTCACCAATCTGTTTTCAAAACATTCATTTCAAAAGACTTTTAAGAACTTGCAGCTGTGAAGTTATCACTTTAATAGTACTCAAGAAAAAGCTAATACCAAAGCAAGATGCTTTCTCTAAGGGATCACCAACTTTCATTTCAAAGCAATTCAGCCTGCACAGCAGTGAAAACAAGCTGTGTTGCATCCCGCAGAAATAATGAAGCCCTCAAAAAAGTCCACCGCAAGGACAGCAGTGCCTTTCCGACACACATGTCCTTCTTCTGCATTTCTCACTTAAAGATTTGAGAGTGTAAAAGGATTTCTTCTGCTGGAATTTTCTGTCATAGGGAAGGCTGATATGTGCAGTGCTTGTTTCTGTTCTGCATCTATTTTTATCAAGGTGCAATAAAAAATGATGCAGACGCAACATAATGCTGCAGCATTGGCACAGAACAAGGCTGAGAATTTCCATCTCAAGAATTTAGCTGCAGGTTTGTTTCTCTGTCAGTTCATGCAAGGACCAGCTGAAATTGGTCACTGTGCTAAGCACAGACTGCAGAATTTCTATATTTGGGATAACAGGAGCGGAATTACCTCAGGAAATACCTCTCTTGGAAGAAGTGAGCTGATGACACCCGTATCAGACCAAACTTTCAAAGAAAAGTAAAGGACAACTGGCAAGCTAACCTAGCAGTTTCTTCGTACCTGCAAGAATTGATTGGCAACAGACTACAGACAAGTAGTCACATTTTGGACAACAAATGAACCTTGA
This sequence comes from Caloenas nicobarica, assembly GCF_036013445.1. Taxonomy (NCBI): domain Eukaryota; kingdom Metazoa; phylum Chordata; class Aves; order Columbiformes; family Columbidae; genus Caloenas; species Caloenas nicobarica. Next base: position 17,868,267 of record NC_088284.1, read on the forward strand.
ATTCAAGATGTTTTAAATACTTTCCTGTTAAATCAGATGAAGCCAATTATGAAGCCATACTACAGAAGTCAAAATTTTACATACAGGTTGAGGCAACTGAGCCTCAGGACATTTATGGTCATTACTAATAGATATGTCACCATGTGACAAGCAAAGCCTCTAGGTCAACAGGTACAGTCACTGCAGTGACTAATGATTGCTGTTAGCAGGTAATTTGCATGTACATGAAACTCTGTGGTATGACAGCATAGGAAGAGTCCAGACTGTTTATTTGCAAGACCTGTCTAGATATGTGGATCAGTTATTCAAATTTTAGCCATCTCCTTGGCTTGGAATGATTTCTTAACACCATGCATGGAGTATTCAACTCACATAGTCTCTGTGTGACCCCATGCAGAGCTCCATGCTGTCCTCCCTCCTTTCCTCCAATTTCTGATTTAGGTATGGCATATTTTTTGTAAATATTACAAACATTCACTGTTGGTTTTTTTGTTGTTGTTTTTTTGTCTTTGTTGTTGTTTTCAGTTTTTTGTTTGGGGTTTTTTGTTTGTTTTTTTTAATTGAAAATGTGAAAAAGGAAATCTACAGAATTACTCTCTCTGCATCTTGCTTTCATTTCACTCTTTCATCATTCAAACAAGACACAGGGAATGTGATTAAAAGCTTGGACCAGCTCTTTTTTATTGCATCACCTGTAACAGTTAAGGAAAACCAAAATCTGTCCCAAAGGTAAACAAAAATCTGCCCAACAAGTAATCCCAGGTTTGACTTCAAAAGGGGACTATACTAGGTCATTTGTCTTTAAGAGCTATATTGCAAAAATATTCACAGATTAGCTAGTGAAGACTTAAACATTTTAGGCTTCGAAACGAAGTAACTTGAGCAGCACACCAAACTATGGTAAAAATGAGCACTATGAGGGTGTATCTTAGTGGAAAATACTTCTAGAAGATTTTAATTCTATGTGGTAAAGCAGTTCAAGAAATCTCCATTCAGGTCACTCCTGTGACTGTGTAGCCTTCATAGATGTTAGAAAGACATTTTTTGAAACAATATTTTAAAACAAAAATAACAAATCTTTACTGTCTCTAGACTCAGTGTTCCTGTGTTACAACACCACTCCACAATTACTACAATTTACATTTGTATTACCTCCTCAAAATTCTTAGAAAGCCTAACATGCTAACTTCAAAATTTAACATTTTAAAGTACATACAAAATGCAATCCAAAAGGCCACAAGATTTAATAAAACTAGCACACAACTGCTTTTGGAGGATTTTTATGAGACTTCAGGGAGAGGAGATCAACAAACTGGCATTTGAAATTATTCAGGCGAGCTCTCAAACTACCACAGAAATAACTGTCACAAGAACTTTCCTTGATTTCCTAAGATGCACCTTACACATAAAGGGGAAAAAAACAACCACAAAACACAGCACTACTGCAAAGAACTCTATTTCTGGCAAGCTCTCTAAAATTCTGTTATCTATCCCTCTAAGTTGGAATATGCTGTTGGGAGAAGGGGCTGCTGTTCTTGCTTTACATGATCTAAAAATAAATTGAAATAAATATTTCTTCTGAACAACATCAAGTAGCACAAGTCATAAATCAAATTGCCATATTCCATATAACTGTCATGGACATATAGAAGCATGCAGTTTCCTCTTCGGAGCTTTTAAAAATGTACTTAAATTGAATCTTTATGACATCAGCAAATGAAGTTTTACCAAACATCACTGTTACAACACAGGCTTAGCCTCTCTGATTCTGCATCAGTGTGTGGCAAGTAAAACTTCACTTTAGCGCCAGCCCGAAGAAACCACATGGGATCAGAAATTCACATCCACATAACCCTAGGTGGCAAACCAACAGTAACGGTGCTCCAGGGGACCCCTATTCACAAATGACATCGGTGCAGCTCCTGCAGTTCTCAACTGGACCCTCATCTACACACGTGCAACTCCATTAAGACACTAATAGGCTTACACGGACATTGACTGTCACTCAATAAAGTACTGATTATTCGCAAGCAAAAAAAGAAACAAAATCTTCTCCTCTGCTGTGACTCTACAGGGCTCAGAAAACTTAAAAGCTTTGAAAACGTTTCAAAAGCTGAAGTTAGTATAGCACGTTTACATATATAAGAGACAGACCTGCTGAGTAAGTAGCTGCTTTTACTTAATCACTCCTCAAAATTCAGTTCTACATCACAAAAATCTTATACACACAAAGAAGTCATTTCTAGTTTTCCATTTTCTGAAGTCCAAACGGAAACAGCTCTCCCCTTGACCTGTCATGAGTCTTAATATGAGAAAGTATGGGAAGTACTTGAGGAAAATGTTTTGTATGGCTAAATACATGCCCCTGGAAAGAGTTAAAAGAACAGAAAGGACATAACAACGACTTCACAGTAGACAAACTCCTTTTGGAGGAGAACGCCAAAGAATAATTTCTTTCACCTTGGGGAACTCGTGCTTTATGGTAGGTGTTCATGAATGCTAATCAGATTATTCTGAGAGATGAAACAGCAGGTTTTCCTCATTTTAAACAGAAATTAATAGCTTGGGAAATAAACTGAGTAAAGTAATTCCTTACCTCATCCACGTCAGCCCTTCTCATGACCTTCCTGTTTCAGAGTAACAAATCAACAACTTCATCTTTCAGCATAACCTTAAGGTCAACATACTTTGTACTGATCTCAGAAAGCAAAGGTGGGAATACATTTTAATGAAAAATGTTTGCTTGAGCATCCCTGGGTATGGCAGCTGCAGCACTCCGACACAGGGAAAGAGGCATTTTCTGACAGACACTCCTCCAGTGTCTTCTCTAAAACCTGAAGAATCCAAGATATAGCAGTTCTACAGTAGATTACACAGAAGTAATTACTCTGAGACCACAAAGTACCCATTTAATTGCTAACTCTTCTACAAGAATTTTGCTCTAACTTGAGAGGACCACATCATGCCCCTGCACAAGTCCCTCCCCATCACAGAGGGAATACTAATACTTCCTTTTCTACAGTATTCACTGTCTGGTCCAGCTAGACGATATGCTTACACCAGTTTTAATCACCAAGGTGAGCAGGAGCACGGTCGCGGGTCAGATAGAAGGGCAAGACTGGCAGGGGTTTCCATCACCAGCTGGGCTGTGCAATCCCCAGGGGCAGTGGTGTCATGAGCAGCTCCCACCCTGCAGCTGCCTCCCCAGATCCGCAGCTTGCACCATGCCATGAGAGAAATGCAGACTGGCCACACCACGTCCCTCCCCACTGAAGAACAGGAATATTGGTAAGTTCAAAAATTATACTATTGCCTTCTGTAATGTATAAGCCAAGCAGCAAACTAAATTTCCGCTGTCCATTATATTTTTCACAAGGGTGCATATGTTCACATGCGCACACAGCATCATGCAAACCTAGAAAACATTTAAAAGCTCTTTAAACATGTTCACTTTCAGAACAAGAAGAATTAAAAGCTACTAGAAACTTTCCTGCTTGTTGTCCTACAAGATCCATCCATTGCATTGAGGGTTTCATGAAACAGACCAATACAGTTGTTAGAAAGTAGCTGTTTTAAGCTTTCTGCCTTTATCTGATCAGGGATGCAGGAAAGTCAAGAGGGAAGAAAAAAGAGATGCAGAAAGAGAAAGTGGAAGAACAGGAGGACACAGAGTAGATTTTGATTTCTGCATACAACAATTTGGTATTTGAATTTAAACAGCTTAAATATAGTTTCAGGTAAAATTAAACATTTGATTTGGTTTTGGTTTTTTATAAAATTATTAAATAATGCAATATTAATTCTTCCTTGGGTTTGTAATGGTTCCTCATTCATATTATACATTCAGGTTACATTTAATGAAAATGTGACTGTCAACCTTTTTTGGCAATTTCCAGATATAAAAACCAACTAACTAAGTACCAGCAAGTCACTAAGAGCTCCAAGCTATCTACGACACTGACATTTTGTTTTTCTTTCAATTCAGTGACCTTTATACTTCTAATCGTTAATTGCTGCTCTTGGTAACACACATGTGATCAGCTGACAACAAGACCCCATGTAAAATGCACTGTTCAGCACGGCAGCCTTGCAAGCTCTCCAAGAGAACAGGCTACATTACCAAAAGGTGTAGTTAATAATGTTCATTCACCTTTCTGCCAGCTCATGGTTTTCAATACAGTGAGCTGAACTGGATTTTCCTAAAGAAATAAGACTGTCTATTAAGAAAACAAAACAAAACAAAAACCAACCAACCAAAAACAAACCAACCAACCCTAAAACCATTAAAAAAAAAAAAGTACAAGCTTGGGCTCTTTTTACTTGCCACCTTGTTTTTCGAGGCTTCAGAATTAATCCTTTCAACCCCCTCAGCATGCTGAGGAGGTCACTAACGCTTGTGTGTGCACCTGACACACAGTCCTCATGCTCCTTAGTAAAGGCCTCTGGAGACTTCAGCACAATCTTTTTTTTTTTTTTTTCCCTTAAGAAACTAAGAGCTTTATATAAACTGAAACCTTCTGACTGAGAATGAAGATGATTAGAAGTTCAAAGTAGCTCTCTGTATAAAGTACTTTTTCCCAATCCTGCCTATAAGCATTAAATGCCTTTACGTTTTTGTAAATTCCCAAAGGCAGGAAAGAATCTCAAACTAAACCAACATACCATGCCCATCTCAAGCAGAGAGAAAAGACCAGCCAGCATGCATCCTCTATTGGTCATGAAGAAGACCTAGAGCTCTCAAAGGCAGCAAACATGAATATTTCCCTGGGACCACCACTCCAAGCAGGCAGCAGCAGAAACTGCTATCATTATCACGTCTGTGGCTTAAAGACAATTTTTTCCCCAGTCCAGTATCAGTGGCATCACTACAGCAAAAGGCTGAGCAAAAAATTTTGTCTGTTGACAATCACCAGCTCTACTAATCAAGCTCAAATGCGTGCTGTTCTACATTTCTAATTTACTATTTCCGCTTCCTTTATTCTTTTTATTAGAAACTACTACAAATTCACACTTAGTGTTTCTTCTTCCAATACTTTCACTGCTCCATCACTAACACAAAGAACAACAAAATGTCCAAGGCAAAGAAAAACACACTCTAAAATTATATTAGAAGCATGAGTATCTTAAATATCTCAGTAGCTGTGCTCAGCTATTTACATTATCTTCACCTCTGTCTTCCCTTGCAAATCTGCTGCTTATATTAATTAGTACTAAAATAACACGTAAGTTTTCCCCCACAGTTGAAACTTTTCAGATGACCCAAACAATAGGTACAAAGTTGATGAGCAATGTGTGGCTAGCTGCCTGAAATTTTAAAAACCTCTCCATCCGCCATCCTCTCCAAGAGGTATCAGTGAAATACTCTGCTACCACAGGTACTTCTATTCACAGGATGGTACTGTTTATTTTGAAAAGATCTTCACCATCTAGCTGGCAAAAGGTTCCCATTAGACTACTACCGCATGCGACAACTGCTGTAAGCAGAACTTCAACAAAAACAACCACCTAAGGAGCAGCTGTGCAAGTCAAAGGCCATGAGGGAGATGAGCCAGCATGTTAGAGAGAGACGGTTCCACAGGAAAATCCTATCCACTCACTCTGGTAAGGTTCCCAGGCCGCTAACGCTTCTGAATATGAGCAAAAGTAGCTGCACTAAAATAATTCCTCTCCTCCCACATATGGGAGTACTCTGAGCTAACGGAACAGGAAATGCTAATTAGTTATATATCCTAAAAATCAACACATATGTTCTTCCCTGTTAACCTGGGTCAAACTTGAACAGTAACTAATACTGAAACATTTGCTGCTCAGTACACCAGCAGTCCGCTACAGCTATAGCTACACACAGCACAAAGATTCAGAATTAATCAAAGATTTAATATTTCCGTTACAGGGAAAAATCATCATTCTGGTAGAGTTTTACATACATTCCAGGACAAAACAAAAAAAAAAGTTTGCTCCCAGCGTCCTCCATCATAGGACAGAAAGCTCAAGCTCAGTGTTGTTGGGAGTCTCTGCCCTCCATCAAGGGGAATTCAAAAGCCCTGAGGGTCCCGGTTCCAAAGACCACAAAGACACTGACGGCTGTGTCCCTAGCACAGTTTGCATGGCAGGACATCCATGCACCTGGAGATGCAGTTCAGCAGGTTATGCGAATTAAAAACTTTGTACACAGCTTTTGATTCCACGAAATAGACATTTTCAAAAGAGCACTTCCTCCCCTAGAGAGGAAAGTGATTTGTCCTGGCTGTATAAAATAAACACTCAATGAGAAAATGCTAGTTTTTACCAAGTATTCCCTACAAAATAACTTCACAGAATATACTGATTTTGCTGGTAATTCTTTAAACATCACAGAGGTGTTTTCAATGAGGAAAAATAAGCATATTTATTTAAATCATACTGAAAAATGCACAAATGAGGGATTCTCATACTATCTCCTCCCTAACAAAACAGTACACACAAAGAATTACAATATTTCTTCAGAAACACATAGCAAGTTACACAAAATTATTGCTCCACTTTTCAGTGTCACATGAAGCCTTGCTAGAAGGGTCCTTAAGTATTGATTTGTTTCTAACTTTAAAGTATGCTGAAGCAGATTAACACATCCAAGAATCTTACCCCTCTGTCATGCTGTGTTCAATAGGTCATTCTAAATAGGCACAAATGCACCTTATGTCATGTAACAATTCTCTAAGACTCCTTTATCCTCTCAGTATCTAGTGAGACCTTAGATCAAAATCCAAAGTTTTTTTTTAATCCATGAGGCATTCGTAACTCATTAGTAACTCATTTTGAAAAGTACTTTCCTGAAGGAGCAGAACCTCAGTAACTCACACTGAGATCCCTGCCTTGCAATTTAATTTTCTGCATTAAAAAAGATTAAAAAGGCAAAAAATGCTTTTCTGTATTAGAAACATCCTTCAATTATTATATATTATGATAATTTTACCATAATAGCAGGTGTGACATAGTATTTTTAAATCAAGTAATGATTTTCTGATCTTATAAAAATAACTCTCTTTCTGATGAGTACCAAAAAAATTGTTCTTCTGAATGAACATGGGAGTAGAAGAAGAGAGTGAGAAGAATCATAGAACGGTTTGGGTTGGAAGGGACCTTCAAAGCTCATCTAGTCCAACCCCCCTGCAATGAGCAGGGACATCTCCAATTAGATCAGGTTGCTCCGAGCCCCGTCCAGCCTGGTCTTGAACGTCCCCAGGGATGGGGCATTGACCACCTCTCTGGGCAACCTGGGCCAGTATTATACCACTCTAATTGTAAAAAATTTCTTCCTCATGTCTAGCCTGAATCTCCCCTCCTTGAGTATAAAACCATTACCGCTTATCCTATTGCAACAGGCCCTGCTAAAATGTCTGTCCTCATCTTTCTTATTGGTACTTTTTAAGTATCAAAAGGCTGCAATAAGGTTTCCCTGGAGCTTCTCCAGGCTGAACAACCCCAACTCTCTCAGCCTGTCCTCACAGCAGAGCTGTTCCAGCCCTCTGATCATTTCTGTGGCTCCTCTGGCCCCTCTCCAACAGGTCCATGTCTTTCCTGTACTGAGGACTCCAGAGCTGGACACAGGACTCCAGGTGGGGTCTCACCAGAGCAGAGCAGAGGGGCAGAATCACCTCCCTTGACCTGCTGGTCACGTTCGTCTTCATTCAGCCCAGGATACAGCTGTTGTATGTCACTGCTTAGGGCTCATCTAGAACATCATTACATTAGAAATAAGGCTTTAAATCCTCCTAGTTCTGAAGAAGAAACAGTCCTACCAATGTACTATACATGACTTCATGTTCTTCTAAACGGATCTTGGATAATCAACTCTCCTCACAACTGGCATCACTAAGCATACTACTACCTCTCAGGTAAGTAAAAAATAACGATGTGTTTAATGAATCACCCTCACGTGTGAACTCACCTTAAACTTTTGACATAATAGAATGCACTGTAAGGTATGATCACGAGAAGCAAACCAGAAAGTTTTAATAGCAGATATGTTCCTAAACAAATAGTCAAGAGCAAGGCAGAATTATGCACCAATATCTATCTCTATCCTAGCTCTCCAAATATGGATTACCCTATATTTTTTCCATGAAATACTTCACAACAACAGCTGCTCAAGTAAAACATATTTTGGATTGCAGAGACATATTTAATTTTCTTCAATATTCCCTTTGCAATGTGTTTTGATTGTCAGGTTCTGGATGCAGAAGAAAACATCAACAATGGAAGTTTACTTGCTTACCTCCAAAAATGAAAAGCGAACAGAGGACTGCATGGACTGCAGGGGCTTGTTGGGGTTGGGCTCAGGCTCCTTGGGGTGAGACTGCAAGTTAAAATAATGTCAACTCTAGTGAACAGAAGGTTTAGCAAGAGTCGCATGTTTTAGCGTAGGAGTTACGAAAGGAGTTTCGGTTAGAACCAAAACATTACTGTCCTCCTGAATGAAGTGATTGACAGTAGCCACACAGTTTTTGACTAAGATGAAATTGATTTAAATAAAAATAAATATGAAATCTGGTGCTGGTGCATATAGTTAACTATCTTACACTCCTTCCGGGAACAATACTTGTGTACAAAGTCCACAGAGAGGGGGAAAAAAATGGTAACTTGTTTCAGACTTCTAAGCATTCTGTATGAAACAGGATTATGTGACTGGGACTTTTTCAATTTTAAAAAATCTTGGGTTTTTAAAAAGTTTTTGATGTGTGAATCAGGTTTATTAAAAACAAAACTAAAATGGATTTTTAGCTTTCATCAGCAATAATAAAAAAAATCCAATTTCAGATCCTTACTAAAAACTGATGCTATGTAGCATCAATTTCCACCAATTTCACTATAAAATGTTCCCTCACAAATATCAAATATTTGGCTTAAAGGTGACTTTGAGAAGTTGCCTCAAGCGTATCTCGATTCAAAAGGTCTCTCAAAAAAAGAGTAGGCCACTGACAGGTTTCCAGGTTTCACAGATGCTCTTTTAAAATATACTCATTCAGTCACATGCACTTGCCCCCACGAAACTTGCAAATAAAGCTTTTTTTTTTTTTTTAGCTGAAGTTACCTGCCCAAGAGAACATGCAGCTCTGCCTTCTGTGCAGACTGAGCAAAGGCAGAAGCTTACGGGAAACCTTTTCCAGATCACCTTCATGAAGATTTGTTCTGCTATAGATCAGACCCTTGCAGTCAGCCAACGCTAGCACTCCTGTCCTGTCCCCAGGGGAGGCGCAGATGGCCAATAAGCTAAGCACAGCTAGCTCCAATTCTAAACGCTTGTTTTCAATTGCATGACACTTTGCCATATTTTAAAAATTTTCCATGAAAGCTTTTCAAGAGTGATACCTGGTTCAGGTTTTTTTTCTGCACATTTCAGCAGCAATAGTACTATTGCTTCTAAAACAGATTAGGGATGACTTTTTGACGTTGTACATTCTTGCAACCTTTCCTTCTTGAGATGCTTTGGCGAGGACACAAAGTTTGGCAGGGACATTGCAGACTAAGGCCTGTTGTTACATTCTGACAAGGCCACTGAGTTAGGGCAAGTTCCTCTGGCTGCTGGCTGTGCCTGGATAATCCCTGAACTAGGTGCACAGGAGAGCACGCTGCCAACACAGCCCAGCAGCTGGATATGAGCTAGTTTAATTTCAGCTGCGGACTAGCTGTGCTAGCACAACAGTATGTCTGAGATAATAAGCTCCATTAAGAGCCAACGGCTCGATATTTCACTATGAAAATGGCTAAACTGAACCTGGCTCACATCAGTCTGCCTGTGCAGGCCTGCAGAGACAGACCTGGATTAAGTGACTCTGCTGTTTTGCTGGGGCACTCTCTGATGCACTGCACTGACCTGCTGCAACATGCACTGGAAAGGGCTTTATTTGCATGTGATCAGTACAGGCTTGCAAAAAGGGGTTTTTTGTACTTCTAAACTCTATATGCCCCATCTCTGATTCTCCACTACAGGTCTGCTGCAGCAAAGCTGGCGGTTTGTCCCCATTTGCTTGCTTGTGCATCCCCCTTTCGTTTGACTGTCAGTGTGGCCTTCGCTGTTCATAAACTGGGAAACTGTCCTGTGCTGCACCATCAGTGCTCACATTGCGGCTCCTGGGGTGCACAGCAGGGGAAGAGATAGGGCAGGTGATGCAGACAGCAACCAGCCTCCAGCGGGACCACATGCAGGGACGGGAGCTGACACTGATGGAAATAGAAGCCAGGTCGAGGGAGAAGGAGAACTGGCACCAGCTGGCCAAAAAGCACAGGGCTTTGGCAGCAAGAGAGCATGGGACTGCTATGGAGTAACAACTGGGAGCAAGGAACCTACTAAAGCCACAGTAGTGAAAAGGAGAGGGGAAAAACAGCTCTGGCACTGAAGGAGAATAATATATTAACTTCACACCCCAGAATGAGATCCCTAAATCACCCCAAATCCCAGTGACGTCCAGTGGCAAAGCCCATCTCCCTCCCGCTAGTGGGTGGCACATCCACAGCAAAGGAAGTCTTACACCTGATAGTAGTTACTCATAACCTTCCTCATTTACATTACTGTAACACCTCAGTCTCAGCCATGGAGCAGATTCTGAGGGCATTCAATATCAGATGTGCTTGTACTATGGATCTATAAATTCCCACTGAGTGATGACACTGGAGTGTCAATCCAGTTCTTCTACAGAACTTCCTTCTCGGCTTTGCTGTTTTAAGACCTACAAATTACATGCAAAAACCTGTTAAAACAAATTATCACAGAGCATATGCACAAGGCTGACAGCAGCCTTAATTCCTACATTTACTAAATTTGGACTGCTTCGTTTTGGATCCTTAATATTCTTTGAAAGAGCTTTCTGCAAGTAATGAATATAAAGTAGACAGACTGTATTAATATCTGAGAGAGACAACATAATTCTAGTCCCAACATTTAAACTTTATTGGAAGAAAAGAATCAGTGTGTGAAGAATGTTTTGAGGAATAAGTTGTATTTTTTTCCCCCCAGGTATGTGCTTTTATAGGTGATTGAAAATAAGAATTTGGGAGACAGGACTTCGGTTGGCATTGACTCAGCTCTGACAAATTATAAGAGAACAACTCTATGGGAATCATTAAGTGCCAGCAACCAAAATATGATACTTTCTCTACAAGTAAATTAAGTTTAGAAAGTAGCAAGTGTGATGGCAAAAGAAAGTCTAATATATGGAAAAATTAAATATATCCAGGCAATGTTTTAGCAAAAACAATGATCAAAGCTGAATTCAAAATAGAATTATTAATTTTATCAGTATTAAATATTGTCAAAATATGGTAAAGCAAGTGTAATTATGTCACGTTAGCATGAAAAAGGAGGAAGCAGTAAATTATTACCTCATATTACAAAATCAGACACATATGTTGAAAAAACAGTAGCATGAATCATTTTTTGTCCTTTGCAGTTAATGATGTTATTCTCATATGATGATTACATAATTCAGTGAAGATTGATTTAAAAACATTTAAATTGCCACATCTCAAAAGGAGTATAATTATCAATTATTCATGGAAACCATTTTAATGAGCTCCCTGATAAGACCCCTCCTACAAAACTCCTGAGAAATTAGCGATGCTATTTTTTTCAGAAAAATATCTAGAGCTTACTCTGCTCACAGCTAACACACACTGCTCTCAGCAGAAGATGCCAGACTGAAACGCAGAATTTCTCGCTGACATTTCACAAACGTAGTTCTGGGGAACCCAATGTAACATTTACGGTTCTTCTGAGAAAAAAAGTGCTCTGTCACCTTCATGTGATTATTAGAATAAATTATTTGCTACGCTGCATGCTTACCTATAGACTTCTCTTTAAAATATGGCAGATGTCAGAGATAATACCTTTCATAGCTAAATAACTTTACCGCAGGCATCTGCAGCATTCAGGGGTTTTTTTCTCCAGCAAGAATGGGGAAGTCCCAGGGAATACTAAAGGATCTGACGTAACCATATCTATTCACTTAGATAAAATTAGCAAGTTCTCATGATGATTATGACATGCACACATACATGCCTGACATGTAAACAAAGACTGTAGGTATGTATGCATAGAAATAAATATTTGGGTTTAACTAACTAATCTTGGGTAAACACATGCTGACATTTCTGAATAAAAGACTATACTTACTGTCACTATATATTAAAATTACATATTTTCATGTAGTTACTCTCTAAATAGCTGAAAGCATGCAAATGAGTTAATCAGTTTTAAGCGAGTACCAAGTAAACATACCGCTAAATTAGGTAAACATACTTACTGCAGAGACTATCACGAATCCTCCAGAATGTCAATACAGTTCATTAGTGTAGTTACATACGTAAAATGCAGCTTGTTCCTGATGGATTTTCAGGAACAGCATTTCTATAATGCTTTGATCTCTCGCAGTGCTCTCTATTATTCAGCAGACACAGAGGCCTTTCTAAAAGGCAGCACAGGAATAAACAAACAGTAATAGAGAGCTGAAGAGAAAGACAGACACCATGGCCTACTGACAGATTCTTCCCCTTCGAGCTGACAGGACACTCCATGCACTGAGATTCAGTAACTTTAAATTTGCAGAAATGCCTTCCTTCCAAAGGTACTGCAATACCCCAGCTCCGGGCTTGCACATTTTCTGAAACCAACTGCAATGCATTTAAAACGTGATCTTTCAACCTGGAGCTGCAGCGCTCCCAGACTGTCAGCACAAACGTATGTTACACAGCTCCTGGTTGCACGAAAGCCGGCATCATGCAGAAACCATTAAAATATTAAAGACACGCAATACTTACTCCAAGGTCAGCCCTGGAATTTGTAGCCTTTCCCGCTGGGCTTTCATTGCTGTTACGTGTTACCACACTCTATTGTAACCATGACACACACTCACTGGCAGCATCCTGGCGATGACAGAGAGCCAAATGAAACACTATAAAGGAACGGACTAACGATCTCGGGGGGACGACAGGGGGAGGACCGCTAGTTTGGGTCCTTCCACCTCTAGCTGTCAGGAGGAGCTGCCGGCTGCCTCTCTGGGGTTAGTGATCCTGCGAAGCGAGCGGCGCGTTCCGTGGTGCCCGTGCAGTGATTCATGGCCGGTGCGCTGCAGCGCGGCACCCCGGGAGAGCAACGAGCACTCCCCGCGCTGCGCCAGCCCACCGCAAAAACACCCGCGGTGTCTCGGACGGACAGCTCCTCTCGGGAAATGTCAAACATTCGCCACCCCCTCTGATCCTGCCGAATAGGATTTAGCCATCTTGTTTAAGTCACATTATCCCTTTCCTTGGTAAACAGGCAGGCAGTTCCTGCAGTCATAGAACCACTGAATGAAAAACAAGGCTCTTCTCCTTTAACAGGGAAAATTAATTGCCAAGGCATTTGATGAACAAATATCTTCTTGTAACACTGAGGTCAATACAAAAGGAAAAGTTATTATTCTGTGCTGTCATGATTGCACTTGAATTTTAAAGGCAAATAATCTAGAATTTTTATTAAAGGTGAGAGCCAGACTGAGAAATTGCAGAAAAGTATATAAATTTCAGGTTTAAATGTCATTTCACTTACAAGTAAGCCAGTATACAATGGTTTATGCAGTTTTAGATCAGTGCTGCTGTATGGGATGCTGGTTTTAATATAATTACATACCTTTTTTTACGTAGTCTCTCTTAGTCTGAGGTTATCCTTTTAATAAATAAATACTGTGAATTGTTCCATGAGGACTAGCATTTTTTAATGTGCTGTAAAACACCATGAAAAGCAAGGGCACTGTGGAAATACTTATTTTTAGTAATTTAAGAGCTAGAATATTTTATCTCACCCACATAGTTTTCCTGTGTGACTCTTAATTTCTATCTTTTGCACATTATGATAATGTCAACCATGTGATTTTATTTTTTGCCAGAGCTCTGGCCCTGCTCTGGGCATAGACAACTTCTACAGACTAGTCAAAGCACAGTACTAAATGTAGCTGCTGTTTTTTTGGGTCCCTAGCTCATTTTTGGGAGAAATTATTGAGTTCACAGGTAGAGATCCACGGGTTTCAGAGACAGAGGGAAATCTCCTGGTTATTGAAACTGCTGAACTGGATTTGGTGAACTAGAATGCTCTTTCAACCAAACAGTAGAAAATAACCATTATATTATCTCTTTTCTTTCTCCTACATATTTCTATTGGTAAGTATTTAAAATTTAAGCAATGTATTACCTGGAGCCTTCTTTTACAGACACTGAAAACAAAACTGAATGACAAATTGAACTATGCATCTGAATTTCTAAAACCTAACATACATCTGGATGCTGATGACTTAGCTCAGGCCACAGCAACCATTACTAAGACAAACATGCTGTAAGTAATCTTTCTAAGGAAGTTCGAAATCCTCCTGCCTCCCAAAAGAAAGGACTGGATCTCAGGGTTTACATTCAAGATCACAAACCGCAATGGGTGTATTCACCGATTTGCAAGGGCACACAGTTTAGTTAGGTGCCCAACTATGATTGGTACTTTCAAAATATTTTCTTCAAATTTTACTCAGAACACAGCAAACCATCCATTTTTGGTAAATATTCTCGAATTTGGAAAAAAAAAAGTGCAAGAATCAACTATCTAACAGTTAAACATCTCCAACACAAACTATCAGGTGAAGCTGTCCATATCTACAGTTTTTTTCATGACTGAGTTTGGAGACAACCATTTAGGAACAGAAATTTAACGAGAGAAGCAGAGTGTGAGGTATGACTGCAGGCACAGGCCCCAGCTCTCCCTTAGCTGCCAAGAACAGGCAGTTCCCTATTCCCATTGCTCAGTGCCTCTCAGACCAGGCTTTGTTCTCTTAAAATTCCTCTGATAACATTTCTTTTGTACGTTAACAGTTCTGCAGGCACTGAAAAGTCCGATTTCTGATGGACACAGAAAATTTCAACAGGTAAATTGTGACTGTGTGCACACCACACACATACACATTTATGTAAGCCTTATATAATATTCAAATGGCTTAACTTTGTGGATACCAACTTTTAGTTAGGTACTTCATCCCATTATCTACGTAAATATATGCACACACATGTAACACCAAAGTACTTCATTTTAGCTGTATAAAGCTGTTAAATTTTCACTGAAGGCAAAGAGCAGGAGACAGCATAAAAGCCCCAGGAGGATAGCCAGCTCCACTGAATCAGGACGGTATCAAAATTATTTCCATACACAAACCAGCACAAGGACTGGATCGGAAGGAGACGGTGTGCTTCCTTCAAAAGCACAATATAAATTTTACACGTTGCTCCCATAAAGCAAATTTTTAATACTAGGCTGAACAGAAGTCCAAAATCAAGGTGCTTTTTTTTGCGCTGTTGTTGAAGCGGTGCAATGATGAAAACCATGCAGAAGCCTAGTCTGTCACTAAGCACTCCTTTAATGTGGAACATTACAGTTAGGCAGCAAGTACATTTTACCTGCAGGAGGACAAGCCTGACAGCTTGTCTTGTCTAAAGGAGAATGAGTTGGACTGACAACTGGACACAGCAGCTTAAACATAAGCAACTGCATGTAAAAGCTATTTTGAGACCATGATAAATCAACCACTTTCCTGAGCTAATGCATGCAGGCACTTCACATCTCATTAATGGTAAATTATTCTGAGATTGAGCTATAAGTCAGGTCTGAAAAATTCTTCTTCTATGCATTTTGCCTGATGCAGGCAGAAGTTTGGAAAATCATCATTTAATGAAATAGAGATTTGAATACATAGCATGTGATCAAATTCTGCCCATTGTTACAGTATTACAGTTTTTGCTGGAGTAAATAGGAGCTGCTTTACGTATCTGGGGCAAAAAATAGCAGCAGTTTCATTAGATGAAGCCTTGCAAGTAAAAGCTGACTTCGGTTTGATCAAAACAATTCTTTCTCTTAATGAGTGCCTAGATATCATCCCATCAAAATATAGTTAAGGAAGCAAGTGGAAGTTAAAAGCAGGCTCATTGTACCACAAAAGACAAATCTCATTCATTCACTTGAAGTAACTGCAGTTTTTTTCTAGGATAAATAACATTCATTATACTTGCAAAGGCTACAGTAAGGTCACTGTCTCAAAGGTAGCGTTTTAACCATTTTCTTCATCTTGGGCATCATCCTTAAAATAGGCATCATGAGCGCTACTTTGCTGATAAAACCAATTCCATTAGTTTAACACAGCATGATGACCGTAAGAGATTAAATTACCATAAATATCGCAATTTCTGTGATAAATAAAAAGTTTCATTTATCACTTATGAGATTTTAAATTGAAATCTGCGGCACTTGGAAACTAAAAAGCTTGGATGTTCACCTCATGGCTCTATTGTATTATGGCTACTGGAAGAAAGTCTACTCTTTCTTCTTAAAAAGTACCTTAGTTTCACCAGAAGGATACCTCTACTAGCAATATGATAGAGACCAGAAACATTCACTCTTGGTACTAGACATACCAGAAATTTTGTTACATAAAACTAAAAATAACCAAGCCAGCAAGCAAGCAAACAAAACAAACAAAAACAAAAACCAAAACCAACCAAACAAAACCCCAACAAAACAAAAACAAAAAAACCACCAACCAACCAACCAACAAATCAGCAGCTATTTCAGGTTTGTACATCACATTCTTCTGACACTGGTACAGAAGACACAGCACAGAAGTATCAGATAAAGCAAAGGGTAAGTAATGCTATACACAGCTGAGGAAGACAACAAAACAAGCAAAATGTTATTCCATGAGAAAAACTAGTTAGATCAAGCAGGGCTTTAACTTCCCAAAGAGGTCCCTTGAACATCTTTTGGTCTTTTCGCTCATCCTCAAGACACGTCAATCCCCACAGCAGTGCCGAGTATCTGCTCTTCTGCTTCGTACCCCTTTTAATATCACACGATCCAATCTGCAATTTAAAGTATTCTTCTTATCTAGATTAACCTGAAAATACTGACGAATTTTGCCTATGGTGATGTAACTTCTATAGAGAAAATTTCTCATCTGGAAAGAATCTCAAACAAAAGTCAGGAACAGCACTGAAGGACTTAAAGAATTGTATTCCTTCACAAATGTAAACCCTGGTCTCCTCTTAGATAGTTCTAGAGATAAAGCCAAATTTAAAAGTGAAATATAAGAATATAGGGCTCAAGTTAGCAATTTAAATCCTTACTTAGGTCTCTCTGGCTCAGTAATCTCAGATATGTGGTTGAAACCAAGCAAAACTAGCAAACGTTTTATTGCCCTGCAACACAAACCTGGAAGACTTTTCTTCCATTTCTTCCAGTTTAATATTCTATGCTTTCAGGGCCTTTTTCTTCTGCAGCTGTTGACTATGCTTGCTTTTTCCCTTAAATGATGGTAACACATAATAATACCATTAACAGTGCAGATGCCTCTGACTTTCATTAGTCTTTAACATTTAACAGCAATTACACTGAGGTAATAAGCAGTCAGTGCATCTCTTGGTTCTGCATGTACTCTTGGCTAATATTTTCCAGAGGTACTCAAGAGTTACTAATCAACTCCCAAAGAACAATGACAATAGACACCTTCTTTCTGTGACAGTCCTTAAACCAAAGATCATTTAATCTGAATTTCTATCATCTAATCTGCTTAGCACAGCAGTTCAAACATCTATGCATTTCCAGCAGTCTCTTTAGCAACGCTTATATAGACATACAGCATTCATTTTTTCTCTTTCAGAGAGGAATTCTGTTTTGAAATTGTAACACACAAAAAACGTGCTTTGCTTTAAAAATAGTCATCAGAATCCAATGAATACAAGGCTAAAGAATGCCAATATTGTAATACCAGCATACAGCAACTTATGATTTCTCCCTGATTTTCTGTTGGTCATGTTTCTCAACTTGCAAGTTAAGGACAACACCTACTTATCTTACGGAGACGTTGTGAGATTTACCTGTATACCATGCTTTGGGGATAATAAGCAGGGAAAACGCCTGAATTTACTAATACTTTTTTAACAGATTTCACATTTTAGCACGGGATAAACAACTTCAGAATGCCAATTTATTTAGTATATTTTATCTTGATTTGTTTTTTTCAATACTACATTGTAAAACTCTTAAAACATGGTTTCAAAAATGGAAATTGTGGTGCCTTCATCATCCTGGCACTCACAGTTACTACTTGGTCTCTGCTCCCTTCTTCCTCATGAGGAGAAAAATTAGTACACCTTAGAGACAGAATTAATTTTGTTGACTGCAGCCTTTGTACTGCAGTCTGTAATTCCACAGGTGATTGAGAAGCCTAAGAATAGCTTCTAAAAGTCACAATAACAGAAGCAATGCTTTTGTCCACATTCTCTATATAAGTCAAGATGCCATTTTCTCATGCTTAAAAAGAAAAGTTGAAACTTCTATTTGCAAGAGTGCACTGAATTCCATCCGCATGACTATCTATCCAGTGTGCATTCTCCCAGTGGGACTATCAGACAAGCACTTGTGATTAGTAGTTCTGAACTGCAATCATGGTTACAACAAAGTAATCACTAAGTGAAATGCACCTGTGTCACAATTACTAGCAAAGCTCATCTGCGAAGAGTCAGTTGCACACACTAAGTGATGAAGTATTTAAGTCACTGCATGAAAGTTATAGATTTGTAACTGGTAAGTGTTACTCAGAGACCATTTTTTCCTCAGTTTAGTGTTGTATTGCACAACCTGTAAGGACAAGAAAATATTAGCAATGTATGTCTATCTATACATATGTATAAGCATGAATATATATAACATGCTTCTACATTTATGTATATATTTGCATTTTTTTCAGCAGCAGTCTCCGGCATCTGGTAACTTTGCATCCTCTCATGTCAATAGAAAAATCTAAGATCTCAGGATCTACTGCTAAATGAACAACAGTTCACCATGATGCCACAGTGGCTCTCTCAATGGATCAGCTTCTAGCATCCCTGGTGGTTCAACCTGTCTGCTTTCTTTTCCTGCTATAGTCAAAACTTAGTTTCGTGAAATTCTCTCAGATTAGCAGGTAAGTAGTTTTACCATCAGATTGGATGTTCTAACCTGAGACACTGCAGCATTCTCTAGCAAGTGGAAAGCAGAGTTATAAACCTGAGAACACTCAACATCCTAACAGCTGCTTCATTGGTAACACTGTTGTTTCTAAAGAGGTTCCAGCAGGAGTGATGCAGAAGCAGCTCAGTGCAACACTGCTTCTTGGCATCAGTGAGAAGCAAAACAGAGAAGTAAAGAAATGGGGTGAAAAGACAAGCCCAACCTCTTTTTTACATTTTTTTCCAACACACCATGTCTGGGCACTTTATTTAGTAGTCACAAATGAAGTCTGAAATATGAATCTACTGGTTTGTTACCTCTGGCTGAAGTCAACAGACTGACCAACACAATGCTTCCAACAGATCTCATGCTTCAGCTACCTGCCAGAAAGCGTCAAGTATTCTTCCTGTCGATGTGTAACTGGCTAGATTATTCTAGGTCGTTGGTTTTTTTTTGTTTTTTTTTTTTATCATGTACTTTATCCAGAAGTATTTGAGACAGGCCACAGCTAAGGAAGCAATACCAGATGGTGAAAGGAATCCTTTTTCTTACATCCCTGTCTGGTATGTCTTGCTCATATGCTCAGGCTCAATTGCACAGTTGCAATGGCAAAGAATTTTTCATCTTGGTCAGATTACATGAGGAAGAGGAGAGGGACTGTCTTCCACTTTTTTCCCTGGGGAAGGGAGGAGATGCGGGTGCCAATGGTGGAAGGTGTTGTTACTTGCCTGTACCTGGGAGCTCAGTGTGCACAATGGGCTCAGCACGGCCTGCTGAAATAAATTCTCATCACTGCAGGGCAGTGGTTAGACTCTGGTAGAACCTGCATATTCCTTGGTTATCTGTGTTCAAAACATGTCAGCCCATAGGACTATAAACTCATAGGGTAGGGGGATAACTGGTATCCCATGACACAAAGACACAGCAGATGAACCCTTCCAGCCTTAAGTTCTGTAAATCTCAGCATCATGGGTTTATTGACATTTACAGTCACACCCATAAATCTGACACCAGTAAGCAATTTACAATAATGCGTTTTATTGTATCACTGGAGTACACAGTAAAAGCCCAGGTGGTCTTACAAAACACTTTGCCAGAGCCTATTTAGCGCAGTAATTCTTACTATTCCGCAAGGGATTTGTTTTTAAATTATTGTTTTAAAAGTACTTTGTTAAATTCAAATGTATTTTAATAACTTTTATAAATGAGTTGCATATTCGGCTGACAGCTTTATGGTATTTTTTATATTACTAAATAAAGGAATAGATCAAAAAAGCATGCTTATTAGCAACATTAATAAACCATTTAAAATAACAGAACTGCTGTGTAGACCACTGGTTAAGCTAACCTAGCAACTGGTTGTCACATTATACATCTTAACTAACAACACTGATCTTAAAACATTGCAGACAAAAGGACTCAATAAGGTGCATCAGCCCAGACCTGGCAAAATCTCTCTGCAACCTCGCCTCACTCCCAATTGTCCACAGTGAGTTTCAACAGATAGCTCTGGAATGTTCCCTGCAGCCCGAACGCCCTCCTTGTATGCAGAAGCAGATGCTGTAAGTTAAAATCGGACTGATGCTGGCTGGTCCTGCAACACTGTGAGCTCGGAAGACAGATAAAAATAATGAAGATATCTGGCAGAAAAGTGAAAGAGAAAAGCTCTCTATTCTTTGTCTAAATATCGTCTGGGTCGTTATTATAGATGACAGAAAAAAACCCCAGCAACAGGTGCCATCTAATGCAATATATTTATGTAGCCTTTCTCATATTCCACCACTGTCTCCCATTTCCCTTTATTAGACAGTATCATTTTTGCACCTGTCTGTGAAAGCTCCAAAATAACATTTCATACAAAATCAAAAGCTCAACCACTACAGTGGCACACCTTTGGTCAAAATTTTTTCTTCTGGAACACTCCCAGAGTAGCTACTTCAGATTTAGACAACCTCCTGTCATATTTCACATACTATAAGAATATGAAAAAAATCCTAATCTGAAATCAGAAAGCAATAAAAATTGCTCAACTAATGAAGTCTCTTGATGACAGATATCAAGTTAATATAAAAACTATAAAAAGCTTGACAAATCAGGCTTAAATAATAATTACGGTCTCAATCTGCACTGCCTTTCAATACAAAAGAAACAGCATTAAAAAAAACCACAGGTAAAAACAGATCTACTTCTAGCAGAGTTCTACATCGTATAGGGTTTAAACTGTTTGGTTTGTTTCGTTTCGTTTTTTCAAGAGCCTTGTTACACAGGGATAAGCAAACCCAGGCTCTTAATGGGCATTTGTTTATCTGGTCTTTATTTAAGCTATATTTCAGTTCTAATTAATGCCATTTGAGTTTCCTGTATTTATTTTTCCAACAAAAGAAATATACTGAAAACATTTTAAAAATCTTCTATTGAATAGTTTTGTAAAATCATCGTGGTATCTTCTTCAAAAATTTAAAGCACAAATAGAAAATTTAATTATTCTATAATCTAGACTGCAGCCCTTCTCCCAACACCCTACACCTATCTATCAACAACTAATATGCACCTCATGAGTTACTGATCTGTTCTGGCTGACTGACTGATAACTGATTCCTTAGTAAGGCCCCATCATGCACACGAATACATACATACCTGCAGAAAGTTCTTCCCAGCAGCTCTGTAAGGCTACCTGTATGCCTGATTTTTTTTTAATACATCCACCTCCTGGTTCTCTCTAGATACCCATTAGACAAACAGGGGTAAACAAGCACTCTGAAAGCAGGTGAGCAGCAAAAATAGAGCAGACAGTCTTTCACAAAAAACCCTCCAAAAGTTTGAAGTTTGTTGTCTTTTTTAGTCTGTCTTATGCTTAAGTAAAGCCCTATACACATTTCCACACGGAATTCTGTTATTACAGACAGGCAGAAATGAATAATATTGTCTGTTGCAAGACAGTCTTTCCTTCTATGAACGCAGATACTTAAAATACGGCATCAAGTTTCAGCAGAAAGTTTTGGCAAGTAATCCCATGAAAGTAATGATACATTATAAAGCGAACTAGAAGGAAGTCAAGAGATCATCATCTCCTTCCCCAAGAGAGGTCCATTATACCTATATTACCCATATCACTCCAGCCAGCTGTTTGTTTCATCTGTTCTTAAAAGCTGATAGCAATTCCACAATACTCCCAGGTACTCCACTCCTCTGCTTCGCTATTCAGAGACAGTAAATGTTGCAACAATATCTAAGCTGAATCCCCCTTGTTCCAATTTAAACACATTATGTCTTGCTTTACACCCCAATAACATAGATAACACTTCTATTTCCTGCTTGTGGCAGACGTTCCATATACTTGAAGACTTTCACGATCACCCATCAGACTCCCCTTCTCCAGAGCAAATAACCACAGCTTGATAAATGTTTTTCCATAGATCATGTCAGGTTTTCGAAGCAGCTGACACTTGTCATTAGCTCTTCAGCTGATCCAACTCAACGCACAGTGGTCAAACAAATGCAGCACTCCAGCATAAGGCCTTGTAAGTTCTGTGTGGGGCAGAATAATGCTGCACAATTTGCAGCTCAAGACATCAGCTTCTCAGCATCTTCTTCCCCTCCAGCAGCATCACACTGTGGAACCATCATACCTCTCATATCCTCTTCTGCAAACTGGCACCTAGCCAACTACCTTTCATCTGAAAAGCCGAATATTTTCTGCTGAAGTAAGAAGTCTCCAGCTTGTCCTATTTTGTCTGGTATATTTTGCCAGGTTGTCAGAATGATTTTGAAACCTCATACTGTTATTCAATATACTTAGATTCTTTCCAGCTTGTTGTCTGCTGCAAACTTAATAAACACTGTCTATTCCATCAGCTAGGTCACTAATGAAAAATAATGACTAAAGCCAGTCCTCCAGGTTTCTTACACCTGCAACCCAGCGTAATTTCCTGCTTTGTGTTTCTACCCTACATGCAATATAGCAAAAGGTTCTCGAAAGTGACCATATCCCCACCCCACAACCTCTTCCCCCAGGACAGATTTGTTGATATGGCTTATCGATAAAACTTGGCTTAAAAAAAAAGAAAAAAAAAGAAAAAAAAGAAGCAGAGTTCAGATTTATATAGCAGCAATCTAAAAGCTTTCTGGATTTAGATATATAGAGAGATAGATATATTATTGCTGCTTCTGACAGACTAATTTCAACCATAAAAACAGCCATATTTTAAAATCTAAATTAGAACATTTTTGTGTCTCCTAGCAGAATCTAGGAGAGAAGCATCCACAAAGTATGACAATGATCTATAAGAAATCATCTTCAGCAGCATCTCAATGATACTAAGAAGAATCACAGAACAGTTGGGGCTGGCTCTCAAGGCCATACCCAAACATGGATGCAGAACATGCCTGGTTTAATTCCATTTCCATCACATGCCACCTTGAAGTTGGAGGTGTGTCTAGTTGCCTCACTGCAAATAATACTATGTAACAGGGGAAAAAGGCATTCTCACCATCTATGTTCCCTGCACAACCTTTACGGAGGCACAGGTGAGCTCTTCCATTCAGGCTAGAACAGCAAGAACTTGTTGCCAGTGGCATGCTCAGCCACATGTTAGGGACACCCAGGACAGCACGTTTGTCTGAAATGCTATGCTTGCCTTCACTGCCTAAGGGCATGACCACATGAAAAATTCATCAGCGAAGCCACTGGAATATGAGGAAATGTGATTGTATCCAATCATACTGCCTTTTGCTCTGTGCCAACCAACGCACAATGAATATAAAGTAAGAGACTCCCAAAACCTGTGTCAGCTTTTTAGACTGTCACTTGCTCCCCCAATGGCAGTTTTCTGCCATCCCTTTCAGGCAAGCATGGCAATATTACAGATCCACTTATCCCCAGTACCCTTCCTGACCTTTTCATGTGCCTGTAAAAGCTGTCACAACACAACTCAGTAAATCTCACAGGTGTAAACTTGACTGGCTCGCTAGGGAAAAACGTGACGGAGAAGCAGAAACACTATAGCATTTGGGAGAAAGGAAAGGAGGACAGAGATGGCAGAGAAGAGTAGCACATGGATGGCAGAAATGTATGCTAATGCTAGGTTAGCTCCTACCACAACTCAGGTAGCAAAGACTTGTTAAAGACTAAAGAGCTAAGACTAAAGACTAAAACAGCTGATTAGCCTTTGCAGAACAGAAAGGAATCCTGCCAAAGTAGCATTTTCCTTCTCCAAACCTAGAAGAGAAGAGCTCTGTCCTGCTGTTGTCCATCCTCGCTTTGCTTTTCAGCCAAGCACAGTAGCCACCCACCTTCCTGCTGCCCATGCTTTCAGCTGAAGTAACCTATTTGGTTTCTGCCACCTCCAGTCTCAGAGTGAGCCATCAACCTTGGTCCAAGCACTGCTTATGCTCCTTGCCCCTCATTTTAGTGCCAGGAGCCATCACTCATCCTCCCATGCACAAAGCACTTGGCAACCAGGTTCTTGGCATGCCTATCCCCATATGAAAACTACATTCACAGAGCAAGTCCTGCAAGCCTAAACTTGTCTCAGGATCCCTGCCCCAGATCTCAACTGCCCTATCCCTGAAAACGCACCTGCAAGGAAAATGCTCAGTTTTAGGCAAAGGTTGAAAATACAAGTGGATGGGAAACCTCCAACAAAACAGAAGTGTGCCAAGATCTGCATTCATTCCACAAAACCTCACCAGAGGGTAAACATGACCCACAACCCCCATGGGGAGGGGGAGGCAGATCCTAGGATGGAGGGAAGTCAAGAGAGCCCAGAAATTTCAGGCAGAAACAGAAGTGGTGGTAGAGGCAAAAATGGCCACAGCCACAAACATTAGGCAGTATGTTCACAGGAGACTAACAAACAAGAAACAGCCGATGTGACCTAGCCGTAGAGCAGGCATCATTCCCAGCCATGGACAACAGATGCCCTGACAGTCAGCACAGGGTGCCTTCTCCTGCCATGCTGTACTCTGGCTTCTTTAAAGCGTAGAAGTCTGTCTATGGACCATGGACATATATTCCTACCCAAGATCAAACCAGCATTTCTCCTCCTCCAACTCTTCCTACAGCTGTGTCACCCATTGCTGCATAGGACTACAGTGTAAAGCCTTCAGAGGAAGATGCATAAGGATCAGTAACATCGCCCTGTTTGTTCAAGATCTCTGCTAGTAAGGACAAGCCCGCTTTGCTCCTCCACTGAGATCCAGCTGTTGTCCCTGGTCCTCCAGAAGGAAGGGTTCATCTGCTGAAATTTTATCTGCCTGCCAGTCCCTCTCACATCCAGCAGCAACTGCCTGACACTGAACTAGCTTTTACTCTCCTCACAGCACAGGTTAATGAGCAGATTCCAGTCCTCAGGCCCCATGCTGGCATTTTTAAGAGAGCAAAGGATTGTTGGAAGGACAGTAGTAAAATGAAAAGGGAAAAGGGAGACAATCATGAAGAGCTAAAAGGTTCAGAAAGTGGTCCATCATGCGGAGACTGACACGGAAGGTAGGTTGGCTATAAAGAACATTAGCAGATATGAAAACTTAGTGAAAGAGAAACGTGAGACCCAAGGATTGTGGGTCATGGACAACAGCCAATATGAAGGCTCAAATGCCATCCAACTCTTGACAGAATCACAGAATGTCAGGGATTGGAAGGGACCTCGAATGATCATCTAGTCCAATCCCCCCGCCGGAGCAGGAACACCCAGATGAGGTTACACAGGAAGGCGTCCAGGCGGGTTTTGAATGTCTCCAGAGAAGGAGACTCCACAGCCTCCCTGGGCAGCCTGTTCCAGTGTCTGTCACCCTCACTGTGAAGAAGTTTCCTCTCATATTTAAGTGGAACCTCCGGTGCTCCGGTTTGTATCGATTACCCCTTGTCCTATCATTGGTTGTCACCAAGAAGAGCCTGGCTCCATCCTCGTGACACTCACCCTTTACATATTTATAAACATGAATTAGGTCACCCCTCAGTTTCCTCTTCTCCAAGCTAAAGAGACCCAGCTCCCTCAGCCTTTCCTCATACGGGAGATGCTCCACTCCCTTCATCATCTTTGTGGCCCTGCGCTGGACTCTCTCCAGCAGTTCCCTGTCCTTCTGGAACTGAGGGGCCCAGAACTGGACACAATATTCCAGATGAGGTCTCACCAGGGCAGAGTAGAGGGGAAGGAGAACCTCTCTCGACCTACTAACCACCCCCCTTCTAATACACTCCAGGATGCCATTGGCCTTCTTGGCCACAAGGGCACAGTGCTGGCTCATGGTCACCCTGCTGTCCACCAGGACCCCCAGGTCCCTTTCCCCTACACTGCTCTCTAATAGGTCATTCCCCAACTTATACTGGAACCTGGGGTTGTTCCTGCCCAGATGCAAGACTCTACACTTGCCCTTGTTCTATTTCATTAAATTTTTCCCTGCCCAAGTCTCCAGCCTGTCCAGGTCTCTGGATGGCAGCACAGCCTTCTGGCGTGTCAGCCACTCCTCCCAGCTTGGTGTCATCAGCAAACTTGCTGACAGTGCACTCTATTCCCTCATCCAAGTCATTGATGAATATATTGAACAGTACTGGTCCCAGTACCAACCCTTGAGACACTCCACCAGATACAGCCCTCCAACTAGACTCTGCCCCGTTGACCATGACTCTCTGGCTTCTTTCCTTCAGCCAGTTCACAGTCATCTCACTACCTGATTGTCCAGTCCACACTTCCTCAGTTTAGCTGTGAGGATGCTGTGGGAGACGGTGTCAAATGCTTCACTGAAATCAAGATAGACCACATCCACTGCTTTGCCATCATCTATCTACCTGCTTATGTCCTCATAAAAGGCTATGAGGTTGGTCAAGCATGACTTCCCCTTGGCGAAGCCATGTTGACTGTCCCTAATGATCCTCTTATCCTTGATATGCCTTGAGATGGCACCAAGGATAAGGTGTTCCATCACCTTCCCAGGGATGGAGGTGAGGCTGACCAGTCTATAGTTACCCGGGTCCTCCTTCTTGCCCTTTTTGAAGACAGGAGTGACACTTGCTTTCCTCCAGTCCTCAGGCACCTCTCCCATTTCCCACGACTTAGCAAAGATGACGGAGTGTAGCGTAGCAATGACTTCAGCCAGGTCCCTCAGCACCCGCGGGTGCATCCCATCTGGAACCATGGATTTATGGATGTCCAGATCACTTCATTGCTCCCTAACCCAGTCCTCATCAACCAAGGCAAACTCCTCCATTGTCCTGACTTCCTCTGGGGCTTCAGGGGTACGAGGCTCCTCAGGACAGCCTCCGGCAGAGTAGACAAAAAAGGCATTCAGTAACTCTGCCTCCTCTGTATCTTCTGTCCCTTCCATAGCAAAGGAAGCATGTGAGGACATTACACAAAGTTAGTGGTCCAAGAACATTCTCCTAGTACACATGTGCTCTCTACACACTCATTGTTTGGTCCCTTACTTCCCCATTAGTGGTAGGAGTACATCAGATTCATAGCCTGCAGCAGATCTTCCCATTTGGCTTAATCCAAAATAAATCTCTAGGATGCACGTAACAGAGCAGTGCAGTATAAGAAAATGTAGTAGTACACTAATGCAAACTAAGAGGCAAATATTAGAGACCATCTACACAGTTACTTTTTCACGTAGTCTCTCCAATATTTTTATCCCATGCCATGCAGCAACCAGGATGAAGATCTTGACTTGGAGTTCTGCAGAAAGCCAGCACACGTCAGCAGGTATCATTTGCCCCTCAGGAGATAATGAAGCATTCTGCATAAACAGGAGTTTCCTAAGTGCTTTATGTCAAGGCACATAACACTGTGGTACTCCAGCTGAATCACAAAGAAACCACAGATAACAAATACATGAATATCCTTTATGATAAGCAACAGAATAGAATACCGACAGTAATAAAAAATGTTTAGAAACAGTTTAGAATACTGACAGTAATAAAAAATGTTCAAATTTGCATTTCATAGGAAATAGGGAGGAAAAAAAAAGACTTCCCTCCTCCCCTAAGACAAACAGAAGTGGTTCATCGGGATTTCATGATCCTGACATCTCTACAAAGTCAGCCTCTACTTCACATAATGAAATGACCATAATACCAAAAATTTCAAGGGGATAATCTGTAATGTCAGAATGCTTGCCAGAAGAGACAAGGCAGGCAGATCCCTGACGTTCAGCAACTGCATCTTTTACTTGAAAGCAGATATTTAGAATACTGGTGATATTTCTATCAGAGGAACAAATATATTGTGCAGAAACCTAAGTGCAAACAAGCATTTATTTATGTTATACCTCACCTTCCATCTCCACAAAAAAAAAAAAATCTATCATTAGAATTCTTTAAGCGGAGCACAGGTTCATCAAACAATCACGTAATCTCCCCAGAGCCGCACAATGACCCCAATCCTACAGAGGCTAAATGTGTGCAAGCTAGAAATTGCACAGCCTCAGAAAGCTCTTTCTGTAGATTAAGAGATTATTCAAATTTTTGTAGCATCAGTGCCAAAAAAAAAAAAATCAATTGATCAATACAGCATAGGACAGCCTCGATCATGCAATTCATGAGGACATTATAACTCCTTTGTGACAAACAATTCTCTTTGACACAACTTAAATTTTCCTTAACTGAAGAAAACTGGACTTATCAAAATTAATGCCACTGGGAAAACACAAACGAGGAACAAGAAGCTCTTTCAGTACATCAGATTTTCAAGGTTTACTATTTGAAATTCAAGCAGCGCTGACTAGCAGTAATTAACCACATGATGTTCTTCTGCCAGGTTTCTCACTCGGTAAGTACTTTCTCAGGCAGCAGAATAAAACAGGTGGTTGTATGGTCATTTATTCTTCTTGTATATGTGATACAATTTTTAAATTTTACTAGAACAAATACCAAAGAGAAATAATTTTACTCACAATGAAACCTCTGTTCACAAAAAACTTAAGGAAACGGCCAATGCTAATTTAAAAATACTCAGAGCAAGTAGTTTTCCAAAATATTTTTGTTATTCAGCATGCATCTCTCTCATTTGCCACTGAACATCAGAATTTAATAATGTAATTATTGCGCTCACAAAGTTACCTCTAGACTCCAACCTGCTGCTCAGAGATCACTACCCCCTTGCTTCAGCAGCTGGTATTTCCAGCCATTACATTCCCCTAGCATTTTCCCTCTTCTCTTGCTATGTACTTTGCTGCTTTTATGCACACAGAAACACTGCAAACACCAGGAACTAGGGGTTCAACAGGTAATGCAGGATACAAAGGCAGAACCAATAGAAAAAGCACAGTTCATTGAAAAAGGCCGCAAGCTGAAAAGACTGCTGAGGAGAGTGGACCGTCACATGGGAAGAGCAAGAACAGTAGGTTAGCCAGTTCGTCAAACTTCCATCCCATTACTCTTTCTTGCCACATTTTGTCAAGTTCACTATTCAAGTTTTAGCAGTGATGAGGTCTTTTCTACTGCTACTTCTTTGTAGAAATTTAATTACTTTAGCACCTCAGCACCTGCCTTCATGTGCCAGCAATATATTAGCCATGAGATCTGGCCCTCTAACATCTAGGTTGAACCTCATGTGCTATAAAATAATTATTTTCAAGTATACAAATATTTTAAATATTTAAAATTTCATATAAGCTACTGCAAAAAAAAATTAATTTAGGCAAAGTATGGAGACACCCAGACACTTGATTTTCTTTGCTCCTTCCAAGAATCATGCAATTCCCTTATCCTAAAATTCTGCAATATTCCTACAGGACCACAACTTGACCCTAGAGATTGATTTCATTTTGCATTTTCCTTGTGGCTTAATCTCATCACAATTACGATACAGAATTATTTAAGGTTATTTTTCAATTTTGAGTCTGTCCTGTCTTTGCCTAAGTAGCCAAAACAAAATTCCAACAGGGCATAGCACACCCAGAGCATTGTGAAGAAGCATGGTACCTTGGCAAGCATGGGTCAAGTGATAATTTACATTACTAAGACACCACACCACTCACAGAACAAGAGCAGATAAATATCACGTTACACAAGCTTTTAAAACCTGAACACCTCATTTTCTGGTCATCAATCCTCCAGGTAGCTGTGTTATTTCAATAAATTTTGTCATGTCCTGGGCTTTGGAAACATATCTACATGATCAAAGAATATAATGGACAATGCTGTATGAACATATGTCGCATTAATACAACAAAAAATAGTCTTAAAACACATAAAGTCATCACTACCTGACTTTTTTTTTCTGTATACATAAAGATTGTGTGCATGCACACACACAGATGAGCATGAATTTACCGGTAACAAGGTTTCACAAGGCTCTAAAATATCCTCAAGCAGTGTATACATCTTTCACCAAGAAGGGATGTGTTACATTACATTAAAACAGATAGCTCCTTTCTCTAACATGTGATGTGATAAATCATAGAGAGGACGTCACTGTGTAAAACCTACATATGTACCAGTGAAACATGAGTCAAGAGACAAGATGTAGAGATATGTAACAATATTAATATTGGTACAAATGAAGCAGGGATGCAAATGTGCATGTGAAAGCACCAAAAGAAACAAAGGAAGAAGATTAAACAGAATGGCCTATACTGATAGCCAAGGACACAACTAACAGCAATAAAATCACAGAATGGTTACCAAGGGATGTGTTGTTTACATCAAAAACAAGGCTGTGCCGTCCCCGGCACAAAGCACTTGTCTGCAGCAGACCCTGTGCTGACAACAGGAGGATGGCAACAAGACTACACAGCACAAGGCACGTGTCATGACTCTTCCCGTTTGGCCAACACAACTCTACAACAAGGAAACAAAAACAATAGGCAGCAGACTTGCATAAAATTTATGGAGGCTGAAGTAAGCAAGATTGTGAGGCAAAAGGATCATGCTACAGTAACTATTGGCTCCTAAAGCATACAAAAAACTTGTCCAAAAAGGAGTTTTTCCACTGTCAGTCACAAGGAAGCTAAAAGATGTGATGAAGGTTCAACAGCCGGTGGCGATTGTCCCCCATGTCATACACAAGTGACCTGCCCAGACACAAAGAATTCATGAAGTATTTGAATTCCTTGTTCAGAATTTGCATCGAAATCTCAATAAAAAGCATACATTACATAGATTTAGAGTTCATTATCAAATCTAAAAAAAAAAAAAAAAGTTGATAGTGGACCCATCTCCTTTGTACAAAGGAGATTTTTTTTAAATAGTTCATAAAATTTTATCGCCTAGTTTGATCCTATTCAGCATTTTCACCAGTGGCAAGGAAATTAGATTTAAAACCACTGCTGAAAGTTCAAAGGTAAAACAATGAAGAAATGACAAATACCAAGGATGACAATGTTGTCACATATGAAGTGATCTGGATCTGTTGGTAATCTGTACTCCTTTAAACAAAAATGCATTTTCATGACAAATGCAATGTTAAGCATCTAGAAACTTAAGAGTGTGTGTCAGCTGCACCTATGAAATCACCACTAAGAAAAATAATACAAGGGTGCTTGGAAGATATTGTTCCCCTGGTGCATGGCTGTGACAAAAGGTGCTGATAGAAACAGTAACACAGAGCTATAAAAGGGCGACAGAATTTTTCTGCCTACCTGTAGCGTGGGCAAACACCACAAAATTAGACATGCAGGAAAAAAAATCGCCTCAATGACAGCAATAGAAAAATGCTGAAAGTTATGGACTTTAATCTACTTAGTTTGTCAGAAAGACAGAAACGTGGTTATTGAACACCACGCAGTATACCAACTATAGTATACTGCCGCCAGGGAGAAAAACCAGCCAAACAAGCGTGTTCTTGTTTAACACAGAAGTGCATACAGAAATAGTGCCAGTTAACACGTAACACTAAAGCATACATGTCTTGAGAATCAAATGCAGGTGATGGAGAGTATCCATCTGAGCACAAACCATCCACATTTGAATTGAGAGATTGATTACCTGGCAACAATAATTAATCTACTCCAGTTTCCAAATTTAAGATAATTATAATCTCCCAAATAATTTAAGATGAAAAACTGACTAGTTTTCATGATTAATGCTTTGTTGTTTGTTACAAAGGTACAAGATTAATATCTTGAGCGCAATCATTTTAAAATCCAAAGTGGAGTTTCAGCTTAAACACAAATGAAGTTGAAGAAAATGAGTGGATAAAATGGAAATGAAAATTAAATGTAAGAAAAAAAAATAGCTGGTTATACTTTCAGGGCTCTAAAGTGTAAGACCTTCTCAACTCTACCCACAGCTTCCACTCCTTCCAGAAAAGCTCTCTTTTTGACAGACAGGTGAGCAGTATTGTGTTATTTGCTGATATCAAAACAGTTATTCTTGACTGTGACACCAAAAAATACGATTTTTTTTTTGCTACTCTGCCTGAAAAACTCTAAGCATGGACACAACTAACCCAACAGAGGAAAGTTACTCTTTTTTTAGATAAAATTTAGATCAGCAAACTAAGTCTGTTGCTCTAACACACAGGCAAAGAGTGATAAAAGTATCTGATGCACATGTAATAAGTGGAACTTCCATGAATAGCAGGATTCATAGCTAAGCATGAGCTGTACCCACAGTACAGACTGCACCACCAAGCTATCCAAGTCTGGAGACAAAAAGGGCTAGCTCTTGCCAGTCCTGGCTCAGAATTCTTCTTGCTTACCTATTTTGCCCCCTGTGCTTCCAGCAAAAGGCCAACACACTACAAAGACATGCAACACAGACTTTCCTGGGGGCAACCTTGCCTCACACCCCTTGTCCAAGCACACCAAATTCCTTAAGCTGCCATCATTCTTCTGTCAGCATACACTATTTTGCAATAGAAGATATTCAAGCCAACAGAAGATATGTGAGCAACCGCTACAGAGGCAGACACTCTAACTGATCCACATCTCTATGCTTCCAGTGTGACAATGGTACTTATCAAAACATTCACCTCAGGTCAACTTGTTTACTTCTTCTCTACACAAACATAAACAGCAGTACCAGAAAAGTATACACAAAAGAGATATAAAACAATACAAGTTTCCAGTTCAACACTGTTTCACAGCATGAAGAACTCACTGCTCAGATTTAGGTGTAACTGTTTACACATGCTCTGCAGAAAGTTTTCTCAAAGTATTAGTTTTTCTCCCATAAGAATTTTAATGGGATACTGCACATTATTGTAACTAAGGCACTCAATTTCTCTCAGTGAACACCAGATTGCAAAGGCCATGCACCTTCAGAGAAAAGATTCCAAACAAGCCCTGAGACTTTCATAAACAGAGGTTTTATTTTAATTAGGAATACAAATTTTCAGTAACAGGAGTATCTCAAGACTGAATTTTGAATAGCTTTTATAATTAACAAGGAAAATATGTTATTTCTCAAAAATCTAGTATTATTTATAGCAATATGTCTAAAATTGTTTAGATTATGCTTTCCAAAACTAATGAGTTTTCTAGAACTTAAATGAAATTTCTGTCTTCAGCTATAACTAGCCAATTTTGAATTTCTGCACTTTGCAAATGATGTGTCGTGACACAAGCACTTTCAGCACAATTGTGCCCCTCTGCAAAAATACATTCGATGAAAAAAGCTGCAAAGCTGCATGCATAAGCTTCTACACAGGTCCTCAAACAACCATACAACCATACAACAAAGGAAGTAGCAATCTTTCTTATATGTTTTGGGGTGCTTGAAGGCTTTTGTTTGTTATTTTTGAATTCTTCACAGTTACTCAAAATTAATTTCCTTGACTGTCTTTGACAGTTGTACCCTTCAGGACACAAAGAAGCCGATCCAATTAGGGAGACAAAACTCAGGGGCAGCTGTTGGAAGAGAGTTAGGTTTGTACAATGAATGTATTTAATTTTTGAGGTTTCCTTTGAGTGCTTTGGCATCTGATCTAAGCACTTTTCCTTATCACAGGTCATCTATATATTATTTTTTTATACATGTATCTATCTGTAAGCGTACATATATACAGGCACAAAAAAACTGTAGAATTCCAGTTTTGTCCACCTACACAACACTGGCCTCAGAGCTTTTTTTTTAAGTACGGTTGGCGTGATTTCATAATTCCATTCCACTCAATTTCTCATTCCCACTTTTTTCCTGAGGTTAACTGATAGTCCATATCTGTCATTGAAAAAAACTTTCTTATAAAACTGTTATTAACTTTCTTGAAACTTATTTAATTAAAACCCTCAGTAAGCAGTGGTTTTAAACTAGTGCTTTTCTCGAATTCTTGGCCCGTCACACTCTTATGTTGCTGTTATCTAAGGATATTAGCTGCTTCACTGTAATGCGTAAATGAATTCTACGAAAATTCTGTGACCAACTTTGACATTTCCACAGGTGCAAGTAGATTATATAATTGCTGCTACTGAACTAGAGTCCATATTTTATAATTACTGAAATTAGTTTCAGAAATGTCAAGAGAAGGACAGATGCAGCAAAAATAAACACATAAAAGTTGTCTAGCTCTCAATTAAACTGAAATTGACAGATTAAATAAAAGAAAAAGGAAAGAGAAACTTAAGTCTGTAAAAGCGAGGTATTTTATTTCTACAGCAGGTGCTTTAACCACTGAAGCTCTAAAGAAAGGAGGAACATCCTCTACCATCTGCATACTTTGCAAGTATTACTGTTTCTAAAGGCTCCTCTCCACCCCACAGAAGCCAGTTGTTAACTTATTTTTAGGAGAATGGCATTTCAAACCAGAACGTACCTACTTAAAGCTGAGGGTCATTGTTGTGCCACAACCTTTGAGGTCATGCCCAGTCTCTCTGTAGGTTCTCATTTTGCTGTACTCTGTGGGTATGCGAAGGAAACATTAAGAGGATAAAGACATTGATGCCTTAAATTCACTGATGGAAACTCACCCAGTTAATGCACAACATACACTGAGAGATCACTGGCTACCTACTCCAGCTACTCCACACTCTGAATATGTAAAGGAAAAGGATTTTTAGATGCAGTTAGGCATTCTCTGGTTCATCAGAGGATCTGCATGCTTCATACACAGACATTAGCAGCACTTAATTCTGATCAAATTAAATCTGTACTTCTGAGTCTGGCTTAACATTAAGCACAAAAGTCTCCCTTGGTATTTGGAAGTGTTTGGTGGAAATCAATAAAAACATCATCACAACATATAAATAATCTGTTCCCGTACTGGCAGTGTGCAGAAATACACTTTGATATAATTTTCTGATAGAGTTGCAAAGTGGGATAGTAACAGCCATGCAGGTTTACAATCATGTTAAGCTTATATAAATCAGTTCTGCTGCTGGACACAGCCCTAGAGAAAGCTCCCAACCATTCATTCTGTCTCCATACTACCACAGCCTGCTGCCAGCAAGGCATTTGTGCAGCTGTACAGTCAAACACACCAAAGAACCTGAACACAGCTCATTACAACCTGGATCAGTTCTGCCTGTGCCCACACAAGCACTTGTGCCGTCACAGCCAGGGGGTGCTCTGAGGATGGAAAAGATCGCTTCTTTCCTTCTCAGCCAGCACCCCTTATCTCAGTTATGCCAACTAGGCCAAAATTAACTTCAACCTTCTAGTGTGTTTTTGTCTCCGGTTCTTTTTTATATGAGTTGCTGTGTAACAACTATGTAAAATTAGAATTGTGTTTAATTGTAGGAGGTGTACAGAAAGATTAACTTATTTAATGAGATCCAAAATGAGGCCCACAGCCACAACTGGGGAAGAATGGAAAAGTTAAGCCCTCTCCCTCTCAAAGTTTCCTTCACTTTCTATCCTCAGTCCCCTCCCATAGTTCCACCTAAAACACATTAAATTTCCCATGCCTCCTTTTCCATCCCCTCTTGATTCTTTCTTGACTCTGCCACCACTTCTGCCCTTAACCTGTAGTCTTCTATTCCAAAACCAAGAAATAGAGCTTCATACCACCCTGCCCTTACCTCAGCTGAATCTTGTCTAACAAAAAGCAGGGAAGCTGTTGGTTTCCAGAGAAGTCTCTGTATGTACTGAGCAATGGTTAACACAAATAGGTCAGGGAAAACAGAGGCCATGTTTTTTAACTGAAGTTGCCTTGTAGGTTGACAGCCACAGAGCTAGATCAAAAGGCCAGCTGTTAGGGGGAATAACTCCACACATGGCAAGAATCAACGTGCCCAATGGCACAATCGGGATACCTCTGGCAGATGAGGCTCAACAAGTAAACAAACATCGCCGACTTGCAGTAGGTAACACAATGTGTTGGAACAGATGCCACAGCTAATGAACTGGGAATAACAGCTACTGCACAGGTAGACTCCTCTGCTAATACTTTTGCTGGCAGTAAGCGTATCTGATCAACTTAGTAAAAGAAATCCAAGTCATACTTCTGGTATTGAGTTGAGCACGTAGGTAAATAAGTCCAAGAGCTCTAGTTGGTTCAGCAGAATAGGTAGGGAAAGGCTGGTACTCCATATCAGTCAAATACCACTTCTTTTCAAATGATCTGTAACTCAGTATGCTTCCTGCCAAATATCCACCTTTCCATACAAACATATTACATATACCATATCCCATCCCACTGAGACTTAGAAACAGCAGCCTCCTTTATGTTGTCATAGAAAACGTATTTTAGAAACTATCTGCACATATATGGAAAACCACTTTGTATGGTCCAGCCGGTAGCCAGTCTAAAACAGGTCTAAAAATCATGTAACAGATATAAAAGAAAGCTTAAATATTTTGCACACTAGTTCTTTGAAACATACATGTGGTGAACGAGAAGCAAGACATCTTTCCTCATGCATCTCTCTTTCCTTTCCTCTTCTGACTGTTCCATATAAGAGAATAAGAGATCTTTCCAAAGAGAAGGAAGGGGGAGGGAGAGAATCAGTACCAGTCATTCATCAGCCCACACCTTGCTTTCCAAGCTTCTCTACTTGATCACCTCTGAACCAGCTCTCCTTGTCCTGCTCAAAGCTGCATCCTTGGCATGCCATTGGCTCGGAAGCTCCAGCAGACAAAGTGATACACCTTCCTGGAGCCATTCAAGACCTCTTGGTGTTTATGGCAATAAAAGCATAGGACCTCTTACATTTCAAAATTCAGTCTTCATGTCAACACGCATTTAACACACAGACCAGCCAACATGTCCCACACTCACAACCCCTGATGCTACAGCCCTTTCTAACCTCAGCACTACGAGCCCTGATAACTAACATCGCAGTACTAGATATACTAAAATACCATCTGCAAAACCCTAAGCACTTTAATAACTAGATATATGATTTTGCTGACAAGGGGCTATTCCTTTACCATACTTTATTGAAGGCTCAGCAACATTACAGAATCTGCACTTACACCTCACTAATCAGTTAAAAAATAAGTATATGAATGCAATTGAGGTGATTGCCTTGCAGCCATTTTTCGGACTTGGAGAAAAATACCTAATAATGTTCAATGTCAAACATCATAGCAAGAGTAAGCAAGGCCATGGCTACAGATTAAAAAATAAGCCTCAAAAGCCACTCTCTGCTCTGGCTGATGTCAACAGGAGTTTAGCTATTAACTTCAACAGCGTTAGGTTAACATAAAGCACCAAGGGCACCAAAAGAAGGCGCGAAAAATCATTAACTGTTTTTCTCTCTGTCATCACAATAATCAAATACTTGATGTGGAATTAGTTTATATTTTCTTGAATTTCTTAGATAATGGGTTTGCTTACTATTTAGTATAAGACTTTACATGTGTCAGAATCTAAATCAAGAAAGTCTCTTCCAAGTCAGCAGATGTCTTACGAAGTACAGACTTCTGGTATGCCATTTAACTCAGAACAACAGAGCACTTAACTACGCATCTCCAGCAATTCCAGTTCCAGTTATTCACACACCAACCCTACTATCACCAAAAGCTACCCAGCACTACCAATTTGAAAACAAGTATAGAAAAATAAAACCAAGTAACCAGTCTTTTATGCGAGGGCTTAGGGTTTTATTCACAACATTTTGGCACATTAATACAAGCTTATTCAAGTACAGCGATAGCCTCATAGTCCTAAGGTATTTTTTGAAAGAAAGTAGTAAGTGAAGAGAGCTTGTTTCTGAAGATGTTTCGCTATGTTCTTATCCCAATATTTTCTCAATAAATTACTACTAGAAAACATGAAATAGATACAAATAAAAATGCAAGCTTTAAAACCAAACAGCTGAACACTAGAAAAACAAAGCCAAGGTACAGAAATCTGAGCAAAGCACAACAAACCACGGTATCTGAATTCATATTACTCTCAGTAACAACTTACATGAGAACATAGTCTTCACTTCCACTAATCAAAATAGTAGCTTAACAACCCTATACATTTAGTAGAACTTTTCATCCATAGGTCTGATCACAGAATTTCCTAAGGAAACAGTTTTACTTACGTGTCAAGTTTCATTTATATCATTCACAAAGTAACCAAATTTCTTCTTTGATTTTTAACAAGAGAAAACTTCAATACAAAGAAAAGCTTCAATATAAGAACTTTCTGCCACTTTGGAAATCCTTCACAATACCTCCTCTAGAAGAGGGGGGGTGGGCATAAAAAAGGTCACTGCACAACCCAAAGGTTTTCATTTACAATCTTGATTTTTTGGTATGTATTTTAAGGCAGATTGACTGCTACATTTAACCTTCATTTTAACCACCCTGAAATGAAGACTAGCCTACTCAAAAACTGTCAAAACTACATACTATATTGTGAGCACAATAGAAATAACTTCATATACTTACAAACTTCCTCTTCTTGGAAGGCTCAACTCCTTCTGCAACAGAAAAAAAAAGTTATAATGTATTAGGAACAAAACTTATTTTAACTGGCAGTGGCCTTTTTAAGACAAGTACTGTAAACATCCCATGCCACTAGTAGCAGACAGACAGAAGTGGTGCATTTGGACTGTAATTATAAACATTATGTTTACTTTCAACACCCTCCTGAAAGGCTGTTTTAAAGTACAAAACAGACATTCAATTTCCGTTCTAGAAGTTATCAAAGGGAATAATCCTATATTTCTCTTTCAGTCATAAATATATATGTGCATGCTGTGTATGTGTGCATACGTGTTTATTTCACATAGCAAATATAGTATTGACCAGAAAATGCACACGAAAATAGAATTGAAGAGATAAAAATAGTTCAGCAAAGCAACTTAAAAGGGCCATAAGGGAATGAATAACTGTGTATTCTTTAGAGACTTTTAAACGGTGTGCAGTAAATAAAGCCCAGGCTGCTAACTGAATGATAAGGATTAAAATATCAAGTAGTGGCTCAATTCCTGAGCACCGCCCATCCTGTTCACTGAATGAGGCAGGAAAAAATAGTGTGAAACAATGTAATTAGAGATCATAATGCAAAGGCATAGGAGAGCAGAATTAGGGGCCCTGGTAACAAATTCTGGCACTTCCTAGGAAGTTCCAGCAACTGTTCAGAATTTGCAATTTAAAACAACATCTTTTAGCATAACGTGCTTACATACAAAAGAACAGTTACACCTGCATACAATATTGCATTATGAAGCTGAGTAATTCCCCTAAATTTAAAATGTCACATTCATCATGAACAAAATGTAACTGCAATTTAGAACCCACGTACTTCCCTTTGCATGTTTTGTTCTTTAATATTTACAATGCCATTGTGTTCTATTTCTAATGGAAAACTTTACCTGTAATTCTAGGCACTGTCATACTGTAACAGACAATGATTGTGGAAAAACTGCCAAAATGTATGAGCAAGAATCATACTTGGTTTTGCATACCATTTAACAGATTTGCAACGTGTACTTTAAATTTATTTCCTTTGATTCAGGTTTTGGGTTTGTTTGTTTGTTTTTAAATCGGAGTGTTTTGGTTATAGCTTATCACTGAAACAGCACACCAAATGACAGACACTGCCTTCTGTAGACACTTGAAGTCACATTAATCTCTTGGCTCATTCTCATGCATGCCATCCTGAAGCACTACTTTTGACTACAGAATAAAGGTTCTGGAAGAGATTATTCACTGTAATGACTTCCTGGTAAAGATATTAAGAACTGCCAAGATACTAAGCAAAACTGCCTCATACAAAGTAAAAAACAAAATAAAATCTTGGGTATGTAATTCATTCTGTACCATTCAAAAGCTAACTATGCCATTTTACTCTGTTTCTCCCACCTGTTTTATTCACAGCCAGTGAAAACAGGGAAGCACTGAATAATACCATACTGAAAACTACTCAGCTCTTCAG
The DNA here is from genome assembly GCF_036013445.1 of Caloenas nicobarica. NCBI lineage: Eukaryota > Metazoa > Chordata > Aves > Columbiformes > Columbidae > Caloenas > Caloenas nicobarica. Next base: position 17,908,488 of record NC_088284.1, read on the forward strand.
ACTTAACACGCTCCAACTTGGATCTTGGTTACACTGCAAAATGACCTATAATGACTTAACAGTTTTCTGGCATTACACTGTTTCCTTTCTAAAAGTCTCAATAAAACAGACTCAAAAGACTGGCTGTCCTAGTCCTGCTGCACACACACAGACTGCTGAAGGTAAAAACTTAGTGATGTTAAGACCTTCGGATCACGTACTTCGCAGGCAAGCCCCTGGAGTATTAAAAAGAGAAAAAGATGCTTTCACTACCATTCTGCATGGTTCTCAGGCATGAGCTCTGCCCCAGAGGACAACGCTATGCTCTTCTGCCCTTGCCCTGCATGAAATCGTCCTCTGGACAGTTTGAGTTGGCCTGGTTTTAGGGCTGTTTCATTCCACTGCAATAACACAAAGCAGACCTACTGGATCAGAGACTCTTGCCCTTTGTGTCTCAAAAACCGTGGTCTGAAAACATAATACACCTTGCCTCAGGTTTAAAAGATCTGTGCAAGTCTGCCAGATCGCTGTGATGTTGCATTAAGACCCATGTGTACTAGATCAAACTGCACCTATTATTAATCAGTTCAAACTCCATACATACTCTGTGCATTTTACTATCAATAACATGGTTTCACAAGCATAGATGTGTTTTATTTCAGTAATTATAATTCTTAGTCTGGACCTACACAATCTGTAAGACACTTCACTATGGACAAGTTCAACCAATGCACCAGAGTGCAGATATCCAGCCTTTTAAAAGAAACCAAAATACACTGACCGAATAAAGTACAATGAACTCTTATTTTGGGTCAAAATCTTCACCTCACTAACTAGAAACATAGTTTAAATACCAGAACCATATAAAAAGGTTTGAACAACAGAGGTGACTTAGCAAACACTAACGTCATCTCAGTTCTTGCAATTGCAAATTACAGAAAATTTAGAATATTGGATTTCTTCCCCTACATGGGAGGAAGAAAATATGCCATTAACTTATTGCTTGTTGCTGGCTTCAATTTTAAAGAATCAATAAAAATCTGACACATTCATAGGCTGCTAAAGATGCAGCTAATGTTGTCAGTGCAGGTTGGTTTTAGAGCATCAGTAAATTTGCTTCATCTTGCAACAACAACTGCAAAGTTCAAATATTCCAGAAGTCTTCTCTTTCAGAGTTTTCAGTTGTCCATGAAGTAGTCTGAAAAAAAAATTAACCTTTTCAGGAGAAATTTCAGTAATGCATTCTTGAGCTGGGAAGGTGTGAAGTGTGGTAAAATTAATATGAGGGGGTTTTTTGCACTGTTGCTCTACCCATCCATCATAGGCTGTAAGCATCTGAGGGATTCCTGTTAATGCGTGTTAGATCTTAATACACTGCCTTTAGAATAGGTTAACATTGTAACATTAACACTGCATTAATAACAGGAGGAAGAAAAAAAAATCAGCAATGGCAGACAATTCACCTTCTTATCATAATTGCTGACAGCGAGAGTCACTGCTGTGAGTGATGAATTTGAAGGATTTTCTTTTTAAGCAATTACTTTGTTTTCGCTGAGGAAAATTTGGGGGATGACAGCATATCTTGCATTTGGATATGAGAATAAGGAAAAAAAGCAGGGCAAATAACATAGCATAGGATTGGGTTGATCTATCAAGGAAAGGGGCTGCTGCACTGTGCAAGAGCTTTTTACAGGCTAATCTTGACCTTTTTGTAAGTTTAATATATCAAGCCATTGAATTAACCCATTATAAATACTTTCTAAATGAAGCAGTGGAAGGTTATGCTTTTCATTTGATTGCTTCCAACTTTGCCAATATTCAGTTCTTCGGATTCACAAAACACATTACCAAAGGGCTCAGTGTGGAGACAGATTGACCACCTCAAATGCCAAGTGTAGGTGTCCCACACTAAATGTCTCTGTCAAAGCTGTCATTTGTTCTTCTGACAACTTATAATGTTTCCTGGTTCCAAGAACAGAAGGTCTGTGCCTCAGAAATTGTTTTCTATTAACACTAGAGTTGAATTTTAGGAGTGGCTATATAGTTCAAGACAGGATTAAACGATTTTCAAAAAGGTACAGAAAGGTGTTCAGCTCTTTCATTGTCAGGCAAGGTGTCATCTTGCAAAAACAGATACAACTATACAATTGTTCTCCCTTCCAGATGACCTTAATGAGCTTGTGTTTGGACCACCTCTTTCACAGAAATCCTAGTCTGAACTGGTTTGTCCAAGATGCAAATTCTATATTCACTTTTATCAGGAAAACTGTACGAGTACCTTCTTCACTGGTAACGCAAGTCCTAGTCAAAATGACTGTCTTTCCACACTGGCTGCCATGGAGACAGGCATCATTAACGCCTTACGGTGAAGCCTGATGTTCTGCCTTTCAGCTGAAGGCTTTCACATTCTTTCTAGTCATCTAGCTGCAGCCACCAGTTTACCAGGGGTTTTGCTTAGTGTGTACCCTGACCAATTAAATCAAAAGTCATCTCTTCACAAGCATTTTCATGAATGAAAATTGCCACTTCTGCATTGGCAACCTCAGGAAGGTTGTTACCACTACTCTGTGCAGACTCCATTCAGTTCTCCCATGTCACCCAGAGAACACTCCTTGGAGCAGAATACAAGGCTTCTTTTAAATATTTTTAACTGTGCATTTTGATGTACAAAGATGTTATTCCACATTGAAATTTACTCCCCTCACATGCCCAAACACTGAAAAAAAATTGTATATAATGAACGTGAAGTCACAAATTTGCAACAACTACCACAGATTTTAACAGGGCATACACTGTAAAAGTAAGTAGGCACTTGAACTTAGATTTAAACAGAAAAGGTCATGTTTTGTCTAATTCAATATTCTGTGTTCTATACAATTCATTTTTATCTCCTCAGTTAACTTTCTCCTTTTGTTACAGGCACTGCTGATTGTATCTTTCAAAGTAAAAACATATCTGTGTGTCAGCTCTACACGTTCTGAAATGTGATGCAAAAGGAATACGCAGGTGCCTACTTAAAGCTAGGCATTATCAATTTAAATGCAAATTAACTGGATCAAAAAGAATGCCAAACAGACTATATATAAAAAACTTAAAATAAAAAGAAATCAATTGTTTTATCATGTACAATACAGAAGCAATTTAAGTAATCTATTTGTATTTTCCTACAGATAAACCAGATACAACACTGAGATTTATAATGGACTAGATAGACTGAACTAAGTAAACAGCAGTTGAACATGTTTTGCTTTGCTTGGTATTCTTCTACAAACTCACTTATAGCACTAAAAACCACTGATCCCTATGGAGGAAGGTGAAACATTTCAGAATGATTCTACGCATTAATAGAAAGGATTCTTCTATGAGTAACACTATAATCTGAAGTCTTTCCAATTATGGGATTGTTAATAACATTTAGCAATGAAAAAAACTTTCTCAGAATTACTTTGTTTAAGACATACAATACATGACACTATCAAGTAAATTTTGAAACAATTTATTGAATAATTTATTAACAGAAATCAAAGAAGCACTCCTACACCAGAATGTATAGGCTTTAACTAGCTCTTTCGTTTTTTTAAAGTAGAAGAAGTAACACAGTGGCTTCTTCGGAGACAGTAGCAATAATCTAAATTAATCTAAATTAATGCCTGGTAGTCAAAGATACTCCCTGCAAAGAGATGTACTATAGGAGTCAGTCACTGGAAGAAGTTTTGAGTGTAATCACTTTATTTACCCTGGAAAGAAGAAGAATGAATAATCAAATTACCTTGACCACAAAAAAAATTAAATTAAAAAAAAAATCAAAAGTGCTAGAAACATACTCTTTATGGAAATAAAATTCATCAACAGAAAATGAGGGGGAGAAATGCCAATTAAAAAAGATATTAAAAAATAAAAAACCAAAACCAAACACCACAACCACAAAGTGTTTATTGACATGTCTAGTTTACACCAGCTGAATCCATAAATGCTTCAGGGACATATCAAATCAATGAAAAAAACCACTCCAAACACTGTATCAGTAACCTACCGGTCAAATGAGAAATGGTAATGCAGTTGAGAATTATTCAGGCTCTGCTTAATCACATTATCTCTGCTACATCTCGAGTTTTCAGCCAAAAGCAGCAGTGGCAGAACCCATCAACTCCAGTTCCTTACAACAATAATGCAGCATAACTTGCTTGTAGAGTAGCTACTGTAATCAGTAAAAGGTGAAAACTCCCTTAAATAAGAAGCACGAACCTTTTTGAAAGAGACCATTTGACTGCTGCCAACATTAACTCAATAAATCTTTGTATTAATTTTCTAGTTGTCCAAACCCTTTTCAAATACTTCCTAATAAAATATAATAGAAAACTGTTACTTCAGGTTTTGTTTGTTGCCTACCATATTGCATTCTTAGCTAACCTTTTAAAGTAGCAATAAATAACCCTGATTCTTTAACAAAAAAGCATAAAAATTTGGAATGAATTTTCCACCTCGAAGTACAGAAAATCACTTCATCTAACACAGTGTTAGAAAATCCATGCTCCGTTCTGACCTGCTGCCTTACAGTCTATTTCACCTCTTGGCAAAGTACCACATCACCACATGACTAATGGAGAAAATGCATAGACTGCAAAGTGTTTGAAACACCAACACTAAACAGATTCCAGCTACCGAGTTCACATGAATATTCCAATCTTTACAGTTTAAGAGTGCTGTCATACATTAAGGGAAAAGGGAAGGGAAACAAAATCACACACAAGACATAAATGCCAGCTGCTGGTACAACTGTTCAGCTGAACAAATATAAACAATGATAAAGTTTACCAGAACTGGAACACCTTGAATTCACTTTGACTAAAGCCAAGGATTCCTCTAGGTTCTGTTTGATTCTCTAGGTTCTTTCATCAAACAGAAACAGTGTTTTTTACACAGGCATACCTACACAGGATTTTGTCTACTATTAAAAAGCAAAAGAAAAAGCAACACCGCAGCACGCAGCAGCCAGCTTCGGCATTTCTTGACAATACAGTTGCTGGAGACCATTATGCCCACAGGAATCTAGTTGTCTTCTTTTTCCCATCTGCAGATCATGTTTTGTATTATACAATGAGTATGTTCAGCAGCTGCTGCTAAACCGCTGTAGAAATCAGTAACTAGAAGACAAAATTATTAAGCCTGCTTTCAGCATGAAAGAGATTTGTCTACATTTAGGCTTTGATTGCAACTGTTTTGGTCATTTTGCACAGGATGGAAGTGGCTAAAAAAAGTCCAAACACATTTATTCTTTTTTCCAGGGCTGATTACCACTAGCAAAACACAGGCCTCGCTCTACCTTGACAGATTCACAATTGTCAGCTGGAAGAGACCACACATGCTGAAAGCAAAAATTACACAGGAACTAAATTCTAAGCCACATTAATCAGAGGAATTGAGTCACAAGAGTCTTTCCAAGGCACTCTTGTGCCCACTCTAGGATACATAGAGCTGAGCTCTGCAGCTAATCTTCACACACAAGGGTAGAGAAGATTTTGGGCAGGCCAGAAACAAAGGGCACAAATGACTCACTTTTTCCCAAAAAAACTCCAACAGAACGTCAGTGGCGAAACACTACTTTTTCGCTATTGGCAGACAGCAGAATTATCTCTTCTGCAGAAAAAGGCTAATGTATATTTGCTCTGTTAATGATTCCACATAATCTGCCCCTTATGCAATTAAAGATCTCAAAATTAGAGAGTATGCTTTATGTTGACATTTTAATCACTATTTATAAATTCAAATTTGATTGGTTCACCTGACCCCACAGCTTACTAGTAATATACTCCACTGATATGGAAGAAAGGTTCAAGTTCTAGGGCAAAGGTCACGCTGGAAAAGTTGAGACTGTTTGGAGATAAGCAAGGTAAATATTAACCCCATTTGTGAAAACAGCTTAGTCAAAATGAATACTTTATTTTTTCACTTCAAAACTGTTGTCACATGTTTCCCTCAATGGGCTTAAATTCAATTATTTCCTACAGGGCTTTAAATGCCCTGAAAAAATCGAAAGATCCCCACTAGTGTCTGCTCATCCCAAAAGAGAGCCCATTCGAGCTTAGGGAGCCACACTGTCATGATGTTTTGTCTTTGCCAGTATTATATATCTAAACATTGCTCTTCAAGGACCTTGTCAACAGGTTTCCTACCTTGTCTCCCAATTGTTTGCCACAGTTGCTGCTGAATTGCAAAAAGACTACTGTCACTACTTCTCTTCCTATATGGTAGGCAAGAGGACACCCCCCCAAGCCAGCTGTTGCATGAAATCTTCAATTACTAGTCAACACTACAAAGCAAGAAAAATTTATTTCAAAGACAATATCGCAAAAAATTCCATGATCCTTATTGATACTACATGGCTTTCCCTGCTGATGCTATCCAGTTTTCTCTAATTAGCTGCAATCTCAATTTCGAGTATCCACTGCAGGGAAAGGCAAGAGGGAGAAAGGTAATTTTTTCTTTGGGGATTTGAATACGCTTTTTAAGTGTTCCTTTCCTTATCAGAAAGGGATCATAACACAAACATTAGCAGTCTGCTATTTTATTTTCATCCAAAACTCCCAAAATGTGTGCAACAACAGATATACATGGTACATCAATCACTGGTCTAAAAACTCTGAGGCAGGCAGGAAGCTGATGTCTAACAAAGACCCACCTTGAGGCAAAACCCAGTTTCTTAATACTGACAATTTCACTGGAAAAACCGTTGAAAAAACAATGCAGGTTACTAGACCAGTGCTAGACCATTGTGTATAAGAATTTCTGAACTCTTGATGTGAAATAAATCACTGCTTCAGCCTAGGCAAGGCTTTCAGCTAAAAACCACAATGGACCAGCAATCCTTCTTACCTACAGAAAGCAAACATGTAACAGTGGTAAGTTCTTTTCCACAATTTATATCATCACTTGGTCTCTGTATCTGCTAGCAGTAAAGTCAGGTATATTTTATGGTTTTTGTTTGGACTACTAATATTCTTGGTAAATTGAGATTAAGACCCAGATAATCTTCTGTTTTATTGGCATTTTACAGCCAATTTCATACCACTCCTTGTCCAATATGGTAGATGGACTGCTTCAAGTCAAACTACAGTATATCACATCAGCAACTGTATTAAGTCATGCAAGCATTACATTTTTTAATTCCCTTCTACTTTCGACTGATAATCCTATTTATACTGCCTTAATAAGGTCTAACAGGATATGTGAAGGTTATTTGAATTTATACCTCTATCTAATATGTTTGCCTGCAAGTTTCTGTCATGAAATATCTACTAATTAATGGAAAGAACATTCCAAAGGCATAGAGATTTCTTACGTGACTAGTCTCAAAGACCCTTCAAAAAGGAAAGGGGAAAGAAAAAAAAAAATCAAAAAGGATTAGGACAAACATCTTCACTTATGCGTCTATTCAACATGAAACAAAAGCTAAAAGAGTTGCCAACCATAGTTTCTTCTCTACACTTTCTAGCTGTTTTAAAGCCAGTAGGAGGTAACGCAGTCCTTAACAGTTTGCAATAGGGAGCAGTATAAAAAATACTTCCTATATTGATTTATATGAGCCATCTGGCAGGCTAAGTACAGCAGCTTTCATTTTTCCAGCAGTCACATCACCAGGATATTTGAGAAAAGGAAAGCACTAGTGTATTTTTCATTATAATTTCATTAGTGAAGATTAAATACATGTAGAATAAAATCTTTCTCTGAGGTAGAAAAAAAACCTCTGTCTTTTTGATAACACAGATCTTATCTCAGTATGGTCAAAATATTATACTCCTCAATACTGGTGTCCCTCCTGCCTCAGTTCTTGGTAAACATTTGAGATTCTAGTCCACAATTTGGTCTCACTCCACCCCTTTTTTTTTGTGCCCACATTATGCAGACATCCCACACCTAAATGAAGATCTATGTCCATTAATTTAACGATATCTTAACACTAACTTTACATTTCTGTAATATTCTTTCGCATACATACTTGCATTTATGCTAGCCAAACAATTTCTAACACTATTTCTAACACAGCTATTTCTATTTTTAAGCAATTGGGAGGCATGCAAGCAGCACTGGGATGGAAGCCACAGATTTGAAGTAACAGCTGCAAACATCTAATTATAACTTGGTATTAACTTCTACAAAACTTAAGTTTTAGTAAGGAGAAAAGGGAGTACTGTGGATTTATTTTGTTTCCATTTTGAGATAGAGGGTTCTAAAACCTATCTAATACAATGAATATTATGTTACTGACAGACTGACTTATTCAAGAGATTAATTTTGTAAGGAAGACAACCTTAACTTGCTAAAGAGAGGATCCATCTGTAATATCTGACTGCAAAGTATCTTCTCTTTCTATTTATATGTCTGCCAGACTCTCTAACCTTTGCTAAACATAACTTTCTAGCAATCAATTGACCATCAAATCAAACTTTTATCAGCTGTTGCCAGAAAAGGATGCTAGGGAATAGTACTTATTTTTCTGCACTCCCCTGCCGACTGGATGATTCCTTTTTTAAATGAGCCAATCCTGTGATAAGCAAGTTACGGTAATACCCTACTCTTGGAATAGGCTCTTCAATTTGTGTTGAGTTTAGGTCAAAAGCAATAAAATGCTAAGAATGCATGTGGGTTTAAAACATACTTAAGATGTAGACTCACAAGATATACAATAGTATCTGATCCATCTAGCTATCTACTATTGACAGCTGTAAGTAAATAATTACTTTTACTGAGGTTTCCCACATATTTAAAATTTTCAGTCTAGGTTTAGAAGGTGAAGACATGACACTGAAGGACTCAAGGCAGCAGGGTCTGAAGTGGCAATGCTTATGCCATCGCATCCAACTGGGCAATAAGCCAGGCCAACCAGAGCAATGACAAATATTCCTTAGCTGCCTCTCATGATGAGAACCACAAGGCCAACCACCTCAAGGTTATGTATGGCTACAGTGAATCCTCTTGCACCCTTCTGGGAAACCTGCATGCTCTATTACCTCTCCAAAATGCCTGTACACCAACACACATAGCGTAAACAGGAAGAATGAGAGATCTATCTACAGTCACAGAGCCATGATCTCATTCCAGCTACAGAGATGTGGTGAGACTACTCACATGACTGCAATGCTGTCATGGAAGGCTATGTACTTTTTAGGAAAGCCAGGCCAGCAAGGCAAAGCGGTGGAGTTGCTCTTTATGTGAGAGAGCAACCGAAATGTATCAAGCTCAGCCTCGGAGTGGATGAAGAACAAGTTGAGAGCTTACAGATAAGAATTAAAGGGCAGACTAATACAGGTGACAGTGTGCAGGTGTTTACTACAGGCTACAATGAAGAAGTTGATGAGATCTTCTACAGACAGCAGAAAGTAGCTCCATGATCGCAGGCCCTGGTTCTCATGTGGGACTCCAACCACCCTGATATCTGCTGGAAAGAGAACATAGCTAAGCATGCACAGTCCAGGAGGTTCCTGCAGAGCACTGATGATAAATTTCTGACATAGGTGGTGGAAGAGCCAACAAGAGATTTTCAAGGTCCTATTTGGATAAATTCCATCGGTTAGGGCTCTAGAAGGTAGGGGCTGAAGGAAGCTGGTCAATTCAAGCATCACTTCCTCCAAGCTCAAGACCGATGCATCCCTATGAGCAATCAAGTATAAGAAGCAGGAGACCTGTGTGGATGAGCAAGGAGCTTCTGACAAAACTCAAATGGAAGAAGGAAGTTTATAGAATGTGGAAATAGGGACAGGCCACTTGGGAGGAATATAGGAATGCTGTTAGAGTGTGCACGGATGTAGAGAAGAAGGCTGAGCTCTACTTAGAATTAAATCTGGCCAAGGATGTCAAGGACAACAAGCAGGTTGTTCAAGTACATCAGCAGCAAAAGGAAGATTAGGGAAAATGCAGACCTGCTGCTCAATGAGGTGGGTGCCCTGGTGACAGAGGATGAAGAGAAGGTGGAGTTACTGAATGCCTTCTTTGCTTCCGTCTTTACTGCTAAGACCAGCCCTCAGGAATCCCAGACACTGGAGGTTAAGAGAGAAGTCTCGAGAAAGGAAGACTTTCCCTTGGTTGAGGAGGATCAGGTTAGAGATTGTTCAGGAAAACTGGACATCCACAAATCCCTGGGCTCCAGTGGGATGCACCCACAAGTGCTGAGGGAACTGGCACATGTTATTGCCAAGCTACTCTCCGTCATCTTTGAAAGGTCGTGGAGAACAGGAGAGGTGCCTGTAGACTAGAGGAAAGCCAACATCACTCCAGTCTTCAAGAACAAGACCCAGGAAACTACAGGCCAGTCAGCCTCACCTTCATCCCCAGAACCGTGACGGAACAACTCATTCTGGACGTCATCTTCAAGCATGTGGAGGAAAAGAAGGTTACCAGGAACAGTAAACACAGATTCACCAAGGGGAGACCATGCTTGATAGCCTTCTATTATGGTATGGCTGGCTGGGAAGATGAGGGGAGAGCAGTGGATGTTGTCTACCTTGACTTCAGCAAGGTTTTTGACACTCTCACAACATTCTCATAGGTAAGTTCAGGAAGCATGACAGTGAGATGGATCAAGAACCGGCTGGATGGCAGAGTTCAGAAGGTTGTGATCAACGGTGCAGAGTCTGGTTGGAAACCTGTAGTTAGTGGGGCTCCTTAGGGTTCAGTACTGGGTCCAGTCCTGTTTAACCTGTTCATCAATGACCTGGACGAAGAGACTGAGTGCACCCTCAGCAAGTTTGCTGATGATACAAAACTGGGAGGAGTGGTTGACACACCAGAAGGCTGTGCTGCCATCCAGCAAGACCTCGACAGGCTGAAGAGTTGGGCAGAGAAATTAAACCTTATGAAATTAAACAAGGGCAATTGTAGGGTCCTGCACCTGGGGAGGAACAACCCCAGGCACCAGTACAGGTTAGGGGCTGACCAGCTGGAAAGCAGCTCTGCAGAGAAGAACCTGGGAGTCCTGGTTGAAAACGAGTTACCCATGAGTCAGCAATGTGTCCCTGTAGCCAAGAAGGCCAACAGTATCCTGGGATGCACGAGGAGGAGTGTGGCCAATAGGTCAAGGGAGGTTGTCCTCGCGCTCTACTCTGCCCTGGTGAGGCCACACCTGGAGTACTGCGTCCAGTTCTGGGCTCCCCAGTTTGAGAAGGACAACGAATTACTGGAGGGAGTCTAGCAGCGGGCTACAAAGATGATGAGGGGTCTGGAGCATCTTTCTGATGAGGAGAGACTGAGAGAGCTGGGTCTGTTCAGCCTAGAGAAGGCTGAGAGGGGATCTCATCAATGTTTATAAATATCTGAAGGGTAGATGTCAAGAGGATGGACCAGACCCTTTTCAGTGATGCCCAATAACAGGATGAGGGTCAATGGGCACAGACTGAAGCACAGGAGGTTCTGTCTGAATACGAGGAGAAACTTTCTACTTGGAGAGCGACAGAGCCCTGGAACAGGCTGCCCAGAGAGGTCGTGGAGTCTCCTTCTCTGGAGACATTCAAAACGTTCTTGGACACATCCCTGTGTGATCTGCTCCACGTGAACCTGCTGTAGCGGGTGGATTGGACTATATGATCTCCAGAGGTCCCTTCCACGCCCAACCATTCCGTGATTCTCAACATCAAACTATCTCTTCACAAATACGAGTCATGAGTCACTGAGGTAGGAAAAGAAGAAAACAGCTCTAGAAAATTATCAGCTTAGAAAGTAAAATATGTGCAATAGTGACTACTGTAACTCCAGAAGTGACTTTATAAGCAAGAAAGCCTATTTTTTTTTAAATCTTTATTTACAGATATTGCATAAATTGTTCAGCATGAGTTGAGCAAAACAAAAAAAAAAGAAACTATCTCTGCCGAAATGTCCTCTCTCTTCACAAACAGTTTGAAGTTCTTCATTTGATTCATTCTACTATCAGTTTTATTCCAAGCTAACAAAATTCAAGTAGTATATGTTGCATACACCCTGATAGGAGCAGAGCTTTCAATATGACAGTTGATGGATCTTAAGCACCTCTTGTGCCCCACTGTGGCTGTTCCTCACTTCCCAACCATCATACTCCCCCACACCCTGGGGCACGGTTACTCCTGTGTCCCCCAGGTGGGAGAACAGAAGGGGTTGGACCCTTGGTCGACAGACAGAGTCCTCAGCCTAGGAGGTGCCCAGGCCATGCTTTTGGACCACGCTTGTAATGATCACAGCCAGATCCAACCAGGCTTTAAAAGGAGGCCCCTGCCAAAGTCCGCTTTGAGTGGTGTTCTTGGAGCAGCAGGACTGTGATCAGAGCCCTCCCCTCAGATCACGGACACCATCTAAGGAGACTTGCCAGGATTAAGTGCCCTCATCTCCTCCTTGGTGGATGATTATTTTCTCCCAGATATATCCATGAGTAAGCCCTTGCCCCCACCAGCCCCACAGAGGGTAAGCAATTATTTCTTCTCAGTAGCCTTGAGTGAAAGAGCCTTCCTCTTTTGCGTGAGTGCATACACACTGTGGATCACTATTTTTGTGTAGTTGTATGGTAATCATATCCCCAATTGGTATATCAAACCTGCATTTTATTAAATGTTGCCAGAGTGGTGATCGATTCAGGATTACCCCCCAGTGCTTGCACTGGTTTCTGTAGTTTGATTTCAGTCTGTTGTTGTGACTTCAGTTCAAATTAAACTTGGTTTAATCTCACATTTGCTTGGAGTCATTTTGGGTTGCCTCTGTGACACAAAGTAATCTTCATAAGTGTTACCTACAAGTGTTCCCAATTTATACTGGCAGCCTATCTAGAATACAGCTTTATTCTTATTATGTATTGAAACACAGTAAGAGTTCGAATATAGTCTGAATGCTTTCCCTTATAACTCAGTCTGATCCTCAATGCTCCCATATGAAATTGATTTTTATTTGACCATTACCATTCCCAGCTTCATAAATGTTGTATTTCATCCTTCATATCATTACTCCTGCAGCACTTTCTTTAATGTTGTCTACCTGTGTTCATATTTGTTACCCACAGAGAAGTTCTAGCAAACAAATTACCCAGCAACCCTTTAAATTAAGATTCTGTTTTAAGGCACTATCAAGTAATATAATATATAAAGCAAGAGATTATGCAGACTGTATCTACACTGTTTTTATGTATGTTTAAGAAACAAACCTGCTCTGTGGGTCAAAGCAGACTAGTTAGAATCCACAATGTTACAGTATCTTTTGCACTGTCTATACTGCTTATAAGCTAAGAAGATGCTATGCCGAAAAGGCCACTTGAGAGATCTGCATCTCTACACAACAGGCAAGTACCACACCCCTCAATCACAGAATAACTCAGGCCGGAAAGTACTTCTGGAGGCCATCCGGTCCAACTCTCCACCCAAAGCACCCAAAGTGAGATCAGGGTGCTTAAGGCCTTTGCCAGTCTAGTTTTGAATATCTTCAAGGATGAAACTCTCTGGGAAACATGTTCCAATGCTTAAACACCCTAACTGAGAAAAATGTATTCTTTCTATTCAGATTTTCCCTTCTTTTTGCAGTGCACCTCCATGAGTGATGAAGGGAGTGGAGCATCTCCCTTATGAGGAAAGGCTGAGGGAGCTGGGGCTCTTGAGCTTGGAGAAGAGGAGACTGAGGGGTGACCTCATTCATGTTTATAAATATGTAAAAGGTGAGTGTAACAAGGAGGGAGCCAGGCTCTTCTCGGTGACAACCAATGATAGGACAAGGGGTAATGGGTTCAAGCTGGAACACAAGAGGTTCCACTTAAATTTGAGAAGAAACTTCTTCTCAGTGAGGGTGACAGACACTGGAACAGGCTGCCCAGGGAGGTTGTGGAGTCTCCTTCTCTGGAGACATTCAAACCCGCCTGGACACCTTCCTGTGTAACCTCATCCACGTGTTCCTGCTCCAGCAGGGGGATTGGACTAGATGATCTTTTAAGGTCCCTTACAGTTTCTAACATTCTGTGATTCTATGAGTGACCCTATATCCATCTATTAGATAGTGCAAGAAAGCTATTAAATCCCTTCTTGGCCTTTGCAATGCTAAACAAACCTAGCTCCTCAGCTGTTCCCTGTACATCATGAACTCCAGTATCTTTCTTGTACTATACCAGGGGCACAAAACTGGACAATGTTATTTCAGATGCATCTCTTAAGGGTCAAATAGAGGAGAATAATTAGAACCATAGAATGTCATGAGTTGGAGGAAGCTGTAGCTGATATGAGGTCTCCCCTCACTCTCCCCTTCTCCAGCCTGAACAAACTAAGTGACTTAAGCTGCCCCTCATATGGCTTCCTCTCCAAATCCTTTGCCAACTTCGTAGCCCTCTTCTGGACACTCTCCAGTAGCCTCTTCTATGTCCCTGCCTCAACCTAGAGGGTAAGGTCTTTGATTTTACCTACTTTCTGCATGCCCTGTGATTACACCAACAAATACATAAAGGTCCTATTCATACCTTCTCCACAGCTGCTTAGCATTATTTAGGTAAGCATACTAAATACTCCTGCCACTGGTGCTCATTCTGCTGTCAAATAGTCACTTTCATGCCCAAAACATGACGCGAGGAAAATCAGTACTGAATGGATAAAGGAAGTACTTCCTCCAGCACCTGGAGAAAACAGAGTTAGTTCTCTCAAAACATTTTTATTATTTCCTGTCTCATACGCAGGTATGAGTCTCAACCAGTTCCAAGCTTGACCCAATATAGACTGAAGATACAAGGTTTCACAAATTGGACTAACCTAGGAACCTTTAACCACCAGCAGCTGTATGCCCTAAAACTGGCATAAAAAGAGAAATCTACAAAGAGGCTCATCATCAATGTTTAAAGCCCAGCTTTCCTTGACTTGCATCAAATCAATCAACCAATCATAAGGTTGAACACAAGCTCATGGTTGGCCAAGTTCACAGCACAACGTGTTTACAACCCTGCTACATTTTGCTAGGACAGGCCAAGATCCTCTCCCTTCAGGAAACATTAGTCTCCACATCAGAAGTCAACACAGTATGTCCCTTGCTGCTTTAGGTCATCAAATCACTAACCCACAAATACACTTCATACAGGTCCAGGACAATCTGCTGAATGTACACTGAGATGCAGGTGAATCACCTGTAGTCAGCTGACCATAGGTGAAGGATCTTCTGGGCAAGTAGTACCTCAGTGTCCTCTGAACCACTGCTGCTGCTTTCATGAGATACATGAGAAATCATGAAATCATGAAATCATGAGATTTCATTGCTACCAAGTCTCCCAAATAGAGTTGTTCCCTCATACCCATGAGGATAGGAGCCAGATGCAGGAAACCCAGGGACCAGACATGCAGAACAAACAGCCCTACAAACCCACCACGATGCTTTCCTAGGCAAAAAAACAGTAATACTTTACGAGTCTGTGATAGTCTTGCCCCACCCACAAACAGTGCCTCTGATACAGGCAGCAGTCTGCAAGCTGTGCAGCCTGGGCTTCCACAACATCCTGCCACCTGGGCAAACAGCTGCTACACAGGAAGGCAAAACGAGTCAAAGGGATCCCCACCAGCCTTTACAGAGCCAAGAGACAACTCATCATTTCAAAGTAACATGTTTGTTTGGTGGGTTTTTGTTTGTTTTCTTTTGTGTGTGTGTGTTGTGGTGGTTTTTGGGGGGTGCTAGGTTTGGGGTTTTTTTGGGGGGGATGTTTTGTTGTGTTGTGTTTTTTTAAATCAGAAAGAGCTGAATCAACAAGCTTAAAGAAAGGCATGTCAGCTTTGTTCATGGCAATTTGTCATCTTCAATCTAAAAGCAGCAGGCAAAGTAGCTCTTGCTTTAGGATGTCAACAAGACCATAAAACTGCTGGCTTCTGTGAACCAACCCTCCTACCACCAGGAGCAATTGGCAGCTCTACCTAAGGCAATAAATTCAGACTAAGGTGTGTGACAGACCAAGCTGCTGGGAAAATTCTGCCAGTCCTGTTGCCTTTCTACAGCTTCCTACTTCTGGAATTACCTGCACAGCTGACTCTCGGCCCTGTTCTCCTAGTCTCCATCAGGAGAGCTTCCCTGGTCCCCAAAGAATGGATGATCAATTGCCTGTGCACACAAGTGTTGGAAGGGGCTACCAAGAGGGCACTGCAGCAGGTGTGTCTGCAGAGGTACGCCAAGGAAGCAGGTTAAGTCTTTGGTAGGGTTTGGAGACAGGCTGCGCTGTTGTTGCCTTTTAAGATGACTGGTGTCCAACTTTCCCAGCTGGATTCATAACTTTGTAAGAGAAAGTTGTGGTCTTTCTTCATCAGCTGCATTGCAAACGGATTCCTTCAAGCAGAGTGGCTGGTCAGGCTTTCACTGCAAATATTGGTAAAGGGTCCCTAATGCCACACAACAGGAAGAAAGAAAGGTGACAGGACTCTGATGACACTCTACTGACATACAGCAGTCTGCAGGTGAGTCTGTCAGAAAACAGCAGTTCAGGAAGTGCAAGCAGGAATACAAGGGAGAGGCAGTTTGTCTCTTGGAGGCTTTGTGCTAAGAGCACTTTCCTACTCTGCTTTCATAGTGATCTGAATGGCAAATATCCATATCCGTGGGAGCTATGAACTTGTAGTTTCACTCCTCACAGAATCACAGAATGTTAGGGATTGGAAGGGACCTCAAAAGATCATCTAGTCCAATCCCCCTGCCAGAGCAGGAACACCTAGATGAGGTTACACAGGAAGGCGTCCAGGCGGGTTTTGAATATCTCCAGAGAAGACGACTCCACAATCTCCCTGGGCAGCCTGTTCCAGTGTTCCGTCACCCTCACTGAGAAGCAGCTTCTTCTCAAATTTAAGTGGAACCTCTTGTGTTCCAGCTTGAACCCATTACCTCTTGTCTTACTGTTGGTTGTCACCGAGAAGAGCCTGGCTCCATCCTCGTGACACTCACCCTTTATATATTTATAAACATTGATGAGGTCACCCCTCAGTCTCCTCTTCTCCAAGCTAAAGAGACCCAACTCCCTCAGCCTTTCCTCATAAGGAAGATGCTCCACTCCCTTAATCATCTTCGTGGCCCTGCGCTGGACTCTCTCCAGCAGTTCCCTGTCCTTCTTGAACTGAGGGGCCCAGAACTGGACACAATATGCCAGATGTGGTCTCACCAGGGCAGAGTAGAGGGGAAGGACAACCTCTCTCGACCTACTAACCACCCCTCTTCTAATACACCCCAGGATGCCATTGGCCTTCTTGGCCACAAGGGCACAGTGCTGGCTCATGGTCACCCTGCTGTCCACCAGGACCCCCAGGTCCCTTTCCCCTACACTGCTCTCTAATAGGTCATTCCCCAACTTATACTGGAACCTGGGGTTGTTCCTGCCCAGATGTAAGACTCTACATTTTCCCTTATTATATTTCATTAAATTTTTCCCCGCCCAACTCTCTAGCCTGTCCAGATCTCGCTGGATGGCAGCACAGCCCTCTGGCGTGTCAGCCACTCCTCCCAGTTTGGTGTCATCAACAAACTTGCTGACAGTGCACTCTATTCCCTCATCCAAGTCGTTGATGAATATATTGAATAATACTGGTCCCAGTACCAACCCTTGAGACACTCCACTAGATACAGGTCTCCAACCAGACTCCGCCCCATTGACCATGACTCTCTGGCTTCTTTCCTTCAGCCAGTTTGCGGTCCACCTCACTACCCGATCACCCAGTCCACAGTTCCTCAGTTTAGCTGTGAGGATGCTGTGGGAGACGGTGTCAAATGCTTTACTGAAATCAAGATAGACCACATCCACTGCTTTGCCATCATCAATCCACCTGCTTATGTCCTCATAAAAGGCTATGAGGTTGGTCTAGCATGACTTCCCCTTGGCGAAGCCATGTTGACTGCCCCTAATGACCCTCTTATCCTTGATATGCCTTGAGATGGCACCAAGGATAAGGTGTTCCATCACTTTCCCAGGGATGGAGGTGAGGCTGACCAGTCTATAGTACCCAGGTCCTCCTTCTTGCCCTTTTTGAAGACAGGAGTGACATTTGCTTTCCTCCAGTCCTCAGGCACCTCTCCCGTTTCCCACGACTTGGCAAAGACGATGGAGAGCGGTCCAGCAATGACTTCAGCCAGGTCCCTCAGCACCCGCGGGTGCATCCCATCTGGACCCATGGATTTATGGATGTCCAGATTGCTTAATTGCTCCCTAACCCAGTCCTCATCAACTAAGACAAACTCCTCCATTGCCCTGCCTTCCTCTGGGGCCTCAGGGGTACAGGGCTCCTCAGGACAGCCTCCGGCAGAGTAGACAGAGACAAAGAAGGCATTCAGTAACTCTGCCTTCTCTGTATCTTCTGTCACCAGGGCACCCACCCCGTTCATCAGTGGGCCTACATTGCCTCTGGTGTTAGTTTTATCTGCCATGTATTTGAAGAAGCTTTCTGTTGTCCTTGACCCCACTCGCCAGATTTAACTCTAAGGAGGCCTTAGCTTTCCTAGTTGCCTCCCTACATTCTTTAACAACAGCCTTATATTCTTCCCAAGTGGCTAGCCACTCCTTCCATGATTTGTAAACTCTCCTCTTCCACTTGAGTTTGCCCAGCAGTTCTCTGTTTAACCACGCAGGTCTCCTGGCTCCCTTCCTTGACTTCCTACATGTCGGGATGCACTGATCTTGAGCTTGGTAGAAGCAGTCCCTGAATGCTAACCAGCTATCTTGGGCCCCTTTACCTTCAAGCAGCCTTGCCCATGGGATTTCCCCCAGCAATTGTTTGAAAAGGCCAAAGTTGGCCCTGCTGAAGTCCAGGATTGCAATTCTGCTTGGTATTCTGCTCCCGCTACACGAGATTCTGAACTCCACCATCTCATGGTCGCTGCAACCAAGGCAGCCCTCCACCTTTACTGCTTCAACCAGACCCTCCTTGTTAGTGAGGATGAGATCCAGCAGCGCACCTCTCCTAGTCGGCTCCTCCACCATTTGCATCAGAAAGTTATCATCAATGCACTGGAGGAACCTCCTAGACTGTGGCTGGCTGGCTGAGTAGTCCTTCCAGCAAACATCAGGGTAGTTAAAATCCCCCATAACAACCAGAGCCTGCGACTGTGAGGCCACTCTCAGCTGCCCGTAGAAGGCCTCATCAACTTCCTCACTCTGATCTGGTGGCCTGTAATAGACTCCCACGACAGTATCAGCCCTGCCAGCCTGCCCCTTAATTCTCACCCACAGACTCTCAACTTGCTCCTCAACTGCACCTGGACAGTACTCTATACATTGTAGTTGTACTCTTCCGTCACACAGTATCGACAATGAAGCAGTGCTTCTTGTTTGTCTTCTTTCTCTTCTCTACGGACACATTTTAATCAAAACAAAACACTCAACCAGATCTGTGCTCCTTCTGTGTGCCAAAAAGTCTTTTCCCAGGCAGATGGTCATTCTGAAGCTGCTCACAATGGTTGTTGGAGGAGAGGTGGAGGATGATGTGGTCTGTGGTCTGCCTCTCTCCAGGTGCTAGGCTGGTATTCAGCAGCACTGAGATGCCAACAGACGTGCTCCCAGGGCATCAGGTTGTCATGTTCTCCCAGCAGCAAAAACTGACTAAAGGGCAGCAGTTAAGGGCCCTGGAAACACCGATCAAGACCTTTTTCTGGTCCTTTTGTCCCAAATAGAACAGAAGTGCAACTACTGCAAAAGTTGGTTTGAGGTTTTGATAGCACACCTACCTTCAACAAGGTGCATCCAGGGGTACAGTAGGGCACCGGAGCATGGTGGAAAACTGATGGAAAACTGGATAAGAGGAGGGCCAAAAGCTAGCACAGCTTATGTCCACAGAACTGCACTTGAGTACACATTTTTCTTTTGGCTTTCCACATTGAGGGAATTACCTGGAGTGACTCTAGTGTACATTAATGGACACGGAAAGTGGCTCATCAAGAGAATGGACTCCTTAGGAGACAGTACAGACTCACTCAAAAAAGCTAGCAACAGTAAAGTCAACAAAACTAACACTTAAAGTGTCAACACATTTAGTAACAGAACGAATCAGTCCAACAACAACAGAGTCATAATTTAGAATGCAAGATATGTCCACTTTTTTTCTTTCTTAAAACCAGGGCTTTTCTTTCAAGACCAGGACTACTACCACTGATCTACTTCAAATTGTATCTAAGGTTGTAGGTAAATATTGCAATCAGTTCTCCAAGTAATCTAAATATAAAGGAAAGCAGGGAGGTAGTAGTAATGGATATATAGTTTCATTGTTTCTGAATTCTCATAAAAAGTAGCAAAAAAGAGACACACTTGAACAGCTACTGGTGCTTTAAAATATGCATTATAGTACATTTTATTAGCCTAGGGGAAAAAGTTCTATAATAATACCACACTCACTGAATATCTCAAACTGTTTCATGTACTGTTAACAAAAAGGATGTCTCTAAAAAGATGGAATGATCTTACAAACTAACTGGTACTGCTATTATATCTGCTAATACAATCTCTGGATGCCAAAGTCTTTTTTTTTTTTTTTTTTACTCTGAAACTTCATATCACAGCTTGATAATAGACTTTGATTATTTTCCATATCCTTGCCATTTTTTTAGTCAATGAAAGCCCTTTAAGAATGAGGTAAATGAATGGCACACATGGTTAAGAAAACAGATATAATGCAAAGTAATAAAACCAAAGCAGAACACTCCATACAGTTTCTATTTCACTTTGCAGATACAGGAAAAAAAAACCCTCACCCCAACTTTTCCAGGAAAGTACAACAGCTGCACTTGAATACAAATCTCTCCAGTGCTGAAGTTCACTTCCAGAGACAGTGATTGTATCACTTGCAGATAAGTAAGAGTAACTAAATCTCCCACTAAGCACACAGAAGAGCTTCTCTTCAGTAACAAACATTTTGCTGACATGACATTCCATTTTAAAAAAGGTCCTTTGATTAAGGCACTCACTTTTGTAGCTGCTGGTTCCACTAGTCTCTGACGGTGTCGTGCTGAGCTGAAATGACTCTTCTGAGGCGCCCCTTCCTGACAGTGAATGGAGAAAGAGGAGGAAAAAGAAGAGAAAAAAGGGGGGAAATGGATCGTGGAGGGGATGGAATGGAAGATGTTGGAGAAGGGAGAGGGAGAGTATTTAACTAGACTGTATTTTCACTAACTTTGTAAAAGCTCTATGAAATCAATTTCAATAACACCACCATACAAATATCAGAAAGAAAATGAAGCTTTTGCTAGAAGCAGCCTCATGAGGCTTTTATATATGTATTACTCATACACATTTAATGACACTGTCTACTATAAACACACATATAGACACATATGTACACATGCCTACATCATTTCTGGATACACACTTTCAAGTCGAAAAAAACATTAATCTCACTCTTTCCAAGCATATACGTTATCCTACATTTCCGTATCAACTTAAGAACTTGTTACACACGGAAGAACCCAAACCATCAGCCATCCCATCCAGCCGGATTCACACTCTAACCCAAAAACCAGCAGATCCTCTAATAAAATAGGACTTTTTAGATTCACATTCTCCATCCAGAGCTTCAATACACTATCAACCACCTTCAGTTCTAGAGCTAGGTCAACTAGCAGATATTAATACCTTTCCCTGAGGAAACTTGAGAAAAAACAAGCTCACACATGTAAAGCATAAGCTTTTTCTCTTAGAAACAGAAATTTGAAAGAGGATTCAACTGAAAAAATAGAAGCACATTAGTCTTCATTACATCTGCAAAATTATTTAGGATAATACCTCACTGCAGGCTATCTTAAAACTACCTGGCTTTGCTGGAGCTGCAAAAGGAGGACTGCCTCCTAGAGTTTGAACAGTGCATCACTTGGCTGTCTATTCTTGGTATTTCTTGTGGTTCCCTCTCACTGATTGAAACTGGTACTGAACAACCTCTAGAACAGGGACCAATCTGTCCCTAAATTTTTCCTACATGGATGGAGCTGCTCACTTTTCAAAAAAAAAAAAAATCTAAAAAAAACCCAAAACCAAAACAAACAAAAAAAACCCAACCAACAACCACCACAGTAAACTGCTTAAGTTCCACAAAAATAAACTAGAAAGAAATATAAAGTTTGAGCAAAGATATGTATTTTGAACAATGATACTGTACAACCTGAGACTTTACAAAGGGAAAACTTAGTGTCTGCATCTCCTTTTCCTACAATGGAAGGAAAGAATACTATAGATTTCTATTTCTTTTGCTGGTCTTCCTGCCCCTCAGGCTTTCAGCAGATCAGACTGTTGGAGAAGTTTTGTTTCTCTTTCACATTTACACTTTCCCCTTTACTGAAATTATCTTGATACTCTACAGACATCATAAAGCCATATTGAAGAAGTGCTGCTCTAATACATCTAAGAAATATTCTGAAACAAGGCAAATTCTGAAATTAGGATGAACAGCTTTTCTGGAAATTGGTTCAATTTATTCCTTACTTCTTGGCAGCCTAAATACCTATTTTCAATTAAACAGTCTTGCAATGCTTTAACCAGCTGAAACAAAAGCACTTGCTCCATCTGCTTTCAAAGTTAAGAAAATTTCTAAGTTAATTTTCTGTATTAATTCTATCAAATATGTCATCTGAATTTTCAGGAGATAAGTTGTCACAAACAGGACTGAGGATTAAACATCTATGCCATCGTTTTTAGAAACTCTGGGGCAACCACAAAAATTAACTTGATCATTAACTTCACGAACACTACTTTTATAAAAATAAACACCGCTTACAATGAACCCTCCATTATCTTTCAAAATTCAGCCTAAACATAAGTCATTATCTGACCTTACCAAACTTTAGGCATTATAAAACATTACTATCTTAATATGCAAAGAACAATAAGAAAACTCATAGGAACTTCAATAATCTACTTCTTTATGGTCAGTAGCATTGCTGGAATTTGGTGGTCTCATTCCTTTCCAGCAACAGATAAAAGGCCCATCACTTAAAGTCTTTGTAAAGAGAGACAGTTGTTGGAAAAATCTATAGGACAAAATGAACTATGAGCAGAAGACTGCCTACAGGAGATACATTTTCCCATGTGAATAAACAGCTGCATCCAGCGGGGGGGGGCCGGGGGGGGGGGAAGGAACAAGAACATTGCAAGCCACCAAGTGAAAAAACAGCAAGAGCCAAGCAGTGAATCAAGTCAGAATGCCAGCTAGCACGGCTGCCAGTCAAGAAACACTTTGCTTTTTCTGCCAGTTGCTAGAAACTCATTTCTACACACTCAATAAACCATTAACTGCAGTTCCTACCAAGGTACTAACAGAAATGGCAAGCAGATATGAGAGCATTACGGGCTTTGCTGAGCAACAGCAAGGAAATTAAAATCAAGAAAAGGGGATAAGACAGATACTGACAGAGCATTATCTAGGTTTGACTGAATCATATCTGCACAGTCTCCAACCAGAATTATTATGGTGTCTTTGTCAATAACCATAAAGTACTCCTCCATCATGCTTGCTGTGAATAACTTTACCTCATGTGGCTGTCTTATAGCAACAGAACTGTGGCAATTAATCACGTGAATACCTCATCCTAGCCTGCTTACTGACACTTAAAAGGCTTTCTGAAATTAACCTTACAGAACTACACTCAATCTGTGGAATGCTCCGAAGCAGTCCCTAGAGAAAGAACCATGTCAAAAAATTATTCGTTAACTCTTCTTCTAAATATTTTTATTCTCCAGAAGTCATACAGAATGGCCATAGTTACACAAGCCAATTAAGCACATGCAAAACTATGCACACAGCTCTGCTGACTTCAACATATACAGTCAAATACTTCCCAACTCAGGCTTTTCACTGCTCTGAAAAGTCTCAAACAGGGAACACTTTCCTTTCTTCAAGAGACCATTTTTAAAAGCTAATTTCAGATGCACAGATTGAAATACAGAGTCTTTAGCATTTAAATTATTCATTAACAGCTTTTTGTAGAAAAATCTTTGAAAAAAAATTACATTAATTTACATAGAGCTATAAAAATTATGGTCAGTACTGAACATGAAATATTCTGCTACTGAACTACTTGGTCACTTCTTCCAACATACTCAGTCTACTGAATCTAATGAATAAGAATTAAGCTGGCCTGTGAGCAAATATGCATGCTTACTTGTGTAGTATGTGGCATAAGAAATATCTTGAACACACTGTCTGTTTCTCAGATCACAGAAGACTACCAAATCATAGGATACATCATTTAGATGTGCTATTTTCCAGTGTTACTTTTGGACAGTAGTACAGAAGAACTATTAAGACAGGAAACAAGTATGGTTTAAACAGATTGTTAAAAGTCTTGGGAGGAAGAACACACATAGTAATTAATATTAAAATATGTCACAGCAAAAAACAAAACACACCAGAAAAAAACCTCAAGTTTGTCCATCAATGTCATAAAATCCTAAGAACTACTTATATTTTAACAGGTGACAACCAGATAAACAGGAACACTTCTACACACCACTGCTTCCATTAGAATTCAATGAGAGCATTTTCCACTAACATACACACACACACACACAAAAGTCATGCAGGAAGAAGCCTCAAAACACTAAGTCATCTGAATAATTGTGCCAAACAGCCAAAACTGGAGTAGATCTTGGGTTTGCCTGTAACTGCATTTTTTAAGGTAGTTTTAAAATAGTGCTGTTTCTCATCAAAGCACTTGAATTAATCTGAAAAGTTCTTCTTCTTTGGCTTTATACTCTCTTCACTACTTTTTAAGTAAGTACAGAGGAAAGTAAAGTTTTAATTAATACACAACATGAGCACTATTATTGAAATCAGGAAGAAATTAAGACAAAAGGTATTTACCCAATGCTCTCTGCATCTCACACAGCACAACAGTTAAAAGATTATTCCATGCTATGAGATACTGGTTCAAAATACTCTACCTGCTGAACATCCAAGGAGCCAGAAGATCTACATTTAGTTTCTTCCCCAAGATACTTTAAATATTCTGTCTCAGTCTCTCCACAGACATTCCAATTTGTACAGCCCCTCATTGCTGTAGCAAGTATGAACTGTACAGTCTGCTATTTAAGGTATGCATCTGACAGGGACAAGATATGGGTCAAGAGCCTGCTCCAAATAACATGAGGCAGAGGATGAAATTTAATGAGACTGTTTCCCTTTCTTTCTCAGCTTCAGAACCAGTATACAATTCCTTCTAGGAGTCTTCTCTGTAAAAAATCAGAATGCTTAACAAATGCAAGATGGACTTGCTCATACTTCTGAAAATACATCCACAGGGTTCTTTAACTGAAAATAAAATTCTGCTCAACTTGGTAAATAGATCTCAAGACTCTGCTTTTCAAAAAGTAGTTTTTACCCCTCCTTAACAAAAAGATTTCCACTCTCAGCAAGAGATTATGCAGAGGCCAGCTCTGTAACTCAAAAAGATCTGGCAGAAATAGGCAAAGATTACAGCCACTTTGGGAAGGTTACATCATATTCACCAAAGCAAAGATGATAGTAGTAGCAGTAGTAGTCGTCGTAGTGCAAACTAACCCTTATTAATAGAACCAGCATTACAGAAAAAGTAGTTAACTAACACTTGTGTAAATGTTTACAATTGCAGAAGGCTTTTCTGATGACAGTAATGTTTTCGGATAACGCACTGCTAAACTACTGGTATACCTAACTAAAACTAGCAGTAAGTATGAGGGCTAGGCGACATTGTCACTTCTCCTCTTGAGGAATATTCTTAAAACCTTTAATAATTTCTTTTTTAATTTCTCAATGTCCTCCCATTATCATTTAACATAAACATTAATATAGTTTAAAAACGGATGCTTGAAAAAGATCTCCTTTCTATCACAGCTTGGAACTGCAGCCAGGTCAACTTAATCTTGTCATTAGCTAGCAAGAGTGCTGATCTTTGGAGGCCCTACATTCTCTCTTATTAAGGTTATTAACCCATGTAACATCAGATCCTGTGTCAAACTGAGAAGCTGGGAATTCTTCTCTGTTATTGGTAATTTTCCTTCCTCCCTGTCTCTCCTTCAGAATGCCTTTCAGGAGCAGTTAAGAGCTGCAATCGACACAGTTTATACCTCGAAAAAACCCAATACAGCACGCATACAATTTCAAAAGTGTAACAGTATACCCAAATTGATGTGATTATTCCTAAAACAAACAAAGAGTCTTCAGACTACTAAAATGCTTATATGGGCTATGCCTCTAACAACACCAGCCATGTCAGTACACCAGTACAATGTTCTGAATTGGAATATATTAACTGTTCCTTTTGTTAGAAGAAAATAATGAGATGGGTAGATTTCATGCAATACTGTCCTTTGGCAGGGTTAACATGAGCAGATACACGATACACTGCTGGACTGCAGAGAACACATAGTGATTCTGATACTAACAGGTAGTAAAACTCAAGACAGCCACCAGATTCATTATCCCCTATGCGGACAACAAAGGACATTTCAGTTCTATTTTTAATCATAAATACATTCCACTTGCTTTTGTGCCCCTAGTTGCTTGGTACCAAAGGCTTCACCTGCTTGCCTGGACAAGGAACAAGTCTGGATGTGAGTCATGCCACGGCTTCCCATCAAGAAGACTTCCAACAGTAACCAGATTCAGCAGCACCTCTCCCCAGCTCTCCTACCAGTTCATTCCTGCCCTGAGGCCAGAGTTCACTACTTCTCTACCACATCTGTACAACTCTGTGTGGTTTGTGTTCTCTAAACCCCAACACTGAAACAATCCAGGTTAAACATATATTTTGTGGGAGCAGAGGGGTCATAGCCAGTCTAGTGTCTTTCTGATGAACTCAGAGTCAGGCTGCTGTGAAATGGACCACTAAAGAGAACAGCTGGACTGGAAATTCCATATGCCACTCTGCTGCTAAAACTCTTCATAATGGAACGGCCAACAAAGCCTAGCAGGCAAATCCAAGTAGGGATGAAAGTTTATCATTTTATCTCAATTTATCTCAGTCAGCGACAAGCAAGCAAGGAGCACAGCAGCAGTTATGGTAAGTTCTGCTGCAGAGCACAGATCAAGGAGAAAAGAGGGGCAGACCCGGCAGCAGGCAAATCCGCGGAGGGGCAGAGGTACCACCCAGAAACCAGCTGATCTCGCAAGAGAGGCTGACACAGCGGGGGCATTGCCAGGATATTTAAAGGGCCCCTAGGGAGTGCAGGTGACCAGGAACACAGGCAACCAGGCATGGCGAATAGGGCCATCAAACAGGGGTGAGGCAGTTAGAGCAGCAGTTTGAGTGGAAGGAGAAGCAGTAAGGGTGAGCAGAGAGGACTCTGCCACTTCAAACAGAGGCTACAACCTGCTAGCAAGGAGCTAAGTACAGCAGGAGGCATGGTATCCACCTGGAGAAGAACGGTACTTTCAGCATCCATCACAGTCCCTCTGGCTGCAAGAACTGATGCAGCCACCCAAACTGAGCTCGGGAGGGAAGATGCAACTGTCCAGGTCCCAGGCTGCAGAGTGTGCCCAAGTTTCTGCTCGGAGACTGATGGCAGCAGTGAGCTCACCTGTGGGCGATGTGCCCAAGTGAAAGAGCTGCTCAGCCTGGTGACGGAGCTTTGGGAGGAGGTGTCCAGACTGAGGAGCATCAAAGAATCTGAAAAGGAGATGGACTGGTCATCGATGGAACTTCGGGTTTTTCAACCATGCAAAAGTCAGTCCTTCGCAGGTCTCTTAACACCTGATGGAATGCATCTCTTACAGAAGGGAAAAAGGGTGCTTGCTCAGGAGCTAGCAAGGCTGATTGATAGGGCTTTAAACTAGATTGGAAAGGGAAGGGGGTGGGTAGCAAGCAGGTCAGTGGTGAGCAGCAGGATGGCACACCAAAGCTCGAGGAGGTGCTTGGCAACGACATTCCTCAGACTACGCCACGAGGTGAAGGTTACAACCAAACACACTTGAAGTGCTTCTACACTTGTGCACAGTATGAGAAACAAGCAAGGTGAACTAGAGGCCTTGGCTTGGTCCCAGGGATATGATATAATTGGCATTAGCAAAACCTGGTGGGATGAGTCCTATGACTGGTGCACCATGATGGATGGCTACGGGCTTTTCAGAAGGGATAGACAGGGCAGGAGAGGCAGTGTTGGCACTGTGTCGCGGAGGGGCTGAAGTGCATGGAGCTGGCAGCTGGCGATGGCAAAGTTGAGAGCCTCTGGGTAAGGATTAACGGTCAGACAAATAAAGTGGATGTCCTTGTGGGTGTCTACTACAGGCCACCCAGCCAGGATGATAACACTGATGAGTTATTCTTCAAGGAACTAAGTGAAACCTCCCAGTCATCTGCCCTTGTTCCTATGGGAGACTTCAACTTGCCAGCTGTCAACTGGGAATATCACACAGCTGGCACCAACAGGTCCAGAAGATCCCTGAAGCCCCTGGACAATAACTTCTTGGTGCAGGTACTAAGGGAACTGACCAGGAAAGGTGCCTTCCTATATTTGATTCTCACTAACAGAGAGGGTCTCGTGGGAGAAGTGGCAACTGGTGGCTCCCTTGGCCACAGCAACCATGAAGCAGTCAGGTTCAAGACCTTTGCTAATAGGAGAACTGCCAGCAAGACCTTAACACTAGATATGAGGGGAGCAGACTTCAGGCTGCTCAGAGAAATACTTAGTAAGACTCCCCAGGAAGAAGCTTTTGAAGGTGTTGGGGTCCATCAGTGTCAGTAATTTTTTAAGTACCACCTACTAAAATCACAGGACCAGGCAATTCCAAAATGCCAAAAATCCAGCAGGTGAGGTGAAAATCCAGCTTGGTTGAGAAGGAATCTTATTCTTGAAAGAGCGAAAAAAGAAATTACATGGTCAGTGGAAACAAGGTCAGGCAACATGGGAGGACTACAGAGATGCTGCTCACCATTGTAGGGAGGAAGTTCGTGCTGCCAAAGCTCAATTAGAATTGAAGCTGGCCAGTACCATGAAGGACAATAAAAAAGGCTTTTTAAAATATATTAATGGCAAAAGGCAAACTAGAAATAACATTGGTCCATTCACTGATGAGCACAGTCACCTTATTAACAGGGACATAGACAAAACTGAGACGTTTAATGCTTTCTTCGTCTCAGTCTTCAAAACTAATGATGGACTTGGGGGCCCCATAACCCTGGACTAGAAAACCATGGCTGCGAGAACAATAAACGCTCAATCAATCAGAACTTGTATGGGACTTGCTACTCCAGCTACATCCCTACAAGTCGATGGGGCCTGATCGGATTCACCCGGGGTGCTTAAAGTGCTGGCTGACATCACAGCGAGACCCCTCTCCATGATTTTTCAACGCTCTTGAGAATCTGGAGAGGTCATGGAAGACTGGAAGCTGGTAAACATTGTCCCAGCCTACAAGAACGGCAACAGGATGACCCTGGCAACTACGGGCCTGTCAGCCTCGCTTCTGTGCCTGGCAAAATCACGGAGAAAATTGTTCTGGGAGTTATTGAAAAAACACCTGAATGACAACACAGTCACTGGTCTCAGCCAGCACAAGGTCATGAGGGAGAGAGGGACGGAGGGCCCGATATGCAGAGCTGACCCTCAGCATCTGGAAGTTCGTAGCCTACCTGGAGCTCGGATCAGGGACATCGCCAGGGCGCTCCCCAAACTGGTGCGCCCAACGGACTATTACCCCCTACTGATCTTCCAGACAGATGGGGAGGAAGTGGCACCCCGTAGTCTGAGGGGAATGAAGAAAGACTTCAAGGCCTTGGGACAAATGGTGAAAGAGTCTGGGGCTCAAGTTATCTTCTCTTCCCTCCTTCCATTTTCGGATGATGGTGTGGGACGGAATAGAAAAATTGAGTCCGTAAATGATTGGCTTCGGGACTGGTGCTACAGGCAGGGCTTTGGGTTCTTTGATAACGGCTGGTTTTATAAGACACCAGTCCGGTCAGTGATATGTGGGAAAGGTTGGGGTATATGGGGTAAAAAGATGCTGGGACAGGAATTAGCAGGGCTCATTTGCAGGGCTTTAAACTAGATTCGAAGGGGGATGGGGTTGTAGCTGGGCTTGCATCAGTGGGGCAGCATGCTGGAATACATAAAGACCGGGAGGCCCCTCAGGCCCCTAGGGTGAAATCGGTGTACTCGGCTCGCTCCCTGAAGTGCCTGTACACCAATGCGCGCAGCATGGGGAATAAGCAGGAGGAGTTAGAAACCTGCGTTCGGTCAGGAGATTATGATCTGGTGGCATTAACAGAGACATGGTGGGACAGCTCACATGACTGGAATGTGGTCATGGATGGCTATGCCCTTTTCAGGAAAGACAGGCCAGCCAAGCGTGGTGGTGGAGTTTCTCTTTATGTGAGAGAGCAACTACAATGTATAGAGTACTGTCCAGGTGTGGTTGAGGAGCAAGTTGAGAGTCTGTGGGTGAGAATTAAGGGGCAGGCTGGCAGGGGTGACACTGTTGTGGGAGTCTATTACAGGCCACCAGATCAGGGTGAGGATGCTGATGAGGCCTTCTACGGGCAGCTGAGCGTGGCCTCACAGTCACAGGCTCTGGTTGTTATGGGGGATTTTAACTACCCTGATGTTTGCTGGAACGACTACTCAGCCAGCCAGCCTCAGTCTAGGAGGTTCCTCCAGTGCATTGATGACAACTTTCTGATGCAAATGGTGGAGGAGCCGACTAGGAGAGGTGCGCTGCTGGATCTCATCCTCACTAACAAGGAGAGTCTGGTTGAAGCAGTAAAGGTGGGGGGCTGCCTTGGTTGCAGTGACCATGAGATGTTGGAGTTCAGAATCTCCTGTGGTGGGAGCAGAATACCGAGCAGAATTGCAACCCTGGACTTCAGCAGGGCCGACTTTGGCCTTTTCAAACAATTGCTGGAGGAAATCCCGTGGGCAAGGCTGCTTGAAGGTAAAGGGGCCCAAGATAGTTGGTTAACATTCAGGGACTGCTTCTACCAAGCTCAAGATCAGTGCATCCCGACATGTAGGAAGTCAAGGAAGGGAGCCAGGAGACCTGCGTGGTTAAACAGGAAACTGCTGGGCAAACTCAAGTGGAAGAGGAGAGTTTACAAATCATGGAAGGAGGGGCTGGCCACTTGGGAAGAATATAAGGCTGTTGTTAAAGAATGTAGGGAGGCAACTAGGAAAGCTAAGGCCTCCTTAGAGTTAAACCTGGCGAGAGGGGTCAAGGACAACAGGAAGAGCTTCTTCAAATACATGGCAGATAAAACTAACACCAGAGGCAATGTAGGCCCACTGATGAACGGGGTGGGTGCCCTGGTGACAGAAGATACAGAGAAGGCAGAATTACTGAATGCCTTCTTTGTCTCTGTCTACTCTGCCGGAGGCTGTCCTGAGGAGCCCCGTACCCCTGAGGCCCCAGAGGAAGGCAGGGCAATGGAGGAGTTTGCCTTAGTTGATGAGGACTGGGTTAGCGACCAGTTAAGCAATCCGGACATCCATAAATCCATGGGTCCAGATGGGATGCACCCGCGGGTGCTGAGGGACCTGGCTGAAGTCATTGCTGGACCGCTCTCCATCATCTTTGCCAAGTCTTGGGAAACGGGAGAGGTGCCTGAGGACTGGAGGAAAGCAAATGTCACTCCGGTCTTCAAAAAGGGCAAGAAGGAGGACCCGGGCAACTATAGACCGGTCAGCCTCACCTCCATCCCTGGGAAAGTGATGGAACACCTTACCCTTGGTGCCATCTTAAGACATATCAAGGATAAGAGGGTCATCAGGGACAGTCAACATGGCTTCACCAAGGGGAAGTCGTGTTTGACCAACCTCATAGCCTTTTATGAAGACGTAACAAGGTGGATTGACGATGGCAGAGCAGTGGATGTGGTCTGCCTTGACTTCAGCAAAGCATTTGACACCGTCTCCCACAGCATCCTCACAGCTAAACTGAGGAAGTGTGGACTGGACAATCAGGTAGTGAGGTGGACTGCAAACTGGCTGAAGGAGAGAAGCCAGAGAGTCGTGATCAATGGGGCAGAGTCTGGCTGGAGGCCTGTATCTAGTGGAGTGCCTCAAGGGTCAGTTCTGGGACCAATACTGTTCAATATATTCATCAATGACTTGGATGAGGGAATTGAGTGCACTATCAGCAAGTTTGTTGATGACACCAAACTGGGAGGAGTGGCTGACACGCCAGAGGGCTGTGCTGCCATCCAGCGAGATCTGGACAGGCTGGAGAGTTGGGCGGGGAAAAATTTAATGAAATATAACAAGGTAAAATGTAGAGTCTTACATCTGGGCAGGAACAACCCCAGGTTCCAGTATAAGTTGGGGAATGACCTATTAGAGAGCAGTGTAGGGGAAAGGGACCTGGGGGTCCTGGTGGACAGCAGGGTGACCATGAGCCAGCGCTGTGCCCTTGTGGCCAAGAAGGCCAATGGCATCCTGGGGTGTATTAGAAGGGGGGTGGTTAGTAGGTCGAGAGAGGTTCTCCTTCCCCTCTACTCTGCCCTGGTGAGACCGCATCTGGAATATTGTGTCCAGTTCTGGGCCCCTCAGTTCCAGAAGGACAGGGAACTGCTGGAGAGAGTCCAGCGCAGGGCCACAAAGATGATTAAGGGAGTGGAGCATCTCCCTTATGAGGAAAGGCTGAGGGAGCTGGGGCTCTTTAGCTTGGAGAAGAGGAGACTGAGGGGTGACCTCATCAATGTTTATAAATATATAAAGGGTGGGTGTCACGAGGATGGAGCCAGGCTCTTCTCGGTGACAACCAACAGTAAGACAAGGGGTAATGGGTTCAAGCTGGAACACAAGAGGTTCCACTTAAATGTGAGAAGAAACTTCTTCTCAGTGAGGGTGACGGAACACTGGAACAGGCTGCCCAGGGAGGTTGTGGATTCTCCTTCTCTGGAGACATTCAAAACCCGCCTGGACGCCTTCCTGTGTAACCTCATCTAGGTGTTCCTGCTCTGGCAGGGGGATTGGACTAGATGATCTTTCGAGGTCCCTTCCAATCCCTAACATTCTGTGATTCTGTGATTCTGTGAAAGTCTTGCTTGACAAATTTAATTTCATTCTTCGACAAGGTTACCCACCTAGTTGACCAAGAGAAGACAAGTAGACATGATCTTTTTGGATTTCAGTAAAGCCTTTGATACTGTCTCTCACAGTATCCTCCTGGACAGGATGTCGAGCACACAGCTGGGTAAACACACAGTGCAGTGGGTGAGCAATCAGCTGATGGGACGGGCTCAAAGGGTTCTAGTAAATGGGGTTATATCAGGCTGGCAACCAGTCACCAGCAGTGTCCCTGGCAGCCAAGAGGGCAACCGTGTCTTGGGTGCATCCAGCACAGCATCACCAGCCGGGCAGGGAGGGGATTGTCCCGCTCTGCTCTGCACTGGTGCGGCCTCACCTGGAGCACTGGGTGCAGTTCTGGGCAACACAGGATAAACAGAATATAAAGCTGCTGGAGAGTGTCCAGAAGAGGGCTGCGAAGTTGGTGAAGGGTTTGGAGAGGAAGCCATATGAGGAGCAATATAGAACATGTGAAGTATGCAGAGACATTAGACTGTATGCATACAGGTTTTTCATTATATCATTATCTTATGCCCCTTAGTACTATATTCCAGCTGACAGGAAAAGAAAAAAACCTTCTGCAAACACTGGCTGTATGTAGTTCACGAGACAGGACTGTCTAATAAGCCACAAACCACAGAAAAAGGCTAGGATCAGCATCAGTGTCTCAGACACAGAACTATCTTTCATTTAAAAAGAAAAGGGAAAAAAACGTACACACTGAAAAGGCTATGCATTCATAGAAACTGCAGTTACTACCAGCAAAGTACAGGCTATGGATCCATGAGACATTCACAGGTTGAATGCCCTTTCCAGAAGAATAACTCCACTGAAACTATCAGTTCACATAATAAAGCAACAGTCAGAGAACCAGACCTTGGAAAGGCCACCATGATTCACATAAACAAGGACAGCTGAAGGAAAAATACAAGTATCCTAAATAATTCCCGTCCATGACAAGGTATTTTAGGTAGATGGCATGCAGAAAACTAGCCAGAGAGTCTGAGACTTTCCCAGGTGAGTAGTCCCAGAAACAACCTAGTGGAAAACACATATCACTTGGGAATGGAAGGAGAGAAATACAAAAATTTTTAAAAGCCCACAGAAATAAGGGGCATCAGGTATTGCACATGTTACACAGCTTATTTCTGAAGGCACAGAAGTGTGAAAGCAGTTATGAGGAGAAAACATGGTTTTGGCTGTATAGGCTGGTAGCCAATTCAACCATGTACAAGCTTGATACTACGAGCAGTTTCCATATAACAGCAGTTACCATCAACAGTATAGTTGTTCTCACGAAAATGGCAACATCAAGAGACAAGCAAGAATATCAAGTGACACAAGCATGCACTCTTATCTGAAGAGATTTCTACCTTGAGACTGAAGCGGCCATTGCCCTTTTTTTTTTCCTGTTTTTATTAGCTGTCATACCAAGATCAGAAGTAACAGTGGCAGTAATTCCATACAGAGAAGGCAAATTCACTGACCAACACAGTTGGCCCCTGACAGCTTTGCAAGTGTTTGGCACTGAAGAAGAAAAATTCACAGCAACAGCTCCATTCACATCAAGCTGGACAAATCCTTAATGCCAGCAGGTCTATTTCAGTATTTTTATGTTATTGAGTGTGATACTGAGGAAGATCTCCTCACGCATCCCCAAACCATGATCTCTAAGCATGCTTCCTCCTTGAAGACTAGCCCTGTGCTATCTCCTCAAGACACATCTGCACCTAACATTTAAGTCCCTGCCACATCCTTCAGTGCCCTACACTTCAGCTTGAGCATCTCAACATTTGCAGCTAGCAAAAGCTGCAGCAAAGCTCGTGGCCAAGGCCTGCCGGTCACTGTTAAGACCATATCTTGAACATTTTTACACATTGCAATCTACCTCTTGCTCTATAGTGTCTAATACTAGATGCAGCTGTTCCACTCAATTACCTAACCAAATATGCTCATGAGCGCAACGTGGCGGCATCAGTGAGAGGCCACGGTGCTATGCTGCATGCAGCACAGGACAGCATAACACAGTGCTGCGCACCTGCACCTGAAGTTTAAATTTCAAAGCACAGGTCAAGAATTAAGTCCCTTCTCTCTGCCGTCTAAGTGTGTTAGAGGGCTATCTGATAAACACATAAAAGGAAATAGGGAAACACAAACTAAACTAGTTCACCTTTTTTCTTCCCCATACCAAAGCAGAATTGCTGGCTCTGTTGGTAATAATGATCAGAACAGATCAAGGTGACTTAGGATTTTCATTTAGAGATATATATATATGAACAAAATAAATAAATATATAAAGATCTAAAAATCTTTATAATCTTACTTAATATGATAGTAAGGCAAAAAAATGTGAAAAACATATTCTATTCTGAAAGCTTGAGCCCCAGTTCTTTCACTGTCCCTGTCCGTGTCCATAGTTCTAAAAAAACCCCACCACTCACGTACCTCACAGAGTGGAAACAGAGCTCTTGGATCAGTATACTTAGCTACTTCCTAGTAACACTCATGATATCTACAAAAAGAGCTGGAAGAAGGATCTGGGGAACTACAGGCATGTCAGCATGACTTCAGTGCCAAGAAAGACTACAGAGCAGGTCATCTTGAGTGTCATCACACAGCACGTACAGGAAACTAGGCAATCAGGCCCGGTCAGTGTGGGTTTATGAAAGGCAGGTCCTGTTTGACCGACCTGATCTTCTATGACAAAGTGACCTGCTTAGTGGATGAAGGAAAGGCTGTAGATGTTGTCTCTGTGGACTTCAGTAAAGCTTTTGACACCATGTCCCACAGCATTCTCCTGGAGAAACTGGCAGCTCATGGCCTGGATGGGCATTTTCTTCGCTGGGTAAAGAACTGGCTGGATGGCTGGGCCCAAAGAGTTGTGGTGAATGGAGACAAATCCAGTTAATGGCCTGTGAAAAGTGGTGTTCCACAGGGCTCAGTATGGGGGCCAGTTCTGTTTAATCTCTTTATCAATGATCTGGATGAGAAGATCGAGTGCACCCTCAGTAAGTTTGTAGACAATACCAAGTCGGGTGGGAGTGTTGATCTGCTGGAGGGCAGGAGGACCGTACAGAGGGATCTGGACCGGCTGGATCACTTGGCTGAGGCCGGTTTTTTGAGGTTCAACAAGGCCCAGTGCCAGGTCCTGCACTTGGGTCATAACAATCCCAAGTAGCGCTACAGGCTCGGGGAAGAGTGGCTGGAAAGCTGCCTGGTGGAAAAGAACCTGAGCATGTTGATTGACAGTGGCTGAACATGAGCCAGCAGTGTGCCCAGGTGGCCAAAAAGGCCAACAGCATCCTGGCTTGTGACAGGAATAGTGTGGCCAGCAGGACTAGAGAAGTGATTGTGCCACTGTACTTGGCACTGGTGAGGCCACACCTTGAATCCTGTGTTCAGTTTTGGGCCCCTCATCATAAGAAAGACATTGAGGTGCTGGAGAGAGTGCAGAGAAGGGCAACGAAACTGGTGAGGGGTCTGGAGCACAAGTCTGATGAGGAGCAGCTGAGGGAGCTGGGGCTGTTCAGCCTGGAGAAAAGGAGGCTGAGGGGAGACCTGATCGCTGTCTACAACTACCTGAAAGGAGGTTGTAGCATGGAGGGTGTTGGTCTCTTCTCCCAAGTAGCAAGTGATAGGACAAGAGGAAATGGTCCCAAGTTGCACCAGGGGAGGTTTAGATTGGATATGAGGAAAAAATTCCTCATGGAAGGGGTTGTGAGGCATTGGAACAGGCTGCCCAGGGAAGTGGTTACCCACGCTGATACTCTAAATAGCTACAGTGCTTTATGAAGAAATCACAAGGCAGACATGGAATCATAATAGTGTTTCACAAAGAAAGTCAGCTTAGAAATTTGCAGTGACACAGAATTGCCCAAATTTTCCTTAAAAAAAATCCAGTTTAAGGGAAGGCCTTTCTCTTTAATATTGTATGACAACATATGACATATTTTTCAAATATAATTAGTGAATACAAAGACTTTCTCCCTCTTCCCTCTCTGATATGTTGTTCTTCATTATTCATGCTAAAAATAGTCAGAAAAGTTTTGAAATAGCATGCTGATAGAATATTTCAGTATATCAAAATAAAAATCGTTCATGAAATTAGTCAACTTTTAAAATTGTTTTGAGATAAAATTCTGGTAAAAAAATCACAAATAATGCAATCCAACATTTTCTAAGTGAAACACAGAACTGTGCTAACACACAAATACTATTTAAAAAGACAAAGCTCTATTGAGACATAATATCAAAAAGGAAGGAAAAAAAAATCAAACCACAACATTGCATAATTTTTAAATGCTCCAAAGATTCATAAACTTTTTCCTTTTATTCCAGTGTAAGAAAAAGGTCAAAAGACAAAGTCCTTCAAAAAGTCAAATTTCCTCTCTGTCACCATTAATCTTTTTAGGAGAGCTTCATAAACATAGCTGTGAGAGTACAGAGAAAATACAACAAAGAGACAAAGCAAATAATGAATCTAGAAACAAAAATCTTGGTCTGATTTTTCCCCTTATTGCCTCTCAGGGGCGAAAACACCGTAATGAAAGGATGCCATTCAACTTCTGACAGCTTCGAAGTGCAGGGTGTTTTAAAAAGACGGACCCAATTTGAAATCACACTATCTCTGCAACCAGGAACCACCCATGAATGAAACTATGACCACTTGAAAGGGCAGGACGTAGAGTTTCAAATGATTATCACTAGATGCCTCATTAAATGGTTTGTAAATTGTTGTGTAATTGTAACATGTTGCCATCATGAAATATACTGCAAAGGAAGCAGTAAATATTGTGGGATGGATACAGAACCCCATCATTCCATGTTGCTAAAAATTTAACCAGTACCATTGCAACACTAATTCACCATATTATCCAGTTATGATTTTATTAATTATAGACACAACTCATAAAGTCAGCATACTGTATAAGCAATAGCATTTATTCATACACACAGCTTTCTAGCATTGGTTACCTGTTGAACAGATCTCTGAACACTACCAAGACCACCTCTATCAGATAGATGTTTGAGAAAAACGATTGGTGCTTAGGTAAGCTCTGTCCAGGTATTACAGTCACTTCACACTTAGTGCTCTAAGTTCTTGAACTTTGACATCTCCCTATTTTGTTATAGCTGACAGGAAACAAAATGGCCTTTTCTAAGGTTATGAGTTCATGGCTAACGACGGACAATCAGGAAATTCAAGGTCACCAGCAGTCTTGCAGTCTTGAACAAATAAATTTCTCTGTGCCTCAGCTTACCTAAGACATAATGAAATGCTATCCCTTGTCTGAATGATAACAAGACACTGGGAAAGAAGAAAATAGAAAGATCTAGGGAGACTCAAAGGATAAATTAGTTTCCAGTTCTCAGTGCTACAGCTGCAGGTTGGTTAATAAGCTTTTCACTACTATGAAAAAGGGAAAAGGAGTATTGCCCTTACAGGCACTGGGAGCCCTTTTCCCAGAAAGGTCAGTTTAAGGCATTAAACCAATTTGGTTCTACATAGGCAGAAAGAAGTACCCAGGATGTTCAGGGAGTGAGGGAGATGGCACATAGTCTGTTTCCAAAAAAATTTCACAGAGTTAGAAGGAAGAATAAAAACCATCACAACAACATAGATTCAAATAAAACCCCAAAAAGACAGCAAAACATGTTCTGCTTACATGAAATGACACTGAAAACTCACCAACACTTGAATATACAGTGAGGAAAATCAAATTACTCAAGGTGACATGAACGAATGTAACAGATTAATGAGAAAACCAAGAGGATTAATTTAAGCAGAGCTGGACAACTTCAGTACAAGTTCAGAGGCTCAAAACTTACCATTCTGACAATGTAAGACAAATGTATGCAAGCCTTGCACTGGCATGAGAGGTAACAATGTAGTATTTTCTCTCATGATAGTCTCCATTACTTCAAAGTACTCTGAATTCAAATAACTTATTGTTGTAAAACAGACCAAGATCTTCAGACTGTAGGCAATTCGGTGTGCCAAGTGTGGAGGCAGGACCAAGTTATAAATTCTAACACACAGTTCTTTCCTCTCAGCTTTAGTTTCAAGCAAGTGTAAAACATTTTGGGGTTTATTTGGCCTGGAGTGGTTGGTTGGCTTGTTTGTTTGGGGTTTTTTTTAACTAGTAAGATGTTCATTTCTTACTGATCTCCACTGCCTTAAATTTAGATCTTTGATGTAATACTTAACTAGGCTCTGTGCCAAGATCTACAGGCTGACCAAGAAAAAAATCTGCTAGAGAGCTACCTCACAGCACACCCAAAGCATAATAAGATTTTATCTAGTTATAAGATTTTTAGAAAATAAAAAAGTAATGTGTTGTCAGTTATCTGACGAAGAGCGTTGTGTTACACTACATCTGGCAAGCCTTACAGCCAAGGCTAGAAATCAAGTCAATAAAAAAAGTACATGTGTGGCTTCAATTTTTAAACAGTAAGAAAACAAACCTTGAAATCAATCCCCAAAGAGAACAGAAATCAAAGGCCAGGACTGTATCTTGCGCCAATCAATCTGTCCAGTAACAAAAACTACTGCCAAAGGAAAAAATTATCTGAGGTAACTTTCTGGATCCCGCTCTTGCAACACCACCATAGATGTTAAATTTTACATAAAAACATGTAACTAACAGGTTTGCTCAAACTGCTCAGCAGTTTAACATGAGTGTGTCAGATACACTCCCATTAGCACTGCTAGTTACGGCACTGCCCTCTTCTCCCTGACTGTATCCTGCTGAACACAGATAATCATTACGGTATTTGAACAAAGAATACTGGGGCATTTTGAAGGAGAAAAATGCAAGGATTAATATCTGACAGGATTCTCATTGATTACTGCATTTCCTCTGTGATGCTAGAGAGAATACACATGAAAACCAGGTACTTTAAATACCATTTTTTCTCGTAGAACAGCTCCTTTGTGGAACACATCAATTTAAAAGCGCCTGAATCTTCTTCCTGCATCTCCACAGAACCTAAGGCAGGAACACACTTCACATACCTATAAGCCTAACCAGCTTTACTGGGTTCACATCAGATCAGCTTAGTATTGGTTTGTCAGATATACTCCACATCAGAGAGGAATCATATTGAAATAATTGAGTGTGTCTTGAGCGAGAAACTGGCAATCAAAAAGCATACACAACTATGTTTTGCAGCAGTGCTAAAGAACCAAGTGGAATGTTCCATTCTTCCTGTTAAAACAAAGCAAAGGAGTTGCTACAGAAACCATTAGAAAGACCACAGTCCTAAACACACACAAATAAGTACCGGTGAACTGAAAGGGAGAAAATAAAATGCACACACACAAAGTGGCTGTTTTATGATAATTCTGTTTTAAAACCTCAAAAAGCAAGTCCTCAGCTGCAATCTCAGTAAGAACAGGATTTTGCTGAGAGCTTAAAGAAAATGTAAGAAAGACAAAAGACAAACAGCAGAGCAACAAAGTTGGCATTACTGGCAAACAGCGAGCAACATAAACCAAAATGCAAAGACTCATGAAAGAAATCTATGCTGAAAGATGACCTAAGCAGCATCCCAAAGCACAGACAGGAAAGTCAATCAAGTGCTATTGGAGAAATGAAATGGAACCAAGTTAACAGTCAATCAAGACATTATCACTTCAGCAGGCACATTGTCAAACTTAGGTAGGGACTGCTATATTCAGGAGATCAGAGAGAAACACAATGAGGTCTTTCCAGCCATCCCATACAAAGAGCTTTGTTAATAGTTAAATCTCTCATCACTATGGCAAAGAAGAGTAGGCAAATGCAGTAACACCCCATACATAGTGATAAACGTTATACATTTTACATTAGATCTCCTCTGTTGCCAGCCAGTCCAAGAAAATTGTAGATTTTGGCCACCTCGTCCTAAGAACAATTTTGAACTATAGGTTACAGACAAGAGAAAATATTCATAGCAAAAGTGACAAAATAAGAAAATGCTATTCAGCTTCATGCTTGAATGTTAAAATCTGCTATTTATCATTGTCAAACTGTCACAGATACAGTCCAATAACACAACATACTTGATCACTACACAGCTCACACCAAATAAATTGTGATAATCTTTTATGTTTAAACACAAACACACTACTGTGTCTTAAAGAACCAAAAAAGGAAACAGCACAACTATTGAAGAATCAGAGTACCATAAAAT
Source organism: Caloenas nicobarica (assembly GCF_036013445.1). Lineage (NCBI taxonomy): Eukaryota > Metazoa > Chordata > Aves > Columbiformes > Columbidae > Caloenas > Caloenas nicobarica. The sequence continues at coordinate 17,949,586 of NC_088284.1, forward strand.
ATAGCTTTTACCCTGGTCGTAACTATTTGCTCTTCCTAATTTTTCATTTATATTACTCCTTCCTTTCTTGCACTTCTCTACATTTACTAAAATATTGAAAAATTGGAAGTAATTTAAAACTAGGAAACTGTTCACAAGAGGCATTGGAGTCCTAAAATCAATTTTCCACTCATAACCTAAATTTTCCAGCTGTGCCCATGAGTGTTGTATTCAGAAAACGTAAGAGGATAGGGATTATTTTCAGGTTCTTCTGCACAAAAATTCTGACTGAAATTCCCCAATGTACACACAGAACTTGTGTACAACTAGACTTTCTTAGAGCAAGTGAAACGGTATCCTTCTTATGGCACAATTTAAAGCAAAGAGATTAAATACATTAAAAAAACTTTTCACATCAAAAGAACTCAAAACAGAAGTTAATGCAAGCACACAGTTTATACACTTTTTATACCTCCCTTGCTTTCCACATAGGAGGAAAAAGTTACATGGTAGGACAGGAGAGGAAACTGCATCAGTTGTAAGCATCTTCAGATACTTTACTGTATTTGATATAGTATCATTTATCTGTAGAGAACACCAAGAATATTCAAATACACAAAACATATGCAAAAACATACGGATGCGTGAAGTTCTAGCTTTCTAGGGATAAAATACTACCAGAAGAATTGTAACATGACAGTTATCTCCACACAATATAGCACTTGAACACATTGTACGAGCTAGGTATTCTGAAAAACTACCAGTTTCCAGATAGCTAAAAAGAAAATTCAGGAAAACAAATTATTTGGTAACAGGAACTAGTGTTTACCAATAATGCCAGAAGCCCTATCTTTTAACTAAGGGTCACCTATGAGATTAAGATTGTGGGTTTGATTACTTAAACATTTTCTTGAGATTAGATCACTTGATCTAATCTCTAATCACCTACATGGGGATGACGGATTTGGCAGTGCTGTTAAACTGGACCATCTATTTCTGACAGTAAAACTTAAGAACAATATCTTAATACTTTTAAAGGCAATTGTTCCCTTGTTTTTACACAATGTGCTCTGTAGAGACTCTGAGTTTAGCACCTGAAGTCTCTGAAGAGCTTGCTGCTTCTCAAATGCACGGACACTGACTGCAGTTATTCTTTGAGTTACTAATCCCAGCTCCTGCGTGCCACTGTGGAGTGCTAAACGTGAGAACTAAAATCAAGGAGGACTTGAATGAAGAAGCAGGGAGAATCCAAGAGGAACATAAGAGTAGAAGCGAAGACCAATTAAATGAGTTAGATTAAAAAGGACATTAGCTGTTGACAGGAAAAAATGTTGTTCTTGTTTACAGAGGAAGCAAGGATCATTTAGAGAATAAAGGTTGCAGAATAAGTGTTACATGTAAAGGGGAAAAAATAAAGCTAAGAAAACAAAATTAAAACAAATTATGAAATTGCAGTTTTGAGTGTTTTGCTTTGTGATTGCAACAATCACTTATGGATTTTTCTGTATTTTTAATGTTCTAATGGATAATTGGCACTGCTATTAAAAAAAACCACCACGCCCATGGGCAATTTTGATTTTAAGAAATTGAAAAAGTAGACAACTTTTAAAGCAAATGTAGTCTATCCGTAGGTGAAAACAATCTCTAACCTTTATGTTAAACATGACACAGGAAGTGGCATCACAGAAAAAACTGCATCGAACTCAAATGAAGCATCTTACGAAAAATTTTAAAAAGAACACAAGGAAAACTAGTAGTGTCATTAGATGTGACAAAGTGAGTAAAAAACAATGCTAACAAAACCGTTTGTCAAACCAAGAACTACCCATGGAATAGGAAAAAAAAAGTTTCAACCAGAAGTTACTACTCTTCCTGCAGATATTATTCCTATTATTACTAACTAAGCAGGCAAAACCAAAATAAAAATTAAAAAAAAAACCCAAACCCACCGATTTTGAGGATAAGCCAAGTGACTCAGAAACAGGAGCTAATGAGTGCACAGAGGACTCCAAAGATGGTTTTCATTATAACTCCTAGAACACAAGGAAGCTCAGTTCAAATCATTACAGATTCCACCATTGAGCTCACTGAAGGATTTGACATGAAGGAACATTAAGTTTACGCTTTGCCTTCCAAGCCTAATACAAAATAGTCAGTCAGCTTTGTGACATATTGTAGACGTTATCAAGAAATGTTACTTCAATTATTAGAAGTCATTAGTGAGAAGTGCTATATGGGCTACAGACACCAAGTTTGCCCCCATGCCAAATACTTTAGCTCTGAATGCAGCAGTGGGTTTGTTTGTTTGGTTTTTTTCCCTCAAATTTTATTTCAGACCCTGAAATAGAGACCATAACACCAGGAGAAGCAAAGACAGAAGAAAAGGCTAACTCTTTCAGTAAAGCTTTCACAGCTCAAATAATAGCAAAATACACGTCTCACACAAAGGCTTTTAGAGGATCTGACAAACATGTAACAATGCATGAAAGCCTGGAAATTAAAGGTGAATTTAACTGATCAAGAGATTGTATACTCTATCAGGCCTGCAGAAGTGACAGTTAATGAGAAGAGGAAAAGTGTTCTTTATATCAGTGTCTCTTCTCTCAGAAGGCAGGTCCTTTGCTTTCTAAGGGCAACTATCAGTGCCTATCATTGTTTAAGCAAAGAAAACATTTATTTTATCCTGCACTATCCCTCCCCTACAACAAAAATAGATCTAAGATGCTGTCTCCTATAACAGTGCCTAGACTGACTTAAAAATAAATAAGGCTCTATCAAAGGAGGGGAAAAATATAATCAATAATTTACCAAGAATATACTTTTTTTTTTTTTTAAATCTTACACCTATGTAAGCTGATCATGCAAACACCCCATAAAATAAAAGAATAAGTGTCACAATTTAAGTAAATCTGAGCATTACTTTGTAGATGCAGGCCCTGAAGAAATACTATTTTAGACAGGACTGGACACAACTACTAAGCAGAGGACGAGTGTAGCACTCACATAGCTATTACCACACAACACTAGAAGACATATATCACATCTTCTTCTCAATTCATTAATCTCAATCTACTGGATACTGAAAATTGTAAAGATTATTTTTAATTCTTCTCTGGTTCCACGCCATCCACATATTTTTTTTTCCTACATGCTCACTGAAAGGCAGACACATATCTAACCTGATTCACAATTACACAACTCCTCTTTCACACTGTAAATCTATTGCCATCAGTACAGAAACATCAGCCGAGCAAACGGATCATGTCTCTCTTGACTAGCTGGAAGGAGAACACTGTTGCACACAGCATTCAAACCAATGAAAATTATTAAGAATCTTTCTAGAACATCATCTGTGAGATTGACTTTTCCACTCTTTGTCTTCGGTTTGCAACAGAAGCCAGTGTCTAATTAATATTCTCCAGCTTTTATCACCATTTTTTCCTAAGCTGACCACCCCATGAACACATTCCCAAGTATTAACTGCATCCACAGAATAGACAGTTACAGTCTCCCTATTTCCTTTCCTCTCTTATAGAGTGTGGCTTCCAAGCTGACTCTTCTACTTCACATGACAATTTTCAGTATTTGGGAAAGAATTATTTTAATGAAGCCTCTTACCCCAAAAAGATCACACCTGTTTAGGAGACATGAATAAGGCCATTTTTCCTCAGAAATTATTTCCTCTCTGTCTGATTCCTCAGAATGCATTTTTAGATAAGCCAATAAGCAAGAGACTTGGAAATATCTCTAAGGTTTTACTTTTTGCAAAGGTCTGCACACTTTATGTACCAAATTTCAAAAAGTTTGCCTGCAAAAGCCAATTATACACTTGTACTGGAAGTGGAGGAAAGGATTGGTCAGGGTTAGTAATGACCGTGCCCTTGTCACCTTTTCTAGAAATAGATGGCATAATATATAGCATAAACCGACTCCTCAGTTCCACCAAAACAGCAACATTCCATTTACATCACATTTTCATTTACACTGTCTTTTTCCATTTCTACAGTAATGAGTCTGAATTTTGCAATTAAATTCTTTTTACTTCACCCCAACCCCCCAATAAATGCGTGAAGTACAGTGTTAGAAGATTTTCAACTGGAATTTTCCATGTTGGTTATAATCTTATCTCTGCAAACTTAATGCAATGCAGTCATCCTGAATTTAAAGAAGTCTTAGATCCCTGTGAAAATTTTCCAGCATTTACAAAAAAATATACCTAGAGACAAGAAAATAAATAAACACAGCATTTTCTTTGACATTAGGGAGATTTCATGTATAGCTGATTTCTCTGCTGTTGGTCAATTCCTCCGCAAGCCTAATTAAAAAAACTCATGTAATTACCCAAGATTTACCAGACACTGCTTACCAGCCACTTACATGCAGAATTGAAATTAGCAAAAGGAAAAGGGAAGGCCCAAAGCATCTAGCACATCTGTTCAACAAAGAGAAAGCTTTATCAGCTCTGGAAGCATGACTGAAGCTGGCTGCATCTGGCAGTAAGATTTCTCCCACATTCCCATATCCTTCTTAACAGACTGAAGGAAATACATGTTACCTCTGCCCACCGTCACATTGGTTTGGAGTCTTTGGTTTAAGGCAGTATAAAACACACTGCTTGGATGAACACCTACTAGACAAATTCATGGAAGAAAAATGAAACACAGGCTGTTAAGCAGAATGCAATCAAGAACCGTGATGAAGAATATGCAAGAAGTAGTTAGCTGTTTTCATTTTTTTTAACTTATTTTCAAGATATATCTATTTCAATCCACATTAAACTATACCTGGCATTTTTAGAAGCTGAAAGAAACGATCAATTTTGTCCTGATGTTTCTTAAAAATAAAATGAGTTCTTTGTAATTAAAGTTTCAGAATCTGCTCACCAAAAAGAGGCATATAGTACAGATTCAGAAGCTTTTCTTTTTCTGTGAATACAAGCAATATGAGTAACTGGACACAAAGGAAGAGGTTGTAGTAAGATAAAATAGGTGTATGCATCCAGGATGTAACATATTAAAGGCTCAGTTTCTCTCTTAGAAGCCTGAGCACCAGAAAAACCTTCCACGTATCAACTTAAACCAAGATTTACCGAAGTCTACATATTTACTTAAGGCTTACTTTTTGAGATTCAATACAAGCTGCTTCCTGGCTTTTTTTAAACACAGCATGATGGTGCATGACATTAAACACAACTGCATCAGGTTCTCGTCTAAAAGGAAATGGTTTGTGTGTCTTGTAAATCAAGCTTTGAATCAAATTGTGTACATACAGAAAAAAAAAAAAAAACAGCAGTGACACCAATTTGGTTTTTAAATTAAGCATGTGCTACTTCCCATTGTATGACTGGTTTAACTTAAATGCACCTTCAGCTAAGAAAGCACACACCTTTTAAGCAGATTTACCATCTTTTATCATTTCTACTTCTAACCAAAAGACATGTAAAGACACATGAAGTAAAGTTAGCTGACCTTTCACTGAAGAGCACAGGTATTTCAGAAGAGTATTAATCCAGGACCTTTCTGGGCTTTTCTGCCCCGCCCCCCCCCCCTTTTTTTTTTTAATCCGTCGTGGAATATTCTCAATAGCCTTTAAACAAAAGTATCAATATCACACGAAAAAGGGGACAAAAGATATATGGATTACTCCCAGAGAACAATACAACGACAAAAGAATTATTTAGTGGGGTTTTTTTAAATGGTAAGAACATATATTACTACTATAAAATAACAAATTCATTATTTTGGAATGTACTATAAAAAGCAAATGTCAGCCAAGCGGACAACTCAGAGGCTTCATCTAAGGACTATTTACTAGCAAGAATTAAGCAGGTGCTACACTCCTTGTCATATGGCATATCACCAGCTGGAAAGCACCAGCTCACAAATTCATCACAGTAGTCTCTAGGCTAGTTGCAAGGACAACAGGGGAGCAAAAGGATAATATGAAGTTAAGGGTCTAATGAATACAACTTGAGTGTAAACAGGATTTCTCTGCCTCCATCCTTCTCTAGATGACAGCATGTCAACTTGCACACTTTTGACCATCGGCTATTCTTCTCCACTGTACGACCAGATTCTAATGACAGTCATGAGATATACATCTTTAAAAACACTCTACAAAAACTGCATATACTGCAAATGTGAATTTGTCTTTCTGATACAAGGATTATTCACTATATAGCTTTTAATGCTCTTAAGGGACTATGTAAGCACATGTAGGTGTAAGCAAGTATTCTGTGAAATATTCTCAGTATTCATTCAAAATTACTTTGTTCAAGTTACAGAAGATTAAAAAAATACCTAAAAAATAACGTTTCCAGAACTCAACAATAGGTTTTCACAGTAAGATTTAAGTTACCCCTTAATCAGAACAGACTGCTGTTCAATTCTTGTGAAAAGGCAGAAATCCGGTTTACACTACTCAATGTATTACAAGCAGGTTTAGCAGGAGGAAATCCGGTTTCACTGTGAAGATCTACCTCTTAAATCTTTCAAATATTCTCCTTTAAAAGCTGTCGTCAGCAGTCCCAACCTGCAGCAGAGTTTGTCCTTTCCACTTTACAATCAATTAATAGAAAAGTGTAGGATTTAAGGACTAAATAAAATCTCAGAATCTGTTTACATAAGTTATTCACTTTCCACAGGCAAATGCTGTCACACAAAAAGTTAAAGAAAAGGTAACGGATTCTTAAAAGACTAAGAGGCCCCAGAGGGGTTTAGGACTATGTGACAACATGGGCTATAGATCCTACTTGTCTTCATCTGTCTAGTAGAAATTGTCACACTTGATCAGCACCAAGTTGAAAGCACTGATCAGAAAGGGCATCTTTCTGAAAAGTTCAGAGCTGTGCAAGTTCAGTGCATTTTAAACATTATAAGCGGTTTTCTATTACTTAATAACGATCCCAACTACAAGGAGGCTTTCCTCTTCACCCTCCTCCCCTTGAAACATTGTGAAGGAAAACAAAAGAAAGGAAGTACATTCATCGCTGAGAGCGACTTGAGCAAAGGGGCTTTCTAAACAATGGGCCAGAATGATGTAGTTTGAGGTGGTGCTCCATTTTGGTGAAATAGTAAAAAAGTAACTACACCCTATACTGGATTTGCTGTCACATGCTCTTTATTAATACCGTTTCCGCCAAAATATATATATATATATATATATATATATATATATTTGGGCGTTTAATACACTATCCAGAAGGAGTATACTGCTCGAGTCTTGAGTTCAGAGAACACACGGTACCAATATTTTGCCATAACCCCCACGCCATTTGCGATATGCCATTGAGTTTGCGAACGCCGGCGGAAAAGTCAGCCAAGAGCTGGCTGACGACGGCAACGCTCCCGTGCCGCCGCTCCACAAAGTGCGTGGCGGACGACCGGAGCGCCGTGAGCAGCCGAAACTTTCTCCCGCAGGTAACGGCCGTCCTCCCCGCTTCAGAGCGCTGCTGACGGGGAGAACAAGCCCGCACCGCCCCCGCTGCTCCCGCCCCGCCGGCTCCCCCGCACAACTCCTCAGCGGCCGCCGCCGCCCCCCGGCCCCTGCCCGTTGGGGACAACGGCCGCGCCGTTCCGAAGCGCGGGCGCCGGCGCGCCCCTCCCCGCCCACAGGTGTCCCCGTCCGCCGCCGCCGGGCCCGCCCCTGCGCCTCACGGCAGGTGAGGGCAACTTCGAAACTGCGGGGAGGCGGGGGCCGCCCCCGCGGGCACCGCCCGGCCGGCCCTACCTGCAGCCCCCGTCTCCGCAGGATGCCCGGCTCGTCCATGGCGCCGCTCCGCCGCCCTCACGCCGCCCGCCGCCTGGCCATGCCGGACTGCCCGGAGCCCGCGCGCCGCTCCGCATCCCCGCAGCTGCTGGGCGCTGACATCACGGCTGCGCCGATTGGCGCCGCCGCGGCACGTGACCGGGCGAGTTGTGCACCCCGGCAACTTCGGCGGGCCCGGGCCGGGCCGCTCCGCTCCGCCGCGCCGCCCGCCGCTCTCGCCCCGCACCTGCTGAGGCCGAGGAGCCCCAGCTCCAGCTCGGCCGAGGGATGGCCGGGCCCGCGGGTCGCCCCCCGGCCTGTCCCTGAGGAGAACAGGAGGCAGCGCGGCCCCCCGCCGCCGGGCACGACCCTCGCAGCGGCACCGCCAGGCTGCCGGCCCGCCCCGGGCACCGCGCCGCCGGCCGGTGTCACTCACGGTGCTGTTATCACCGGATCAAAATACGCTGAGGTAAAAATTGCTTAAATGCAGTCATTAGGTGGAGCGTTAACCCATGGCATTAGGATAAGCAGTCAGAAAATACCATTCCCATCATGTGTAATTTCACAGTCTGTTTCAGCTTGTTTACGTTGCTCTGTCTCATTTTCTTTCAATTCAAGGCTGGCAAGCGATGAATAATAAGTTTTCGTTTACTTGCAAAACGCGGCTCTAATGACATACTATAATAGCACTTTATCAGAAATTACCCCTCCAGGGTTTCCCGTTTGCAGCAGCAGAGGAGCTGCAGAGGGAGGACGAGCTGCCTCAGGGGTGCAGAAAACCGCAGCCACCAGGTCAGACACTGACCTTGGGCACCTCGCCCAGGCGCCTCGCATCAGCTCAGCTGTCCTGACTGAAGCAAGGAAAACTCCCCTCCATCAAAACCTAGCTGCCGAATCCAAAAAGGTTACGTCTGAAGACACAGATTCTAAGGAGGAAAAAGGTATTGGACTTAATTCTTACCATCTAAGCAGCTTGTTAAACAAATCATTGATTTTTCTTCCAAAAGCTGTCATCACATTATTAGCCATGGTATCAACTGATTAGGCTGTATCATTAAAAATATGTTTTGAGATTTAAAAACCCAGTAACTGAGCAAAATTGCTTGCATTTTTTGTTCAAAAGCAATCACTGCATACATCTGTAGACTTAAAGGGGAAGTCTTCTTAAATACTAAACATCAAGAAAAAAAGCCCTGTAAATATGCCTATATATTTTCCGGCTAGGAATCCTCATCTGATCTTACTTAAAATTAGGATGTCTTCACACTATAACATTTGAAGGCAAAGCATGCTTCCCTCTTTACAAAACCAAAAGCATAAAAACTAAACCAAGGCTGCCAGACACTGTAAACAAAAGTCAAACACAAAGAGGACTTGTATTCGTACTGCAAACAGTTAAGAAATGGCACCAATTCCATTTCAACTTTCCTTTGCATAATTAAACTTGAACAACAGAGCAGTTGCTTTACCTAGAGCTAACATCCTGATTAGATGGCTTTAAGGAATTTCTCAGTTTGAAAAGTCTAATTGAATGTAAGACACCACAACACAACAGCAGGATCCATCTGCAGAATATCCATGCTTTACTTACAAAACACAAGTATACCTGTGGATAGCCAATTCTAATATATAGGTATTCTTCCACTGGAAACAATGCACCTCAAACCACTTCTAGAGAGCAATAAGCAGCAAGGAAGAGAAAGGTACATTTTTTTACTAAAGGATACAAATAGAGATAAGAATCAAGGTTAGTATTCACCCATTAACAGTCTAAGATGAGGATTATGACAATCACACCCTCAAATCTAGTATGAAAAAAATATTGATTTCCTGTCAGATTGCATCATTTTGAGAAGTGGTCCATGTACATTCCATAGTAGTAAAACCTGCTAGGGGCAAAAGCATTTAGAACAAAAAAATGAAGGATTGCTGAAAGGATAACGCTCAGCAATAACAGCTTATCTGAAGAACAGAGAAAGAAAAGGCTGCTCTATTTGCTCCCTCCCCTTTTCTTCATATGACTGAAATGCATTAACATTATTTTTTCACACATTTTACAATAAAAGTGAAACTCCAGCACTCTCACTAAGCCACATTTCTCTGAGACCTCCAAGTACATTATTTTTAAAAAGTCTATTTTTATCAGAATTACACAGTGACATTAACTAGACATGTTTCCTCTTCCCTGTCTCCATTGTGTCCAGCATCAAATGCATCCATAACATCAGGTCAATGGTGTAAACTTAGCCATTACCCATTTCAGTTACAGGATCAGAGCTGTATTTCATTTCAGACAAAAAGAAGCTCTTACTGACCAAAATTTCAGTTCCACAAGAGGGAGACAAGAAAATCAAACACACTGATAGATTTATAGATTTGCAGGCCAGAAGACCGTCAAGTCTGACCTCTGCAACAAAAGCTACTCACAACTCTCCTGAATTAATTTATTTTTTTTAGAAGCATAACATCTCTTTAAACAGCATGCTGAACCTGGTGAAAACCTTTTCACTCCACAGATTCAAACTAAAAAGTGGCTAGATCTCTCACCTCTGTGAAACAAAGGGAAAACCGAGTAACATTAAGGATTTACAGGTATCTCCTTATGGTTCCTCTCAATACTCCTCCTTTCTCATTTCCACTTCAAAATGTCATCTTTCTTTCTCTATTAACACTTTAAAACTTTCTCCCAATCATTCACATCCACATGCTCTCATGTCCTATCTTTTCTATATGTCTCTGTTTCCAAAGACAGGCAAATGAACCACAATTTAAATGCTGCTGTTATGCTTCCAGTGAGGACAATAAAATGAATCTAAGGCAATAGCCAAAGATTGTCAAATTTCAAGTGTGAGAGGCAAAACCTTACAATTTGTCTCTCACGGCACACCACAGGTTTCAGCTGCAAGGCTGTTTGCCATTTGTATACCCAGTCTAAATATTTACACAAGTTTTATCTTAATCACTGAAATACAAAAAACCACAACGCACAATTTATCAGTTCCTTTAAAAGTAAATAATACTGAAGTGTAGTTGGTTTTGTTCCAATGATCATTTTAACATTATCTAACTATACATAACTGACTAATGCATGAATTAAATGCGTTCTGTCCCATCTAGCTGAGGCGCCTATAAGGCACGAAAAATTCTATTAATTCATTACTTGAATAACAACAGCACAAAGTTATACCACCAAGTAATGAATGAACTGACAGGCTCAGACACAGAAGGTCCAGAACCTAACAAACCACCTCAAGTATCATGGACATTACAGTTGTGTACATGGGCAATTTACAGAAATAATTACAAGCAGGCAAAGAAAAGATGTCACCCGCATGAAGAAGCTACAGCTTCTTGTTTTGCAAGAAGCTGGAGAGCACTGGTACAGCTACCTAAGTAATACCGGAAGGCAAGAGAATGAAACAAAGAGAAGACTGCCTTCCAGTGGAAGATGAGATTAATCCCAAATAGAAAAGTAAAAAAACTACCTTTCAATGAAAAGTGCATTCACTGCCAATTCTGAAAGTGGCATTTTCCTAAGCTTATGCTGCAAGTTCTAAAGGCATATCAGAAGGTACTGAAAGGAAGGGGGTTGCAATGACCACAAAGCAAGCATCAGCTCAATTTTCTCCCAATCTGTCAATCTTTTTAGATATTACCAAAGGTGCAGCTAGGTGTTTAAAATAGCTTAAAGCCGCTATTTTTGTCTGGAGGCTTTCATTACTTTCCAGCTTATTATTTCAGTAATATTATCAAAACCATGGCAGACAAGATTGCAGAATTGAAAAAGTCACATTTTAAAAGGAAAATCATGACGCATAAACATGCTCTTTAGAACATTTTAACAATACTAGCCTTATATACATATGAAATACAGCAAACTACCTCACAGATTCCTTGACATCACTTGTAGCAGAAAGGCACACTTCAGCTGTACATGCACCACATAATAGCACATGTATACAGAATATGAAGAAGGAAACTTCATTTTTTGTCCCCATCAGGGAATTCAAAATTATTTTAAGAAAGACAATAAATAACCTCAACTTTTTCCAAAAATCTTTCTCCCTTATAAATGCAGAATTTAAACTTACTAAATACGAAAGATGTTTCAGAATTAATTTAGATACATACACCTAAGAACATGTTTATTTAAAGCTGAAAATAAATGTTGCAGATAGTTTTCAGGACAATTACACAAATTCAGAATGCTTATTTCCTCATTCAACTGTTATTTTTTTGCATTAATGATATTGGTTCACTTAGTACTGTCAATCAATATTATTTTCTAAGCGAATTTAGAAATTACTGTGATTACTGAAATCACCCAATTAAAAGATAAAACCTGAGCGCGTGAAAATATAGATGAATATTTTAACTATGGTTTTGCTATGCAGATTTGATTTAATTTTATGTTTACACAGATCTGTGTGTGGCTGCTGCTTTCATACTACACATGGTGGCAGCATATGATAAATTGTATTTATTATGCACCGTGGAACAAGTCACTTGTACTCTGCCCTCTAAATCTATCTCTGTCAGTGCTGTTTCCTATACCTTAAATACAGCATCAAATCACCATAATTGAGTTTTTAAAATAATTATTTTTTTCCCAAATGTGAAAAATCCAATGCTTAGAATAGATAACACACAATGCAATAATTGCTTTACATTCTGATAACTTGCAATCCAGAAGAATAGGAACCATTTTTCTCCAGTGCTGGTAAAAAGGAAGCTTTTCATTGTATTTTTGTCCACAGATAAGCTATTCAAATAACTGTTAGTAGAAAAATTAAAATATTTTAAGTGCCATATTTTCAGAAGTCCAGGTAACTGGACACACTATAACTACAGATACTTGTTTTTACAAGTATGGGAATGGAAAAATCTGGAAGTATTTAATCCTAATTCTTATGCAGCCTTTCTCTAAGCACTTTAGAGGAGAAGCAGCTAGAGCGTAGAAGAGTGTGCCCTGATGGATGTTGTAGTTAACATGGTTTTGAAACAAACTCATGAAAACACTGCTTTTGCATGTGTGAAAATGGCAAGCAGAAGCAGTGCAAGTTAACTTACCAACTATGTGTATGTGCATGCAGCACACACAGACACACCAATTCACGCAAACTTGACCTAACCTCTGTAGCTGAATCATCATCCACATCTTTTCCGTATATTGGTCTTCACATCACCGCAAACTCAATCCACAATTACTACTTTATCATTCTAATCATTCAATTTCAAGCTTTAAGAACCAGTTTCCAATTTCTATAGGTCTCCTGCCAGCAGAATCCTGGTAACACATAATGCTGGATAAGACTAATGCACAACTAACAGAAAAAGACGACAGGAGATAACTTTAAGAAAAGCTATTACTGAGGTACAGCACTGAAGAAAGAGAAAAAGGTGGTTCCCTCTCCACCCTTATACCCCTTCCCTCCACCCCCAAAAAATCTGACAGCACTGAAGAGGCAACCAAATGAGCATAAAGAAATTTTTATTCTTTGTAACTGTTGTCCCACCAGTTCCCAGACAGTAACTATCTTACTAAACCACCAAAACAGCCAAACAATTGCCAACGTACTTTTTTGTTGGTTTACTTTTGCCAAACAGCAGCTACCAGCTGAGCTGCTTTACGAGGTGTTATGATTACTGTCCTAAAAGGCTCAATTGCAATTCACGTGACAAACTACTGTTTCTCTCAGCAACACTCCACAGTCCTAGTTTATTCTTCTTGCAAATTTCAAAGCTTTCATACCTTTTAAGACAACTTTGAATTCTAGATTGAAACAGCTTAAATAAGACAATTCTTGTAATTCAGAAATGCTTCTTCAACATTTTCTTTGTATGCATTGCCATACCTTCTTTTTCAAGTTTCTCAGTGCAACAAGTTTAGCATAATGAGGCAAACTACAAGCATGTTAAAAATTTGCAAAGGAAAATTGCACAAGGCTAGCCACAGAATTCAACAAAAAGGAAAACTGAAACATCAGAGTATGAACAATACTGGCATATGGCGAAAAGGCTTTTTATTTTAAAACTGAAATCCCAAGGTTGCATCAAGTTCAATCTACCTAGAGCCTTCAAGTTTATTGAGCTTGTCTTCTTAGAGAAAGACTTTTAATCTGATCTCAGAGTGAAGCACAAATATCCTAGCAGATTCTTAACACAGTTTATACAATGCATAGCAATGATGGACCATTCAAAATACAATGTTCCTGTCTCACCACAAATGCGAAGACTCACATAAAAGTAGCAGCGATTCCTGATATCCAAGATTTAGCAGCCCAGTAGTTTATCTTCCTCACTGCACATAGGAATGACTAAAAGCTTTCTATTCTAAAGGGGTATTTGGTGCTGCAAGGAGGGTTTCAGACTGTAGCTCCAAGAAATAACATTCAGTAGTATTCACTATAACCTGCTCGCCATCCAAAGAAATAGCGTCTCTTCCTTCTTGCACTCTAAGGGCAAACATCAGGTTTAAAACAAAACACGAAAACACGGACATAAAGAAACTTCATCTGAAACAAAAAAGTTTGTCATATGTATGTTCTTGACCACAAAGGACATTTATTTCATCCATGCAACCACAGAGACTTGCAAACCCATGAGAATATCAAGTTTTCTAGGAATGATACTTCAGAGCTGACTCTGTAAAGCCTTTCAGACCCTATGGCAGTGTAGCTTCCTACCCACTATAAATGAAATGTGAATCAAATTCTGGCAACATCTTTGGCCATCTCCCAGAGGTGGATATCACTTTGATTATTTCTTCTGAAGACACACCATAGGTCTCAGTTTTCAACCACAAAAAGTGTATATTAAAGCCTTTTGAAGCTACTTTTAAGGATAGATTAGAGCATGACATTACAATTCCACAAAGGAGCCCAAGGTTATCTTCTGAATGGAAGAGAAATCGAGCCACCTTTACATGCCACACCAAAATAAATCATATTCTGCATATGAGTAAGAAATCATAACACAGATGACATTTCTGTTCTGTAGCATTCTGAATATAGTTTCAGTTTCTAAAGGAATTCACCCACTATGTTTTACATTGAATCTCAAACACCCAATAACGACACACAAAAAACCCCATCTTGTAAAAACAACTATATCACCCAAAACTTTTCAACCCTCTTGTACATATATATCCACAGCAAACCTCCCATATTGTTACTCTGCAATGGTGTGGGACACAGGGATTTCATTAGAAATCATAACAGATACCAGATCACCGTCAGCAAGTAAAGTTACAGAAGAACGAAAAACCAAAGTAATGAATGATATTGGGAGCTGGAAGATTTGCACATATTTCTTATATCAGTTTGAAAAATCACTGTGGAAGTGAGTCAAAATGAAGACAATCTTTACAGACTTTTATAGGGATCAACACCTAGCCATTTTACAAAAATGAGAAACTTATAGTATCACTACCTACTGTTACATTCCCCAAGATTTTACTTTAATGCAATGCTTCTAGTGTTTCCTGAGGGGAAAAAAGGCTATGGAAGCACACTACCCATCTGCCTCTTGTTCCTTCAAGTTCTGAAAGCTCTGTTGCACTGTGAAGTGTCACTGAAATTGGCTACAGAATTGGAAGCGAGATATTTCATTAAAATTACCAGCCAATATTGACAGACCCACACTGATGCTGTCACTGAGATAAGGGCCGCTGTAATCTACCCGAAGCAGCAGATATCTTTTTAGTCCGTATGTACAGACTAGTGAACAGAATCACAGGATGGCTGGGCTTGGAATGGACCTCTGGAGATCACCCAGTCCAACCCACCTGCTAAAGCAGGTTCACCTAGAGCAGATTGCACAGGAATGTGTCCAGGAACGTTTTGAATGTCTCCAAAGAAGGAGACTCCACAACTTCTCTGTGCAGCCTGTTCCAGCCTGTTCTCTGGCACCCTCAAAGTAAAGAAGTTTCTCCTCATATTCAGACAGAACCTCCTGTGTTTCAGTCTGTGCCCGTTGCCCCTCATCCTATCACTGGGCACCACTGAAAGGAGTCTGGTCCATCCTCTTGACATCCACCCTTCAGATATTTATAAGCATTGATGAGATCCTCTCTCAGCCTTTTCTTCTCCAGGCTGAACAGACTCAGCTGTCTCAGTCTCTCCTCATAAGAAAGATGCTCCAGGCCCCTCATCATCTTCATAGTCCACCACTGGACTCCCTCCAGTAACTCCTTGTCCTTCTCAAACTGGGGAGCCCAGAACTGGACACATTACTCCAGATGTGGCCTCACCAGGGCAGAGTAGAGCGGGAGGAGAACCTCCCTCAACCTGCTGGTCACACTTTTCCTAATGCACCCCAGGATACCATTGGCCTTCTTGGCCGCAGGGGCACATTGTTGACTCATGGTCAACCTGTTGTTGACCAGAACTCCCAAGTCCTTCTCTGCAGCACTGCTTTCCAGCAGGTCCACCCCTAACCTGTACTGGTGCCTGGGGTTATTCCTCCCCAGGTGCAGGACCCTACACTTGCCCTTGTTGAACTTTATCAGGTTCTTCTCTGCCCAGTCCTCCAGCCTGTCCAGGTCATGCTGAATGGCAGCACAACTAGTTCTACATACAGCAAGAATCTCCTCTTACACAACCACAGGAAGGCTTGTTCATTTCAATATTTAAATAGGAAAGCATATTTAAGACATTCAGTCAGTGAGGGAATATAGGCCAGCTTTATCACAAAATACCTGCACAGGGTAATGAAAATCTACCACTTGGTTTTCATGATGTATTTTCTAAGATCTTATTTACCCACAGAAGCTATGCAGTGATATCTTATGAATTTGCACATTACTTGAGGCAACAGGGAAAGCAACTCTCGCATTTAAAGTGTTTGGAGCTAAAGGTGCCTTGTTTAAAATTATGAGATTGGTAAAGATAATTTATTAACAACATACATTGTGATTCTGAGAACCTAATTCATTTAAGAGAATCAAGTAACCAACAGCTCCCTTGCAGGGCTCAACATTATAACGATTACCCCTCAGGAAAAGAAAATAGACTTGCTTCACCAGCCACATATTTTCAAGGCACTTCCTATGAGTCCTCACCTACAGTATGGAGAAGGCACTGCTGGCGTGACAACACAATTGTGAGCTCTTAGTAGTATTTTCCTATATTCCCCTTCAGTATTAATATCCCACCCCTGCACACAGAGCAAAGCACATTAGTCCTTTTACATCTCTTGTTATTTCAGAAATAAAGACTTTTAGGCAATATACACTGCATGGATTGATAGGGTGCTATTTAGTTTGTGTTCCCCTTCAACACATTACACAAAAACACATTTAGATAAGTGAGGCTGATTTGCTGTATCCAAGAGAACACACCAGCTACTAGGTCCAGCAATACATTAAGAGCAATTTTACTATCCTGCTGAGCCACTGTCTGTTACTAAGAATACACATCATGAGCAGGGAGAGATTCAAGATTCCTTAGTTAGCAAAGCTTCTAATTCTTTCCCTTTAGAGTTGATGAATCTACAGAAGCAGAAAGCCACAGGTCAGTGTAGGGGTGCAACAATTTCTTACACATAAAGAAGTCCAGTTGACTGTGTTTGTTTTATTTTAAATACTATTACTTTTCTTATTATATCTTAAGGTTCTTGAAATTAAACTAATTTTTCATACTAAAGCATATATACATTGTCAACAGTCTCAATTATACATGGAAGAGTAGCCACGGACAGTATAGGTACACACTGGGTTTTCATGCCACCTGCCGGTCAAAATCCTACTTGCACCAACCCATTTCTGGTTTGGCCATTCAGAGGGCTTACAAAGGCCATAAATTGGTCATGAAAATATCAGAAGAAGAATACTTGTCGCAGAAGCAAACATTTAAAAATAAGTTTTAAATAAGTAATTAACCTCCCTTTCAATGACAGAACATATTGGAGAACATTGGTTACAACAGACATTTCAACTTCGGTGATTTTGCCTTTTGCACCAAATAGTGTTCTGTATTGCAGCAAAAAGCACAGATGAACCACCAATTCAACCAAGATGCAAGCCCTCCGATTTTCCAAGTTTTCCATAATTATACAATAGCATAAAACAAATATATTTCTGAAAGCACAGGCACATAGTGAGTACAGTCTGTTTCTCTCACAGATCTCCTCTCAACAAGAACTGAGAAATTACATGCATACCAAAATGTTCTTCCTTTTCAAAAAAGTTGGTGAACTATCTATCTCAGTATTTCCCCAAGGAATGCCAAACAAAAAACATACAGGAGTTATGCCATTCTAAATCTGGAAGTTTGCAGTTCCACATATCTAGCTATGTTTTCAGAGAAAAAATAAAAAGAATCCTCTGAGTTGGGGCATTTTCTAACAATCAGTTCACAAGAATATTTTAGATTCTGTATATGAAAAAAGAAACAAATTCGTTAAAAATTCTCATTGCAAAACAATAACTATCAATTAGATTCTGAATAATCCCCTCCTAGATACTTAGAAGTTTGGTTCTTAGGTGAAAATGATAATAGGCAAGCTACATTCCAACCACAACTTTTAACCTTTGTAAGGGTTTAAGTCCTTGTTTTATTTTTAAATAACTCTGAACAATGATGTGTCTAGTTTTCTTACTTTTTATGCCTCATTTTCCTTTTTAGAAGCACTTAAATCTCAACACTTGTAATAATGCAATATGTTATCAATGACATAACATATTACTGTACTTTCCCCTAAAGATGTGTCCTTCTTCCTAATGTGCTTTGGCTGTTTCCTCCACTCTAAGATTCAACATTTCTCACTACATGGTCATTCTTCTTCACAAGAGCACCTTCCTTCATTAGAGAGCAGCAGTTAGGCATTTCAACTTTCACATATAATTCAGAAGGTTCACTTTGCCAAAGTCATGACTCCTCATGGACCCAAGATCCATTACAAACCAGACAAAGTACAGAAGTTTGGAATAAAAGGGAATGCTCTCCTGCTGATCAGTAGTTTTAATTTGTACCATATTTCATAAGAAGGGCATATATAACAAGCATACCAAAACCCCTTTATTCACAGTTACAGTTTCTGGAAAAGCAGCATCATGCTAGGGAAATTTGTTCAGGAAATGCTTTTACTGGCCACATAATTAATGAAATACACTGACATCCAACTCCACTGTAGCTGTAGGTTAGTTTTCTTAGTTAACTTGAGCTCACTTGCTTTCCTGTTATTTACAGCAGGCAATCTCATAATTCACCTTTGTTTCTTACTATCAACTTTTATCCTTTTATGATTAGATAACACAGTGAATTAGGAATACATGATCAGCCAAGTGTATATTACTATCAAGTTATTCCATGCGTTGCAAAGCAAATCATCATTTCTGAATTTAACTGACCACATACTGAGTACTTTCCACTGCACCATATAATTGCAGGTATTCAGCAATGATCAAGAGGTTAAATGCATTCATGCAAGAGTAGCAGTTAACCAATCTCCTGCTGATTATTACATCTTTTACTGAAGTGACACTAGGTTGACTTGAGCACTTATCTAGGTTTCTTAATCTCCACAACACAATGAAAGAAAATTCTTAATAGATGCAACGATCTTACTATACTATTGCATTACTTTACTAAATATATGATGGAACTGGATATAGGCATATGCACCACAATAGGGCATATTGTGATTTAAAAAAAAAAGGCAAGTAGAGCATTTTCTGGCGTCACTGAGACGAAAACAGCGTTGATGCTAAAAATCATCTGTCCACTGTGACAGCAGAATGGAACAAACATAGTGACTGCGTTTCACCAGTGAAGTAAAAAAAAATGTAAATTGCTGCTATAACAACCCAAGGGAGGGCTTGCAGGAATATTAACAGGTAATGTAAGGTAAAAAAATACCAGAAGTCCACATTCCCTCTTGATTCCACAGGACAGGAGCGTAATTTACAATAGGACATCAGATTCCACATGAATGTACGGGAAAGTCTGACTAAACCCCAGAGGTACAAATACCCAGGAGCATGTGCCAAGGCCAAACTGTGGCAGTCAGCCCATCTGAAGTCAGTAAAACTGCATCTGCTTTTAAACCTAGAAACATAAGAGCTAAGAGGTAGCAGTGCATCATTCAACACAAAAGCAGGATCTGCAGTATGTTCTCAAATTGAAAAATGCCTGCAGAAAAAATCCCTGCTATGCATCTTTGCTTGCTTGGAACTAAGAAAAATCAAAGAGAGGGAACTTCCATTCGCACCAGAGCGATCTGGATAACTACATTCCCCTCCCCATTCCAGTGCAGTGTCATTCAGCTCAGTTTGAGTCTCTTTGTTTTGAGTTATGGCCGTTGTCAGAACCATGGGACTACTTCAGTTTGAGGGATGAGAGTTTTTGTTCCCACACTGTCTGCTTCCATCCTCTGCTACATTACAATCACTGCAAGTATTATAGACATGAGTATGTGTTGCAATAAAGAGATGAAAATAAAGCTGTTACTTCATCAATTTAAAATGTGCATTATCTAGTTATCCCTTAATATAAGGATACTGTCCACAGCAAAACAGAACGGAAATATACCTCATCAGCTTCCAAGCCATTAACTAAAACTGCCACAGCAGAAATAAAGTATTCTACAGTGATAATTATTCTCAAGCAGCATCAAGAAAAAAAATGCTACAATGCTCAAGATTAAGTTTCTTGACAATGTTTAGTTTCTCTATAGAAACTCAGATCAGTGGACCGGTACCTTATCCTCTACAGCATCTTTTTTTAATTGGTCATCTCCTCCTAATTATTATGCATAAATATCAAACTCCTAAGACTACTAAGAACAGTCAGAGAGGTTGTAACTGCCCTATAAAGACTCCAAATAATGCCCAAACCTACTGCTACCCACTTAGGCAGAGGGAATACTCACTTTGAGATTATCAACGCCTCTTACTATCCCTTCAGATCCTGAATGCAGACAGAAGTAGTGTATACAGAAAATTTTTCAACACTTATAATAGTACTCTCCCATGTGACCTTTATCTCATTTACTTTGAAGTCAGAGCTGTGAGTGACATTAATTTAATATTTTATCACATACTTCCAAGAGTGGAAATCAGACCATCAACAGCAGATTTGTAGATCAGCACACTCTCCTCAAGCAAAGGAGAAACCCCTTGCAACTTTTTGTTAAGTATTTTCTCATTAAATTTTAAAAACTATAGATGAATCAGTGTTTGATCTAACATGTTAACTGGCTAGACAATAAAATCACAGTAGTCAGTTTTCTTCTGCTTTTTGTGATGGGGATCAGGAAACAGCATTATAGCTGAATTTTCCTAAATCCATCCCTGTGCCAGTCATTTTTCCAGTCTCTCCTATTCCTGCTCTCCATGTCCTTTGTACCCCCTCTGTCCCCCTCCCATTTCCACCCCATAAATCCTTTAAGAGGCTGCAGAAGTTTTTCATCCAAGGCCAGAATAGTCCATCACTATATTCCTGACTCTTATTCGTTGTTAATCACAGATTATAACATTTTATCCAGTTATTCACCAAGGGAAGTCCAATAACAAGCTGAGAAAGCTTGTATTCTGAGAAAGGCATCCAAACTTCAAACACTATAAATTATTACACATCAATTTCTTCTGGTTGTATATTTCATTGCCAAACCACCATTACTTGTTTCTCATGTGGCTAATTTTACCAGCATGAAAGTTCATGGCCTTACTTCTGTAACACTTTCCACTTTTTCCACTTTTTTCTTTGTAAGAGATACTGGCAACACAATTCTAGATGACATTTTAAGATAACCTAACACCACACACAGAGACTCATATATCACAGCAGACAAGCAGAATAAGCCCTTATTCAGAGTCACTACTAACAAGAGTCAGAAGCTTCAGTTCTAGGGGTGAAACACTACATGTAATCTTGCTTACTGATCTCGACTGTGCAGGTCCTGCACGCCAAGTGAAAATCTCAAAGAATAAGGCATGCTCAGCTGACAAGACAGGCTAAGGAAGTTAATTTTAACAGCCCTAGCTTCTTCATTATCCAGAAGTAGGAACTGGTCCTTGTGAGCCTTTTCACTGTTCAGGGAAAGTCTGTCATAGGGAGGAAGATCATTATAAAGGATGCCTGGAAAACAGAAGTATAGTGTTCATGTGCAAAATAGGAATGCATTGATTGCTCATAAACACATTTGATTTCTGTTGGGTCTGTACTGTTAATAGAATACAGAAGAGGATTATACGTACATTCAGCTCTAATAAACTGTGCAAATACTTTGAGTAACATCTCCTTTCAGTTCTAGAATATGCTCAAATACATCCTGTCACTAGAAGTTGAGGCTGACATTTGAGACCTACTTCACCACAAAGTGGGTATGTTTGGAAGATATGTTGGATTTGCTTGCAAGACTTTTTAACCCAGGTCAGTCTTCTATGAGAGATGATTATTTTACCTAGTTTTGCCGTTATTTTTAACTAATACTCTACAGCATGAGATGTGTTCTCAATTCTGAGAAATCAAAAGCTCCCTGTGAGAGCAGAGTTAACTCTGGCCATCACCACTTCTGTATTTCATCCATCAACAATGAGCAAGAAAAGCATCAGAATTAATAAAGCCATTAGTTTTAATCAGACAACTTAGGAAAGAAGTCAAACATCTAGAACTCTGTCAAGCAACTGAATTTACAAATGTGTTTTAAACCCAAATGTGCAGTGAATATTTAAAAAATAATGACGCAGACAAATAGAGATGTAGCTATATTGGTGAAACAGAGTGCCCAGTCATCAATTTCTTGCATCAGTTTGTCAGGACGCATTAGTTTCATGGCTCTGGACTCAGTCTACTCCTGTCTTTTGCTGTGTACAAATACTGAGTATAAAGGAGTGTTTATGATGACGTATGTTCATTTCCCTCTCTCTACTACTAAATTAGAACTAACTACTGAATTAGAACTGCTATTAAGAATTTGTTAGAAGGCAAATACAGACAAAGAAATATGAATGCAAATACATATTCATGGGTGGGGAGTTACTGAAATAAAATACATGAGGGAGAACAACTCTCTAGTCTTAAAAGCCAGAAGCCACTGAAGCACGGAAAACCTGCTACCATTACTTTGTAACTTTAGCATTTCATAGGAATAAATATGTTTTAAAGAGATTTGCAGTGATTAGTCTTAGATGTTGAGCTGAGTTTAAGGCAAACAAGAATATGGCATTCAAATCCATACAACAGCTTAGCATTCAGATAACTTCCACAGTTCAGACTCAGTATTTCTGAAATTTAGCTAACTATTTTGGGAAGATTTTAGAGACAGATGCAAGATTAGCTACTTAGGCAATTTCTGTTATATCTTTGTGTTTCTCACACGTGCCATCCTTGTACACATTCATTAACATGCAGAGTATTATATAGCTGCTCAGAGATACAGCCAAGATTCTTAGGCACTGAAGACCTGATTTCCTGGACAGGAAGAGCTAAAATTTAAAGCAACTCAAGTTTACGATGCAGGTTCCTCTTGCTCTCCAATAAGTTTATTTAAAAATAAATTCAGCTACATCTGATACTCATTAGATAAAACTGAACACAGACAATTAATGATTTGAAAAATTCCCTACAATTCTAAAATAAAACACTTAAATAAAGGCCTTTTTTAATTATGTGGTTTGCCAAAGCACAATTGATACTGTCATTCATTTATTTAACCAATTAGTATTTCTAAAGAATGTATTTTATTTGTTTGCTATCATTTATTATCTAAGCTATAATTTTGCAGCTTCTCAGGCAACAAATGGCTGTCTTGCATCTGGAGAATAAAACACACAAAAGGGTGTTGGTGTGCTGTTTGAATACATGCAATTACTGGTAGTTAGATTCTAATTAGCATAATTAGTTTTGAAGCAGTTCTCATAATAACTGTCAACATTATGTCAATTTAGCTGAAGTTAATGGCATACTTAACAAAGACACACTTATTTTCAGTATACTATTTAAAAGCAAGGAGGCGGCAAGGCCCTTTCTGAAGAAGTAAAGCTCCTTTTCATAGACACTGAACATTTCTTATTTTGTTTCCTTTCAGCAATCCATCTTATAAAACAGCACTTTATACAATTACGACTCTCCAGGTTCTGTAAGACCATTCTTAGAAATTAACACTGATAAACTGGCAATAAAAAGCAAGTATCCCAAAGTACAGATGCTTGCAAATTCAGCCTTCCATTGTTTTGGGGAAGGCAACTATATTTTGGCAGTTAAGGCTGGGAGGGATGAGGGAGGAAGTTGGAAAAAAAAAAAAATTAAGAGGTAATCTTTAAAAAACTAAAGAGGTTAAGAGTATGCTAAAAAGTAGCAAATGCTTCTAGTCACAGCTAAACAAAACATCCTTTCACTGCTTACTAGAAAAGGGCATAAGCCATTCATAAAGGCCAGTTTTACCTTTTTGTTAAGTTTTGATAAGTTACTAGGTACTATTTACAAGTAGTCAAAGATGTTCCATTACTAAACCAAGTAAAAATTTAGTAATTTCACTGATGTATTTCAAGTTTCCAAGAAGAAACAACATGCCTTTCAGAGTTTGCTTTGCTTCGTATCATGAATATTCATCTTCCACAACAGAAGCTATAGCCAACCTATGCTCAGTACTTGCCATAAAGCTGAAGTTAGACAACCAGTCCTGATTGAATTTAAAAGCCAAGTGTCTTACATGTTTCATTTTAGTATCTTGTTCATAGAGTATTTTTATTATGTGGATATTTTAAAGAGCAAGTTATCATTCAGCAGTCCACTAGCCATAAATACACTGTCTTAAAAAGCTTTCTGGAGCATGAGAAGTCTTTTTTGTGGGTTGTTTGGTTTTGAGTTTGTTTGGTTTGTTTAGCTGTTTGGGTTTGGGTTTGTTTGTTTGTTTTAATTTCAATAAAACATAGACAAAATGAAAAACTTTATGCTTCTTAAAGTAGATCACTTTTTTATTTTAAAAAATGAAAGGAGTTTGATATTAATTCATGATAAAGACAAGCAAATCTACAGAAGTTTTGCCCAATTAATTTGGACAAAATCTTTTCCTTTCTTCTACACATTTATCGTCATTTATCATAAAGACACATTATGTTCAGGTTTCTACTGGTTTTATGTATGCAGCTTTCCAGAAAAAGTTAAAATATAGAACTTCTTTCAATCCATGCCACTCAGAGACAACTTCTTTCTTCCTATAAAATAGGAAGTAATTGCTCACACAGTTTCACACTCATTATCGTCATTTTAAGCACATCAGCTTATTACAATGAAATAGTAACAAAAATGGCTTTCTTTCAGTTTATTTTTAACTACCTTCCCAAAATTCTGCTAGCAGTAATATAAATGGACAGGTCAAAACAGTATGTACTAATGGTGTTTTTAAACACTTGTGGAGTGGCAGAGGGGCAGGGAGATGACAAGAGAATCACTCCCAAATTTTGGCCACTGAAGGAGGTAGCAACTCTAAGTCAACTCCCAAACCACTTGAGTAGAAAAGCAGCACATTCAAGGGCCAATTCATCCTACCCTGGAAGAGATGTCTGAAATCATGCAGGATGACTGTCAGGCTGTGGAGCAAGGAGAGTCAAGCTGGCTCTGCCGTAGCTTCCCCACACTCCTGCAAAGTTCAGCACTGAGACACAGTCTGGATTACCTTCCAGGAACATGTATTATTCTCCACTGACTATAGAGATGAAGAGATGGGCCAAACCAACAGTTGACCTGCGAGAACATCCTAAAGCAGAACTGCTCCACACCTCAGATTCGCCCTTCTATTTAGTTTTGGAGACTTTCTGGATCATTTTCTTAATGTTTCTAAGTCCACATTAATACTCTCTGCAGACTCCCACCATCTGCCTGACCGCTACCAAATATGCCTGTCATAGACAGCTCAACATGCTCCTGCCAGAAGTAAAA